>NC_133376.1:25038126-25077878 GCF_049309525.1 Garra rufa
CAGGCCTCCGGTGAGAGAATATGCACTCCTAGACAAAGAGAAGGCTGAAGACAGCGAAGAGGATATGTGTTTACACCGGTGGCTCTTTATACTGTGTCGCCCGGTAGTGACGCACCAGCAGCGACGAGCGCGCCGCGGTGACGTCATACGCTGTCGCCGGCCATTTCATGTAGTTTTTCTATATGCATTCTTCAGACACGAGTCACGCTGCAGCGTTCCCCAATAGCGACCCCTAGGGGACGCGGTGAGAGTTCCCTCAGAAGGGAACTAAATTCATTTATATTCAAAATAGACATTTGAAATGCAGCAAATATTGTGAGTGACTTATGAAACTCCCCTGAGCCTGAAAATCTCGCTTTGATCAACCTACAGGCCACGACCTGTAGTGCAGCCTGTACGCTGTAGTCAATAAAGAAGGGTCTTATCTAGCAAAACGATCAGTTATTTTCTAAAAAAATTGTCAATTTTTATCCTCAAATGCTTGTCTTGCCTAGCTCTGTGTGTACTCTGTGTATTCCAGTTCAAGACAGTTACTTTAGGTCAAAAAACTCCCATCTCATTTTCTCCTCCAACTTCAAGATCATCTTATATTGCTGCAAACGAACATGCAAAGAAGATCAAATGCCCTTTACAAAAAAGGTAAAAAAAAGCGATGTACAGTCTTAAAAATAAAGGTGCTTCACAATGCCATAGAAAAACCCTTTTTTGTTTGAACAAAAAGTTCATCTGTTTCACAAAAGGTTCTTTGTGCGAAAGAAGGTTCTTCAGATTATAAAAAGGTAAAGAAAGAGATGGTTCTTTGTGGAGCCAAAAATGGTTCTTCTATAGCATCGCTTGAAGAACCCTTTAAAGCACCTTTATTTTTAGGAGTGTAGGAGAAGAAAAAGAGATGGGAGTTTTTCAACGTACCCTAACTGTCTTGAACTGGAATACACAGAGTACACACAGAGCTAGGTAAGACAAGCATTCGAAGTTAAAAATTATAAAAATTGTAATTAAAAGAAAAAAAGATAGACCATAGAAGTCCACTATATGGAGAGAGATCCTGAAATGTTTTCCTCAAAAATTTCTTTACAACTGAAGAAAGAAAGACATGAACATCTTGGATGACAAGGTGGTGAGTAAATGATCTGTATATTTTTGTTCTGGAAGTAAACTTTCATTAAACTCGTCATTACAGTAAGGTAGCTGGGACATATTATGCGAGCTATTAAAATGTTTCAGCATCTTAAAGTAGAGCTAAAAACGTAAAAACAGACTGTACTTGATAGTTAGAGATGCTGATCCTCAATGAATATTGTTTCTTCCTCCAAATGCATTTTAGAGGCTTTGCCTTCCAGATTATCCTCTGTTTTTTTCTTTTCCATACCACACTTCTTTGAACTGTTATCATCTCATCTGATCTGTTACACTGATAAGTTAGAGGCATAGCCGTAATGAAACTTTATGCGTAAATGAGATGCTTTGCTCTGACAAGATAGCTGCTTCAATAAGACATTGCCTTACAAACGGCTGTTTATTTCTTTACAAACACAAACAAAAGGAGAAACAGATGGTTTCATAAAATGAGATGAAGCTGAAACAGTAAAGTGCAAAAACTGGATGACAAATATACTCGGAAAGAGCCACAGTGCATATTGTATGTGAGGGATTTCATAAAGTTTAACAACAGCTGTTTGACAACACATGATTAATTGTAGTTAATTAGGAATATTTGAAGAGGATTTATTGGATTTTCAAACAATTCCAGGGACCTCCAAACATGAAGAGCTATATATTTATGTATACAGAACCATTTATTTTGTCTGTGGAAAAATAGTAAGGGATAATTGTAAGTGGTGGTAATATTATGGTGGTAATTTTATGCAAAATAAACTGTCTTCTGTATTGTCATTCTACTAAATAAAACAAAAATCCATTCACCTTTTTTCTAACGTGGAAGTAAGCCTACACTCTTAAAAATAAAGGTGCTTTAAAAGGTTCTTCAATCGATGCCATAGAAGAACGATTTTTGGTTTCACAAAGAACCATTTAGTCAAAGGTTCTTTAAAGAACCATCTCTTTCTTACCTTTTTATAATCTAAAGAGCCTTCTTTCACCACAAAGAAACTTTTGTGAAACAGAAAGGTTCTTCAGATGTTTAAGGTTCTTTATAGAACCATTTAGACAAGAAAGGTTCTTCTACGGCATCGTGAAGCGCCTTTATTTGTATGGTGAGACTTGCAGTTCATTAGCTGCTATAGGGAATGACCAGAAGAATAACAACGTGCAATAAACAGTAAAACCATTTGCACTACAAACCAGTGTGCTTGTAATTAAGATCATTTACTAAAATAATATGGTAAGACACACCAAGCAGCAAAACAAGCTGTTTTGTACACCTAACAATAGCTGGACGTGAATGAGACTGTAAGCCAGACCCATAAAATTTATGTGGCTGTGCCCACTTTACAGAAGGAAATATGTAGATGAAAAATATACTTTGCATTAAACTGGGCATTTTTGAATCAATTCAGATTTATTTTTAAAGCACTTTTCAAAACTTCAAACAGTTGCTTCTGGCTAAAATATGAGTCCTCCATCCATAATATTACCAGTAAAAAAAGTTGTCTTGTTTAAATCAGTGAAATAAGCACAGCTCAAGCACTGTTTAAAAGTGAAAAGAGTGCAAAATAAATATGTTAGTGGGTTTTGATATGAGACGACAACAAGGATATTTTCACTGGAAGAATCATTCCGTCTGGTTTCTTGACAGACTGGAGTTGTGTGTGTTTTTTTTTTTTGTGATGTTTTTATCAGTTGTTGGACTCTCATTCTGACGGCACCCATTCACTACACTCAAAAAAATTAAAGGAGCTTCACAATGTTTTAGAAGAACCTTTTTTGTCTAAATGGTTCTATAAAGTACCTTAAATGTTTGAAGAACCTTTCTGTTTCACAAAAGGTTCTTTATGGCTAAAGAGGCTCTTCAGATGATAAAAAGGTAAGAAAGAAATGGTTCTTCAAAGAACCTTTGACTGAATGGTTCTTTGTGGAACCAAAAATGGTTCTTCTATGGCATCGCTGTGAAGAACCTTTCAAAGCACCTTTAATTTTAAGAGTATATAGAGGATCCAATGGTGAGCAAATTAAAGACTGCTTAGTTTCTCCAAATCTAATCTACATCTTGTACAAACTGAAGGCGAGTACATATTCAGCTAATGTTCATTTTTGTGTAAACTAATAATTTAAGAGAAACTATATAGCGGACTGTCACAGATCAGGCAGGAACACACGAACAACGACGTAAATAAAAGACGTACACGCCGGAAGGCGTGTCCTCGCGCCGACAAATGGGAAACAGCAAACAGTCTCAGGAGGGGGTTTCGGCGGAGGACGGACTCCCGGGAGTAGGGAAAAAGATGGAGTCCAGGGTGGTGACTGAATAGTCCATGGAGGTGATGACGGAGGGAGGAGCCAAGGAGGTGACAGGAAGGGGCTGGAGCAGGAGGAGCCAGGTGGGACCCAGGCCGCAGCCAAGATGTAATCCCACGGTGGAGCCGATGGAGGGAGGAGCCATGGTGGAGGAGAGGCTGACGACTCCATGGGTCCGACCGACGGAGGCGGAGCAGGTGGTGGGAGAGCCCGAGGCGGAGACGGAAAGCCGAAGATCTTGGGTGACACCGCGGATCCGGAGGGCCAAGGCGGAACCCAAGGCTCTGGCGACCAAGGCGGAGATGGAGATCCGGAGGTCCGCGGCGGAGCCGGAGCGACAGAGGGCCGAGGCTGTGCCCAGAGCGACGAGGCACAGCCGGAGGAGTATAGTCCAGAGGTGGGGCGACGACTGACCAGGGCGGAGCCGGAGGGACGATGGAGCCCGGTGGAGCTGGTGGACCGACGGGCGACGGCGGAGACGAGGGAGCAGAGACCCGGGGTGGAGCCGCAGGGTCGGAGGGCCGAGGCGGAGTCCAAGACTCTGAGGCTGGAGGCGATGGTGAGGGATCCTCCAGCCATGACACCGATGGAGACTGGCAGACCCGCGGCGAACCCACCGCACAGATGGTGGGCTGAGGGTGAGCAAGGGGACTGACAGATGACAGCGGGGATTCATGAAGGCTGGGCGGAACCAGCGGTGACTCTGGACGGCTGGGCGGAACCAGCGGAGATTCAGGCTTAGGCAGAAGAGGGAGGGTGGGTGGGAAATCCAGGCAGATGGGTATTTCCGTGAAACAGTCAATTAAGTTCCCAGAGTTGTGCTCTTGCTCACCCCCAGTGGCGGTGCAGTGGACGGGGCTCTCTACAGCCCTCTCTTGCTCCATGAAGCACTCCACCGTCGCTGATGTAGTAGCCGGCTCTCGCACCTGGTCGGAAGTTTTGACCCCATCGGCGCTCCATAACTCTGTCGCTCCGGGCTCGGGCTTCCCGTCTACGATGGGCTCATAATCCGCAGGTCGGGGTGGCTGGCTGGGCTCTGGGTCTGGAGTGGCACTGACGAGGTTCTCCTGGAAACGGGTGGGAAACGAGGGTTTGTTTCTCGCCAGTGTCCACTCCACAAATGCGGCGAAGTCCGCTCGAGGGCCGTCCTCGGACGACGGCGCTCTGCATGATGCGTTGAGGCTTGCATCATAGAACATACAGAGCGCGTCGTCCGGGTAGCTGGTGGTATGAGCTACGAGCTGGAACATCAAAGTGTAACCCTCGAGCGGTAAATCCCCCTGCTTCAGCCGGAGGAGGATGAATTCTGGACGGAGGAAGGACTCCATGGGGAAAACACTACGGAAACAAAAAGACTGGGAAAAACGAACGGGAAACAAAACGGAGGTGAACACGCCAAGAAAATAAACTGTATAGGTCGGTCTTTCTGTCACAGATCAGGCAGGAACACACGAACAACGACGTAAATAAAAGACGTACATTTAATAAATCCAAAGGGAAACAGGCAGACACAGGAACACGGAGTGGTAACATTAAAGACCGACAAGAATACAGGGGAAAACACACACCTTAAATAGACAGACTGATTACAACATCCAGGTGACAACAATGAGGGAGAAACCAAAACACTCAGAACTGCGGGGGAAAATGGGAGAAACCAACATGAAAGTCCGGGGGTGTGACAGGGACAAGCTAAAGGAATCATTTTTTAATCAGGCTTCCTTGTTCTCTTTTCCTCATAGCAACTTCAGAAACCTCCTAGAACAGCCTGCGACTTTGTACGGCTTTGTCTTCCCCATAACCGTTTCCTTTGCACTTTTTGTTTTCTTTATTCATCACTCTTTGTATTCAGTTCATTTTAATTTTTCCCTCTCAGCGTCCTGCTCCCATCCAATCTCACCTTCTTCCGAATCTCTCTCTTCTCCCACATTCTTTCTTCATGTCTTCCTGATCTTCTCCTACATCATCCCTCCCTCCGCTCTCGTCATAAGCCCCCTGCACCAGCTCCCGCTCATCTTCTTAATCTTCTTACACAATTTGCATATTTTCTCTGTAATTTTATTCGCTCGCAGTCTTTTTTTCTCCTTCTCCCAGGTTGCATTTAAATAATACAAATCTGTTCTATATTTGTCAACTGTGTGATGATCTTACATTTATGAATATAATTGAATATGTTCCAGCCTTTGGAAGCTGGTGCCAGAGGGCCTGAAAATAACAGAGAGGCATCTGGAGCCCCACTTTATAGATCTAGATTCCAATCATAATGAAAGCCGTTTGCCATGTTCTTTGCCCTGGGGGCTCCCGTCCTCCAGCGGTCTGACCAATAGACATTGTAGTGAAAAAGTGTGTCAGCTTTCAAAGGGTAGATGAGCATATATCATCTCAGAATAACAGTTCAAAGTAGCAAATCATGGATGTTCAGATGGCAGGAAAGGGCGTAATATTTTGACAAACTAAAGTTAATAGGTGGTAAAGATATGTACAAGCAGTATTAATTAAGATATTAGCCTAATATTTCACCTACCTGACTGAAAATGATAAGACCAAACACAAATGTTCTCAAGATTCTTGCACTGGAAATCCTGATTAAGTTTGGCCAGCCATAAACGTCTTTTGTTCCTTGACTCTTGCACTCTTCTCCTTGATTTGTTATAACTTTTGGCAGTCTATAGTACTCCAAATGTTTTTTCTGGGTCTGACCGATTAGTACAGCCCAAAACATGACAATAATTGACCATTTTCAGCAGCAATAATCAGCAAAATATTTGAGTTTTGTTCGGTTTAGTGGTGTTGTTTATGTTCAATGCTGCCAATATGGCCGACTCATTACGTCTCTGCGGTATAAATTAGTTTTCAGACAGACCGCTCATAAACAGAAGGCTCACGATGCTCTGCTGTGTTAGATTTAAAAGTTGTCATTATTCATGTTTAAAGCCAAATTACTTTTAAAGTGGACTTTTATGAGACTTTCAAGGATTCAAAGACCTCTTTTCATGACAAGTGGCCGGTTGTAAAATGTAACAAAAGTGTCCATAATAGCATTTTGTGTTTAATGTATTTTGTTCTGTTTTCACTTCTGTAGCCTAGTTCAATATAGACTATTCTCACACTGACAATTTTTTTTTAGTTTCATATTATTGTCTTATTACATTATTGTCTTACTGTTTATGAATGCACAAATAAGGGAGAGAAAGAAAAATGTATTAGTACTAGTCTACCACTATTTATAATTTATCTAAACATTTGAGCAACCAATTCAGAATACCTTGAACTGCTTTTCTAGACTACTGATCTAGTTGGACTTAATGGCATTATTGCATTTTGCCATAATCTAAAGAAACAACCCCCATAACCTTCATGGAAACAATCCCTGACATTGTTTGCGAAGTCCTTGAAAAAGAATGCTGAACAATGGCACGAAAAAATGCAATGTATGTCTTGCGTCAATTTGCTTGTGTTTACCACGATGGCCTTATATTTTGCTTGTACTTTCATCTTTTCCTCAGATTTTGATGTTTTGCTCTGTTTCACAGACTGCTGGTCTACATTACTCCTGATGGCTTGTTTTCCTTCTTTGATGTTGCAGCGCTCTTAAAAGTCTGTCCGAAGCCGTAAGGAGAACGAAGCACTTCATATCGATATACTGCCGTAGTCCTCGTACACTCTGCTTGCGATCCATATTCCATTGATTCTCTATGACTCTTCACACTTGTTAGATGCTCGTGAATTGCAGGCCCTCTGCGGTAAAAGACTTCTGTTCTGTTCGCCTCTCCAATGAATCGAAATTCTCTCTGTGTATAACTATGTCTGTATGCTTCACAGGCTTAATATTTCACACTTAGGGAGAGCTGGCATCAAAGAATACACAACTGCTGCATTTTACAACAATGTTGGTCGCTGTTGTGCGCGGTTTATTCCATCGTTAGTTTTTATATAAAGGGTTCAGAGATCTTTTTCGTTATGCTTTACTCCCACTGAGGCTTTGGCTTCCAGCTGCCAAGCTGAATGAATGCTCCTGATGAAGAAATGATTCATCCGCTTACCATAGCGGCAGATCCTTGGAGTTTTTACTCTGCCTTTGGGACATGCCGTAAGGAATGAGTGCAGGATTCCCGACTGGAGCTGATTGTGGAGTGTTTCATTCCTAACACTTTCATGGGTCGATGACTGTGGAAGCTTGTTTTTACCAACAGGATTTTTTGTTAAAAATCTAGCAATAAAAAAGGTAACTGTACGACTGTAAAATCTCACAATTCAGACTTTTTTCTCGCAGTTTTCACAATTGCTTCCATAAAAAACTTTTGAATGTACCTCTGCAATTTATATTTTTAAAAGTAAAAGTAATCATTATTGTTACACAATTTCAATCTTTATTGTTATATAGGTATGCTGTGGACTTCCCAGATAGTTCATTATCACTATAGTTATTGTCCTCAGTGTTAATATTTTTTTTCCCATCTGATGAATGATAAAAATATTGACAGCCAAACAGAATCCATTCAAGTCAGAACAGGTTGAGAATTTAAAACGACAGACGGCTAACTGCAACGTGTTTACAAGAAACAGAATGCTATTGTGCTTTTGTGTGAACAGTGATATAGTTATTGTTATAGTTATGTTTATAGTTATCATTCTGAAAGGGCCTGTGAAAGGCCTTTTATGGACCTTGATACACAGTCATGAGGGTCTGCAGGGATCCTCTCTCTGATATTTCCTCTCAGATCTGGGTAGATTATTTACAAATTGTAGTCCGTTACTGATTCCAAATTACATGACAAAAATTGTAGTTAGTAATGTAATCCATTACGTTACACATTTTAGATATAATCAGGCTACTTTTGACGATGCCATAGAAGAACCATTTTTGGTTCCACAAAGATCCATTCAGTCAAAGGTTCTTTAAAGAACCATCTCTTTCTTAAATTTGTATAATCTAAAGAACCTTTTGTGAGAAAGAAGGTTCTTCAGATGTTTAAGGTTCTTTATGGAACCGTTTAGACAAAAAAGGTTCTTCTATGGCATCGTGAAGCACCTTTATTTTTAAAAGTGTAGTTAATATTTATTACAATGTTGTAATGTTCAGAAGCACTTAATGAAGTTGAAATGTGTTTTTTTTTTTTTTTTTTTTTTATGAAATCCAGTGGTCAAATGATGTGTAATAATTATTTCTGCATGTTGGTTGGACAACATGATTTTTCTAAGAGTTTTTCCCCTCTCTCTCTCTCTTTAAATAAGAAATGATAACTAATTAATGCAGTTTAATTCCTGTAATGAGTTTTTTTCTTTATTATAATCTCAAAACAGTTGTATCACCCTGACATTTCTGACTTTATGCCCCCACAAATATCAAAATAAATTTTAATGCAGAAATTGCTCAGCATGGAGTAGGTGTATTCAAGTCATTATGTGTATAAATTGCATATTTAATGTATTTTAAAATAAATAAACAGATCCGCCGTCGTGTCTTTGACCCCGATATCAAAGGTCTCCAAACACTTCTCTGTGCCAAACCGAAAGCTTAGTGTGTCTCACACTGACTTTAAAGAAGTGAGACAGTATGCGGAAAATAGAGAGTGCAGAAGTAATGTTTCCGCAGTAAGTGCAGAGATTGGTTTGAGTCATTGGGCTCGGAGCGTGCCTGATTTGGCCTGCTGAAATGTGAGAGTCGTAAGAGGATTGCAGTGGTTTCCTGCTGGCCTGCTTTAATCAGTTCAGAACTGCAAATGTCTACAGCCACAGATTATGCGGGGATAACATGACAAGGACCCAGTCCTGCCAGCCTGACTAGATAACACATGGGGCACTGTACTTACTAATGAGACAGTGAAGAGGAGTCGAGAGAGAGCAGGAGTCGTATGTGTGTGTGTGTCCATGTCTGTAAGAGGTACACAACTGTGCATTGTTTGTGCCCATGAGGATTGTCTTCATAAGCCCTGCAAAATGCGATATGTGAAGTCGAGCGTGTATGAGCCGTATCTTTGTTTTTCTCTGTTTGCCTTTGAACGCAAATCAACATTTGTTTACTTCTCTTTGTACATGCGTGTGCATGTGTGTGTTTATGTGAGTGTGTGCACATCGCCCGGGGCCAGATAATACAAGAGAATGCCAGTGAACCTTGTAAGAGCTACTGTCGTAATCCGGCCAGTGCAGACTCAACCAAGCTGAAACAATACCGATCTATCGGACTGTTCGTGCTGACCTGAGATCAGAGACTGGACTGAACTGGCAAGCAGGCTCTGACTTTTACCTTATGAAACGATGCACATGATTCATCGCATGAATGACTTCATTACTTCAGCATGACAGAAAGCTCGACAATACTGACCGTTTCTGATAAGGACTACCCAACAAAACCAATGAGGAGGCCAAGGTTGATAAACACAAAAGGACGGACAAATAGCTTCTATTGTATGGCAGCGATAAAGATGATTTCGAGATGCGCCGTTAAAGCTTTTTGATATGTTAAAAACCGTTGTGTAAAGTAGTGTTCAGTGTGCTGTCGAAATCAATTACCCACCGTCAATAGAGCGCAATTGGAAAGCAACATGGAAATAGAGACAGAGCGGAAATGCTGGGACAGAAAATGAAATGGCTCGGCCTGACCCTCCTCGTCTGAACATACTGACTAAGCAAACTACATAAGACTGCCTCTTATTGATTTATTATTTAAGTGTCTGTTGTGAAAAATTACAGTGCTGCTGCCTACGGACCAATTCCCATTGTTGCCAAAAAAGAGAGAGAAAAAAAAACAATTTGTGCAATTTACCCCTCATTAAAATAAATAAACAATTAAATGAAACGCACTGAACACTGCTTCAGGGGAAAGCAAATTTGGTCCTGGTGCTGTTATCCTCCTATCCAATCAAGGTAATCTGCTGACACGAAACTCTTGTTAAACATGGTAATGCAGACAGATTAATGTGCAGAAAGCTTGATAGCACCCAACAAGGTCTTAATTAAAAGTGGGATGTAGGTATAGATGTGGAATATTTGCTGGAAGTGTTTCGAAGGAGACTAATTGATGCAATAATTGCTGAGACACAAATAGTTCAATTAGAAACTGATTGTCTCATTACGCCGGTATACAAGTTGACAAGTAGCTGAATTCCCCTAGGCTCAACGGGAGGAGAGTGTGACACTGGGAAGCGTTGGTGTGCTTGTAACCTGGGTGTAGGATTGCATTGACACTAGCCTAAATACCAAAACTCTAAATATGTGTATGAAATCTAGCAAGTAGGCCTACTAAATTTGGTTGGAAAGACCTTAAAAAAAAGCTGCTTACCGCCAGGGCATCCAAGATGTAGGTGACTTTGTTTATTCAGGAGAACACAAATGAAGATTTTTAACTCAAACCGGTACAGTCTGTCAGTCAAATAATGGCAGTGGATGGGCACTAAACCTTTAAAAGTAAAAAAAAAAAAAAACATGCACAGACAAATCCAAATTACACCCTGCGGCTCGTGACGATACATTGAGGTCCTAAGGCACGAAACGATCGTTTTTTGTGAGAAACTGAACAGTATTTATATAATTTTTTACCTTTGATACACATCCATGTCCAACTGTGCCGAGCACAAGCTCAGCATCCGGCTCGTTGCATGTGCACGCGCTCTGGCGTAGTATACACAAACACCGTAAGGGTAAATCGGAGAAAAGTCCCGGATGAGTTTGCGCAAGCAAACGTAATCTTTTAGCATTAAATCGGTTTGAACAATCAGGATAAGCGCAAGTAATTACCATTTTGAATAGCCGCTATACCACAATCTCTGTGCTCTGTGTAAACAATGAGTGTAGTACACACGCGACAGATCGCTTCCGGCATTTGTGTATACTACGCCAGAGTGTGTTATGTGTAACGTTGTAACGATGTAACGTGCCAGATGATGAGCTCGTGCTCAGGACAGGTGGACATTGCTGTGTATCAAAGGTAAAAAATGATATAAATACTGTTCAGTTTCTCACAAAAAACGATCGTTTCGTGTTTTAGGACATCAATGTATCGTCACGAGCCGCAGGGTGTAATTTGGATTTGTCTGTGCATGTTTTTTTTTTAACTTTTAAAGGTCTGGTGCCCATCCACTGCCATTATTTGGCTGACAGACTGCACCAGTTTGAATTAAAAATCTTTCTTTGTGTTTTCCTGAAGAAACAAAGTTACCTACATCTTGGATGCCCTGGGGGTAAGCAGATAAACATCGAATTTTTATTTCATTGCAGGCAAACACACTGTTTTTTTTTCCAGAATATAGTGGAAAGAAAACATCCAAAAGACCCTGTTAAGTGTTTCTTTCATAGCACCTTTGTGTCGATTGATTTCAATTACAATACATATTTTTAAAGGCTGTTTTCTCAAAATGACTTTTTTCTCCTGGAGTGAGCCATGAATCTCCACTTCAGTAGCACTTACCCACACCAAACTTTACATGCTAGTCTATATCCTGGGTTTTTACAGAGGGATTTGTTCATATATAATTTGCTTGATTTTATTCTCCAAAAAAACTGCAAAAATATATTGGTATTTTCTAAATTATGGAGTGACAAAATTAGCTATCCAAAATCCCCCCTATAAAAACATTTGACGCTAATATGTCAAAAAATTAAACAAGAATTTTGAAACTGACTTCATCCTGTGTTTAGATTTCTGTACTAGAAGTGTATGCAAATTACTGAATATTTCATTAAATAAGGCCTCATTGCATATTTAAACCTAACATTTTACAAAACTTGTAATACATTTTTTTTTGCAGTTATCAATGTAATCAATCAACTGGGTAAGTAAAGTGATAACTATTAGTTAATTTTTTTCACCATATTCACTTGCAATGTCTTGCATTAAGAGTGGGCGCGTAAATATTATGGGTCTGGCTTCCGATCTCATCTGCGTCCAGCTATTTTTAGCTCTATAAACAGCTGGTTTTGCTGCTTGATATTGCAAATTGCTGTGTCTTGCCATGTTATTTTAATATATTATCGTAATTATGAACACATGGTTTGTAGTGCAAGCAGTTTTACCATTTGCTGCACAAATTTATTCCTTATAGCAGCTAATGAACCATAAGTCTCGCCCGGCTTCCATGCTGATATAGTATAAATATGGTATACAAATTATAATGTTAAAAAGTGTATAAATCACTTTTTTTTCTAAAGAAACATTGACCAACAACAATACCAACAGGTAAAGTTACAACAAACGTCTGTGTCTCTCTCATCTCCTCTGATTGCGCTGAGTTCTAAAAGATGCCCTAAATAAATAAAATAAACAGGGTACGCTCTTTGCAGTGTCAGTCTCCGTCACCTCTTTTCACAGACATGTAAATAAAACAACCTGAATCTCCGCGAAAATGTGCCTCACAGACATGGCAAATATATATATAGAAAGCTTGAAATGTCTATGTTTAAATAAATAAGTCCCGTCGAAAACAAATATTCTCTGATAAAGTTATCAGTATGATACTAACATGAGCTCCAGTATTTCCAATCTAAACTCATTTGTAATCACGTCCCCAAGCGGCTCCCCTTTTCAAATTTTAAACATCCATGTGAGACGCGGACATGTAGGTAAACACCTACCTCTGTAAACAAACATCAAGTTCATCTCGGCTACTTTTCGTTTCTGGAAGATGCACCGAGAGGAATAAGCCAGAATTTACCTCAGAAGAAGAACGCAACATGAAAATTATAGTAACGCTGCATTTTATTGTCAGTAACAGTAACAACATTGTAATGAGGGAAACATTAATTTGTTTAATTACTCGTTACTGAAAAAAGTAATTTATAACTTTGTTATTTCCATCACTGCTTCTTAGTGACAATTGTGTTTAAGAGTAAGGTCAGTTAAGGGGCATCATTTTACTACATGATTTCGAAACACCCACCTTTTTGAAAATGCCCACTTTTGTTCTGCAGAGAAGATTCTCCAGCAATTAAAAAGTATCCCAATTCCATGGAAAAAATGCTGACTTGGCAACCCTGCTTGGGTGGTTGAGTTTTGGTGAAGGAGGTACTTTATTTTCGTGAATGCATCTTGATGGCTGTCACAGTGTTTGAAATAATTATCTGGTTGGATACCTTGGAGGCTGAGTGTGTGTTTTTGTGCGTAGGGTAGAGTTTGCATATAACCGCTCGTGGAGTGTGTTTGCCGTTGTCTTTGTGCGCAATCCTTTAAAGAGGCTGTGGGGATTGAGAGTTGGGCCCTGCTTTGATCACACAGGGTAGGGACTGCTGGCACAGGCACACTGAGGAGTTTGCTTCAAGCCTGCATGTGTAAAAAAGTGTCTAAGTGCATCTCACTCACAGACCTTGGAATGCCAAAGTAGATTGTACCCCCTACTTAATGATGAGCTGCTAATGGTGGCTGAGCACCGAAATTGTTTTTCCGTTGCATGCAAATCACACCTCTTTTTATCCCATGTAAATTATGCTTATTCGAATCAGCAAGCAGAGACAAGCTGTGTTGTTTCTCAGTGATGCATTCTTGTACCCGTTTGATCCACCAGACAGGTTTGTCTTTTAAGAAACATATAGACCAAATAGTTCAATCTAGAACAGTTAAATCATTCGCTGACAACTCCATGTGGACCTAGTTTGTTTGCTGAGAATGAGAATCTATGGAGCTGGTAATGTGACATTTGCAGTTAATGAGAAACATCTACAACACTGGCACTTTTTACAGCTTGTATCACACCTATTGAATGCGATTGCATGTTCTTGACAGAAAGCGTGTGTATTGTAGGTGGGGACTCAGTGGAGGTTGATATACCATATTTAAATAAAATAAATTACATTTTAAAATGTATTAAAATACAAAACTATTGTGTTGTCAGAACAGAAGTCCCATTTGAAGTTCCATTCTTGCAAATGGGAGTTTGTATCTCACAATTCTGACTTTATTTCTTAGAATTGCAGCTTTTTTTTTTAGTTTATATCTATATTGCAAGTTATAAAGTCAGAATTTGAGATATAAACTCAAAATTCTGAGAAATGAAGTTACAATTCTGAGAAATAAAGTCAGATTTGAGAATTGAGAACTTTATTTCTCAGAATTGCAACTTTATTGCTCATAATTGTGAGTTTATATCTCAAATTCTGACCTTATAACTTGCGATATAGATATAAACTCAACAGTCTGAGAAAAAAAGTCAGAAATTATCTTGCAATTCTGACTTTATTTCTCAGAATTGTGAGTTTATATCTCAAATTCTGACTTTATAACTTGCAATATAGATAAACTCAAAAATATGAGAAAAAAAAGTCAGCATTTATCTTTCAATTCTGACTTTCAATTCTGACTCAGAATTGCAACTTTATTTCTCAGAATTGCAAGTGTATATCTCAAATTCTGACTTTATTTCTCAGAATAGTAAGTTTATATCTTGCAATTCTGACTTTATCTCTCAGAATTGCAACTTTATTTCTCAGAATTGTGAGTTTATATCTCAAATTCTGACCTTATAACTTGCGATATAGATATAAACTCAACAGTCTGAGAAAAAAAGTCAGAAATTATCTTGCAATTCTGACTTTATTTCTCAGAATTGTGAGTTTATATCTCAAATTCTGACTTTATAACTTGCAATATAGATAAACTCAAAAATATGAGAAAAAAAATCAGCATTTATCTTTCAATTCTGACTTTATTTCTCAGAATTGCAACTTTATTTCTCAGAATTGCAAGTGTATATCTCAAATTCTGACTTTATTTCTCAGAATAGTAAGTTTATATCTTGCAATTCTGACTTTATCTCTCAGAATTGCAACTTTATTTCTCAGAATTGCGAGTTTATATCTCAAATTCTGACTTTATAACTTGCAATTTAGATATAAACTAAAAAAATCTGAAAAAAAGTCAGAAATTATCTTGCAATTCTGACTTTATTTCTCAGAATTGCGAGTTTATATCTCAAATTCTGACTTTATAACTTGCAATACAGATATAAACTCAACAGTCTGAGAAAAAAGTCAGAATTTATCTTGCAATTTTCCTTAAATTTTCCTTTTATTCCTTAAAATTGAAAGTGTATATCTCAGATTCTGACTTTATTTCTAGTCACAATTGCGAGTTTCTATCACAATTCTGAGAAAACAGTTGCAATCGTGAGAGAATTGTGAGTCAGAATTGTAAACTAAAACTCGCAATTATCTTTTTTTTATTCAGTGTCAGAAACAGACTTACATAAAAAGCATATTTTTTAAATTGCAATAATATTGCTGATTTGTTCTATTTTTGGTCAAGTTAAGGCAGCCTTGGTCAGCATTCTTTTGAAATATTTGTATGTTTTGAAATAACATACTTCTTTCATTAATATAAAAAAAACATCCAACCATATTGGATGGGGAAAATTGAGAAAGACACAATCATGGCTGATAATGATGGGGTCACTGAAGTAGTAGTGACTGACAGCAAGTTCTCATGGAGATGAAGTAGAGGAACCCTTGCATTCAGACTGGAGCAGCCTGGTGATGATACCATGGAGCACTGTGGGGGAACGGAAATTGCAGCACCTCAAACAGCCTTGTCAGTGGCTGCTTTGGGGTGGCATGAGTAATGATGGCCTCAGGCTGTGGTTGAGGCTCGGAACAGCAGCAGGGTGGCAGCGAGGAGAGGCTGAGGGAGCTTGGGAATCTGACAGGGGTGAGAACTCCTGAATGCTAATGCCTTTAGTGTTTGGCTAATTGGCTAATAATTCACAATACATACTCACCAGAGAAAGTCACCCTCAGATTCTGTGTGCCCAAAACCAGATGAAGCTAAACATTTTATGTTCTGTCCTAATGCCCCTGTCTTATAAACTTTAATTTCGCCCCAAATGAGTAGCTGACATATGCTGTAAGGGATTTTCGCTACACCCCATCATGGTTCAATGTCATTTATGGAATAAATAGGAGCTATCCAGTCAGCCATCTACTGTTTATCAATTAGTTCATTAAAGCTTCATTTGTATCCTTTTCCACCTCTACCCATACAGATCACTGTGAATAGAAATGACCTGCAATGTCCTCATGTTCTTAGATAATTGGAAAGATTTACATCAAAGCTGGTAGGAAAAAAAAATGAATGAGTCTACACTATTAAAAATAAAGATTTCAAAAGGGGTTTTCGCAGGGATAACATAGAGGATCGATTTTGGGTTCCCCAAAGAAACCTTTCAGAAGAACCTTTTTTTAAACTAAACAACATTTTCCACACACACACACACACACACACACACACACACACACACACACACACACACACACACACACACACACACACACACACACACACACACATGTTGGGTTTACATGTTTTATGGGGACATTCCATAGGCGTAATGGTTTTTATACTGTACAAACCATACTTTCTATCGCCCTACACCTACCCTACACCTAAACCTAGCCCTCACAGGAGATTGTGCAGACTTTTACTTCGTCAAAAAAAACTCATTGTGCATGATTTATAAGCCTGTTTCCTCATGGGGACCTGAGAAATGTCCCCACAAGGTCAAAATCTACTGGTATTCCTATCCTTGTGGGGACATTTGGTCCCCACAACGTGATGAATACCAGGTACACACACACACACACACACACACACACACACACACACACACACACACACACACACACACACACACACACACACACACACATAAATGCAGTTATGCATTACAATTCAACATATGTTTAGTTTCTGAATGAATCCTCGTTTTGAACGAATCATGTGAATGACTCATTAAGACATTTACCGCCACCTGCTGGCAGATTTAGTTTCTTATTTAGAGTATAATTTTATTTAAAATAATTAAATAAATAATAAAATAAATAAATAAATAAATAATAATAATAAAAACATTAAAGGGATCGTTCACAAAAAACCCATTAAACTTAAACATCATTTACACTCACCCTCATGTCATTTAAAACCTTTCTTTTGTGGAACATAAAGAAAGTATTTGAAGACTATTGTAAAAAAGCTGTTTTGGTTACCATGACTTTCATTCTACAGTATGAACAAAAAATACTGAGATGTTTCTCAAATGATCTTCTTTTATGTTCCATAGTTCACATCAGGCCATTGCAGCCTAAATGTTTATGTGTAATAAATTTTATGCTGAATCAAATAAAAAATTCTTTCTAAAGCTACAATTTATAATGTCTATATGCTGCTTTCTTATTTAACACAAAAATAGCTTTAAATAATCTTAACTTAATATTAACTTTTGTGGGTATTTTCACAGTCAAATTTTTAGACTAATATGCAATTACTTAGATTAATTAATTGACACATCATATAGCCTAATAATTAGATAAAAAAAAACTGAATCGACTAAAAGCCCTAATGTTTTTTTTTTCATTGTATTTCTCAGTCTCAGAGTGTCATTGTGGACTCCCAAATACAATTTTATAAATGATACTCTTTTGTGTCATGGAATATAGTTTTAAGAGTGTTTTTAGGTGAGAATGTAGTTGTTAAAACTTCTGATATGCAGTTTGTTAGTAAAAATAATGTGTATTTGAAAATTAGTTTTGACGTTTTCAGGCATGTGAGCTCCAGGGCATCAGCAGCCGCTCAGATCAGCCAAGAACAAATGCACTGATCAGCCCTGTCATCAGAAATCACCCTAAACAGATGAAAGGATAGTACTTTCCTCAATGGACATTCAAACTAATATTTTATTGTGAATATGAGATTAAGCTGAAGAATGAATGCTGTAGATGCATGTAATCAGATTTGCACAGTCCTTCTCTCTTATATATTACTCTACATCAGGGTTCCTCAAATCTTACTCTGGAGGGCCAATGCGCTGCAGAGTTTAGCTCCAACCTTGATCTTACACTGTAACTTACACTTACTTGTAATTCTCTTAATGATCCTGAAGACCTTGATTAGCATGCTCAGGTGTGTTTGATTAGGCATAGAGCTAAACTCTGCAGAAAAATTGATCTCGTGGACCAGATTTGAGGATCTCTGCTCTACATAATACAGTGAGCTTTTAATACAGTAATACAATAAGCTTTTAATGAAGCAACTCAATGTTCCTTCATTACTAGTTCTAAATTGACGTTTTCAAGTTAGTAATGGAGGCTTAGGCTCAGCTGTTAAACTGAAAGAGATTTGAATCCGTGACGGAAGGAAGTAGTTCCAGACAAATTAAGGTTTTTAAAGAAATTCTGTTGTTGTCTCTTTTTTATTTACACACTTGTGCCATCGAACTGTTGTATAAATGCATTATCATCACTCGTAGCAATGCGATATGGCTACAGCCAAATTGCAGAATGCTGATATACAGCCTTTAATAATTTCAAACTTCAAATGAATAACTGATGGAGTAAAGGTGGTTATTTCCAAACTCTTTCCCTGTTTGGAAACCAGAGACCTGTGTCACTATGTGAAAGGCAAACTTGTTTTGGCATAGAATCAGCTGTTTTATGATGACATTCTAAAGGTTTAATCTGTAAAGAACCTATAAAAAACCTTTTGTAGTTTTGTGGGATGTAATGTAAATGTTCCATGGAACCATGTATGCCAATAAAACACTTTTTTTAACATTGTACTGCACAGTCTCTTTCCATTGAAGTTAAGTATATGTGTGCAGCATTAAACATTTGGATAAATATAATACATAAGTAGTTTTCCACTGTGTTATTTCATTTCCACCAGTGCCTTAAAACAGGAATTACTTGCTTTTTAAAATTTTAATAAATCTTCTTACCCTTTCTTAAGAAAAAAAAACCTGGGGACATTCTCCCTTTTCTCCCTCCAATAGAATTATGGTTACATGATTAATGTTATCCTTTCTCCTGAATTACCATCAAATGAAAAATATAGCTTTGTTCAATTGGTCTGTCACGTCAGGTTTATCATTCTTATCCATTCCAAACACATGGGCCGAGTCTCTCTATGCTTTTACAGCCACAGTAGCTCAGATGAAAATCTAGATAAGAACAGCAAAGTGTTTCCCTTGACTTTGGTTATTAGTGGAAGTTAAGGAGCTGCTGTTTGAGCATGTGACAGCATTCGCTGTGGGCGATACCCTTGCTGTCCTCAAGATGCTTGTGGAGAGAGTGAAGAGAAACAGGGATAATAGGCCTCTCTGTGCTGCCTTTATTGCCTGACGTGTGTTTAACTCTCTAGTCTTCATCTGTCTGCGCTGTGCGATTGACTGCCTGGCCATGGCAGCTGCTCTAAAAATGATTGCTTTGAAACAGTATAATTAAAATGTGTTTAATTAACAGAGCTGAACAACAGAGAATGGTTGGAACACTGTGACACCAAGACCGGAAATCTGTCTTTACACAGTAAAAAAAAAAAAAAAAACGAGGTGAAAATATGGGAAAATGGGATGTTTGAAAATAGTATTTTGCCTATTGGGCTTCAAATCAAACTGCAAATGAATAACCGATGGAGTGCAGGTGGTGTCATTTCTAAATTGTTGCCTAGAAGCTACAATTTGGTTTGTCAGTCAAATTTGAGACTCGTGTCGTTAGTGTCGTCGGTGTGAAAGGCAAATCATGTTTGTTTTGGCATAGAACCAACAAAAATGACAACATAAAGCTTTAATCTACAGATGCTATCATTATAATTCTTTTCTCTTTATATGTTTAATTACCACAACAAAAATAACACTAAAGGTCTAAAAGTGTCACAAAACAGATGCAAATATGCAAAATAATGTGCATTTTGCATTTTCGTATTTTGTTCTATGTTCACAGTCCACGCTCATAACCAATAATTCTCAGTAGTTCTTCAAAGTGAATCTGTCTGCACAGACGTCATGTCTGTCAGTCTTACAAACCTTCAAAGATGTGTCTGTGAGATGACGTCTTTCCAAGTTTCTTCTTTAAAGTGTTTACTCATCTGATACACTGTGGAAATGACTTTCTTCAGCTTCTTATTTATTTATCAGTCTTTAATTTTAATCGGTGGATCTGGCTTTGGGATGAGCGTAGACTTCAAACTATAAGCTGATTGATGTGCATATTCACAATCTCAGCACAAATTGGAAGAGCATTTGAGAGACGGAGAGACTCAGCAGTACATGGTAGATGTTGACTAATGCATAAAGAGATGTGGAACCACAGTGTGATGAGGTTAAACACACAATGATGCCGGCTGCGAGACACCATCTTATTATGCCTGACACATGGCATATGAAGTATTAAAGTCAATATGAAATCAAAATTAACCAAATTTACTTGCTTATTGAAGTACATACGACATACATTTAAAATTCTAAACAAGTCATGCACATAAAGCCAGTAATGTGCATCAAGAAAATAGGACTGGCTGTGATTTCATGCTTTATGCTAGACCCCTTTATGCAATTTTTTTTATCCTAAAGCGTCTATATGCCAACACCTCATGCAGATCTGTGTGTTTGTATAATGTGGTGCAGATGATAACACCTGTTCTTCCTAGAAGGAGACAGCTAGTTCATTACTAGCAATCATTCAGTCATCACTTATTGCATCTAATTAAATCTTTAACGATTGTTTCACTGAACACTGTATTGTCTAAATTGCACCTGTGTTTTTCAGCAGTTCGCTGTCACCGGTTTATGAGGCAGGAATATATTCTAATGTGATCATATTCACTGAGCAGGTCATTTATTATGTGCTAGCTGATACACTATCTACCTTGAGCTGTAAATAGCTTTCTCAGTTTTCAAGAGCCGAGGCCACATTGCTCTCTCTGTGTTTTGAATAAGAGATTACTGTGCCTGCCGCTACAGGCTACAGATACCGTCATTATCAACTGTGGCAGGAGACTCTCTCCAGCTCTCCTTGCAAACATATCATAAATCAATCTCCACCAAGCCCACTGGAGGTTGATAATGTGCCGATTGAAGAGTGAGTTACCTATAGATGAATCCTGATGAAATCATCCTGAGAAATGAATGCAAGTGTCTTCTCAATGATAAGATTTGGACATCACACAGTTGTTAAAATGGGTTTTATTTTAAATGGGTGAGTTTTAGAACTCAGAGTAAAATTTCTACTGCAGTGCGCAGCAGAATCACTTCACACATACAATAAAACAACCTTGATAGATCACAGAGACGCCTATTTGAAGTCTGCATTTACATCTGCAAGACATTTTTTGTGTGTTTACTCATCTGCAATAGGTCTATTGGATGTAGAAATTATCTTTAAAGGGGTCCTATGCTCCTTTACAAAGTCTTTATTTTGTTTTTGGGGTGTACTTGAACATGCTGTCATGCTTAGTTGTTCGAAAAAAGTATTATTTTTCACATAATTTACATTATTACAATAGCTTTCTCCCCAAAAAAAACCAAATGTGTTGTGATTGGTCAGCAGTCCCACTGCGTTGCGATTGGCAAACAGCGTAGACCGTGTTCCGCCCTGCTGCGCCCCTTCCAAAGCAACAAACTAGATTAAAGTGATTCTTACGTTTTAAATATGGATATTTTTTTTTTTTTACAAAAACATATCTGATCGCTAAAGTAGGCTTTTACCGACTGCTCCGGAGCCATGTGAGGCACTTTTTTATTATGGATTGACGTATTTTCAGTCTATGCTGTTCTATGAGTGCCAGAATTGATTTAATATAACTCCGCATTCGTCTGAAAGAAGGAAGTCATATACACCTAGGATGCATGAATGGTGAGTGAATAATACGCTATTGTTGGTCCTATTGTCAGCCTGTGAGATACTATCATTATTGTGCTAACGTATTTAATTATTTGCATGCCCGAAACCATAAGGCTAGTGAAGCTATCTACACTGTGTGATGAATAAATCTCTTACCACACACCACACGTCTATGGCGAGGCACCGACGCATCCACGGATGATCACTAGTCAATGTTCGTGTTTACATCAGCCGCGGATCTGCGTGTGTTTGGACCGTAGACTGGTTTGGACCCTCTGTACAACACACGCGAACGGCACGGCTTCAGCACGGTTAGCGGAGCAGTTTGCAGACCCTTTAGTTAAAGCTTGCGTTTAAACGAGCCGACCTACGGCTCGCTGTAGCATCCCAAAAGCAGCCGTCCATAATACATGGCTAAAGTTAGGCGAATCCCCCACCCGCCAACGAATTGAATTTCAGTAGGCGGGATTTACATTGTGACATAATAGCCTCCGGAAAACAAACGCTGTAGTCCAAATGAGTCGTTTCGTTGTAGTTCTTGAAAAGGGATTTTTTAAAAACTAAATATCTCCCTTTGGAGTGGACTTTGAGATTTGTAACTTTGTAGATGTTTTTTATGCCCAAACATACACATCACGCACTGGCTAAAGTTCAAAAAGTGAAAAAGCATAATAGGAGCTTGCTTGCTGACCAGCTATGACCAGCTAAAACCAGGCTGGTTGACCAGCTAAAACCAGCTAACCAGCCTAGGCTGGTTTTAGTTTTTTTTTTTTTTTCACCAGGGAGATTATGGCATAATCTGCACATGAGTCCCGCAGAAAAAAATATGATTAATTTTTAAACTAACCGATTTGCGAAGTGAGATCACACTTTAGAATGCGTTGGACTTTGGAGGAAGCAGGTCGCTCGTGTGTCATTATTAACCGTTATGAACACACTTAACAAAGGAACCTATGAAAGAATCACAGGGCTTTGCTTACAAAGTTGTCAGAAGCTTTAGTGAGGCTTCGCAGAACGAGTGAGCATGTGCAGGTGCTAAGAATGAGAACGCTGGAAAAGTAGGCCTAAAAGTCTTCGTAAAGTTCCTTGCAGGTATATCAGCTTTTGTTTTTCATTTGATTGCTATTTTGTTTTGCTTTCACAGATATTTCCTTATTTTTCATGATGAGACAACGTGTTGAATGTTTGTTGGAAGTTTTGTTTTTCCTAATTAACTGCATTATCTAACGTGATGTCCATTATTTACTTTCAGTATTGACAAATATATTATTACATTTATAGGGACTAATTATATTTGTTTTCAGTAGAATGTTTTCACACCTCCTTTGAACTGTAAACAGGATGTTATTTTGAGTTGCTAAAATGCAGCATTGTTATCTTGGCAGTTCATAACTGTGCAGTCAGTTTTCGTCTAGCTGCTACCTCAAAGTTGATACATTTTCATATTTCTGAATGTATGATATACTTAATGTATTTTTTTAATCTGCTTTGCAACTACAGGTGTAGTGTTAGGTTTGTTGTGGATGTATTTCCTTTTTGAATGTCAATACTAAACATGATAACAGAGGCTTTGGCACTGACCAAACAGTGACAAAAGTTACCTGGATGCGCGCCATATTGGAAATACTCGGATGTAAACAACAGTATGATTTGCATGGTTAATGTACAAGTGTCAAAGCTGCTTAATATTGAGGACTTAGTAAGCAAGAAAGGGTGCAGTATTTTGAAGATATGTACGAACAATATTAATTAACACATTGGCCTAATATTTCACCTACCTGTCCAGAAATGATAAAAACATGCCCTGGAAATCCTGGTTCAGTTTGGCCAACCACAAACCCCTTCTTTCAGTAGACAGTCTTTTGCACTCTTCACCTTGATTTGTTATAACTTTTGGCAGTCTATAATACTCAAAATGTTTTTCCCGGTACGACCGATTAGTACAGCCCAAGACATGACAATAATTGACCATTTTCAACAGCAATAATCTGCTAAATTTGCAAGTTCAGTTCGGTTCAGTGGGATTGTTCACGTTCTGTGTCGCTAATATGGCCCATTGATGACGTGACGTGAAAACACTCTGTTGAGCCTAGACTAATATTACCAGGTGTACAACATTAATTTATAAGATCTGTCTTTTTTTTTTAAATGCAGGTCAGGTCCCATAGATGACCCAAGTCCTCAAAAGAGACACTGGACTGATGGTGGCCCACCCAGTGCATTCTAGAGCCAAGAAGAAATGGACAGAGCTGAACCTTAAAATGCCCGTTTCTGCTGTGTGGTATGACTGTGTTGCTCAATCACAGCGAAGTGAAACAATTTCAGTATTCTGACCTTTCTGACTTCTGGTTTTTACCACTTGACTTTTCACCACTTTCTCCTTTTTGAAACCTGTGCTGTTTTCACGCACATTAAATTTTTAGGTTCATTTCACGGTCAACGAGAATCTCTGTCCAGTTATTTGTGTAGCATTGTCTCCTACAAGCCCATCAGCTATGTACTTCTTATAAAATGGGTTCCAATTTACCATTTGCATGGTTTATGTACTTCAGTTGTGGACAGTGATTGATGGCAAACAAATCAAATATCATATTGCCTTTATTGATTGTCTGCTTCTGAAGGAACTTCCATTGGAGAACTCCAGTGAGACTGATGAGTTGCACACCCATACCATTATGCTGGCAGGGCGACACTACATGATTTCCCTTGCTTTCTCTGTCAAAGGATTTTTTTTCTTTCTGTCTATCCCCGGATTTCTCGGCCTTTCATCTCTGAGCATTTGATGGCCCTTGATTATTCCCTCTACTGAGATCCTGCCAGTCTCACAGTCTCCTGCTCTCTCTCTTGCTGAGATGAAGAACTATATAGAGTTACAGAAAGTGGATAAGGGTTTGTATGGATGGGTGTATGTAATTTGACTAGTCCTCATCTTACCATGGCAATACTTTAGATTCATAAATTCAGTTGCTCAGTTTTAAAATGCTCATCTTTCCAGCTCTTGTTTTGCACTGTTAAGGTTTAGCGAGGTGAAAAAATGCATGTGCGATGATTACAAGTCCCCTTTGCAAAATGATGGCAATTATATATCAATTGCCTGGCTTCCATTGTAATAGATTTTTTATAGTTGCTCTGAAGGCCAAGTGTAAATGGTAAGTAAGAGCAAATTTTGAGAGCATTTAGTTTATGATGAATCCACTAGTGCTGAACGGCAAAGTTGTTTAGAATACCTGGGTGTATGTAGTGTGGCACCAATTATTTTGTGAGGTTTGGTCACACGTCACTTAATTAAGGCATGTGTGAGTCTTTACAGCATGAGAACAATCCAAGAGAATTTGGCAATAAATTAGATTCTTGTTTTCAAAGAAAATGGATGATGTTTAGTTTATTTGCAGCTTTTAAATAATATACGTCTTTTACACTTTATGGAATTTTACACTTTTATGGAATAACACTGCAAACCTGCAAATGACTTGCAGTTTTTTTATGTCTCACGTTTTCAGTTCATAAATAGATGTTTCTAAAAGTCTCTTCATCTTGTAGTGATGAACTGGAGCATCTTGAACATATTATATGATTCCTGCTGTTTCTGACCAGTCTTTACAAATTAGAAAAATATGTTGATGACACATTTATTGAATTTTTCTCACATTTTAAAGCATTTACACTAACAGTCCTGGCGCACAACTTTCTGTGACTTTGTCTTGTAGAACAGCCTCCTAGAAAGTTAAATATGTAAATCATTGCAGAATAGGTTTATTTAGGGCTGAGTTTGACATTAGAAAGTTTTGCTTCTGTGGTTCCTCTGTGTGACAGCTGTTTGGCTGTCTTCTACTATTCTGCCATGATCACTGGATGGCAGATCAGCTGAAAACTGCGTTGTGTAAACTGTCTCTTGTTTGTTGATTAGTGCCACCTATTGTATGAGTGTGCTTTTTCCAGATGAATATTCATTTCAGTTTTGTTGTAAACAGACCTGTCTTTTATTTTTAAGAAAAAACTGCATTATATTAGAAAAAGATATGCAAATACACAACAATGATTTTTCGAAAAAAGTAAGCATGAAGGTTCACTCCTAACCCCACCTATAAACATAACCAACACTAGATGTTTACGCAAACTAATTTCAAATTAGAATAGATCCAATCAGATTTCAGATTCTGAAAGTATATTATGAACCCTAAACATTGCAGCCCGATTTACATACATTAGTTTACATGTGCATAACATTTGTGACCCT
This sequence comes from Garra rufa, assembly GCF_049309525.1. Taxonomy (NCBI): domain Eukaryota; kingdom Metazoa; phylum Chordata; class Actinopteri; order Cypriniformes; family Cyprinidae; genus Garra; species Garra rufa. Next base: position 25,064,369 of record NC_133376.1, read on the forward strand.
GGACCACAAAACCAGTCTTAAGTCGCTGGGGTATATTTGTGGCAATAGCCAAAAATACATTGCATGGGTCAAAATTATAGATTTTTCTTTTATGTCAAAAATCAATAGGAAATTAAGTAAAGATCATGTTACATTAAGATTTTTTGTAAAATTCCTACTGTAAACCTATCAAAATGTAATTTTTGATTAGTAATACGCATTGTTAAGAACTTTAAAGGTGGACAACTTTAAAGGTGATTTTCTCAGTATTTTGATTTTTTTGCACCCTTAGATTCCAGATTTTCAAATAGATGTATCTCGGCCAAATATTGTCCTATCTATTTATCTATCTATTTCTTATTTATTCAGCTTATGATGTATATATCTCAGTTTTGTAAAATTTAACCTTATGACTGGTTTTGTGGTCCAGGGTCACATTTATTCCAAACAAAACTTCAGTGCGTTTCACTTTCCCTGGAATTGACCCTTTGCAAAAAACCCATCCTCCTTAGTTACTGTTGCTATGTCCGACAAACTGTGCCCCTCTCACACTACACATTATGTTTTCACACAGTGAAAATACATCACAGAGCAAAGAGGAAACTGACAACACGCCGACAGACGAGACAGAGCAGGTAAATTTTGGTATGAAACAAGATTCCAAACTCTCCACCATGGCCAATACTAAAGAGCTGTCCAAGGATGTCAGGGACAAGATTGTAGACCTACACAAGGCTGGAATGGGCTACAAGACCATCGCCAAGCAGCTTGGTTGAGAAGGTGACAACAGAACAGTTGGTGCGATTGTTCACAAATGGAAGAAACACAAAATAACTGTCAGTCTCCCTCGGTCTGGGGCTCCATGCAAGATCTCACCTTGTGGAGTTTTAATGATCATGAGAACGGTGAGGAATCAGCCCAGAAATACACGGGATGATCTTGTCAATGATCTTAAGGCAGCTGGGACCTTAGGCACCAAGAAAACAATCTGTAACACACTACGACGTAAAGGACTGAAATCCTGCAGCACCCACAAGGTCCATGCTCTAAAAAAAAGCACAAGTACAGACCTGTCTAAAGTTTGCCAATGAACATCTGAATGATTCAGAGAAGAACTGGGTGAAAGTGTTGTGGTTAGATGAGACCACAATTGAGCTCTTTGGCATCAACCCAACTTGCCGTGTCTGGAGGAGGAGGAATGCTGCTTATGATCCCAACACCATCCCCACCGTCAAACAAGGAGGTGGAAACATTATGCTTTGGAGGTGTTTTTCTGCTAAGGGGACAGGACCACTGCACTGCATAAAAGGGATGATGGATAGGGCCATGTACCGTTAAATCTTGGGTGAGAACCATTGAGAATGGGTCGTGGATGGGTATTCCAGCATGGCAATGACCCAAAACACACGGCCAAGGCAACAAAGGAGTTGCTCAAGAAGATGCACATTAAGCTCCTGGAGTGGCTAAGCCAGTCTCCAGACTTTAATACCATAGAAAATCTGTGGAGGGAACTGAAGGTTCAAGTTTCCAAACATCAGCCTCGAAACCTTAATGACTTGGAGAGGATCTGCAAAGAGGAGTGGGACAAAATCCCTCCTGAGATGTATGCAAACCTGGTGGCGAACTACAAGAAATGTCTGACCTCTGTGATTGCCAACAAGGGTTTTGCTATCAAGTACTAAATCATGTTTGTGAAGGGGTCAGATGCTTATTTTACTCATTAAAATGCAAATCAATTTATAACTTTAAAAAAAAAAAATCTGGATTTTTTTGTTATTCTGTCTCTCACTTTTCAAATAAACCTACCATTAAAATTATACACTGATCATTTCTTTTGTCAGTGGGAAAATGTACAAAATCAGCAGGGGATCAAATAATTTTTCCCCTCACTGTACATGTGAACCGATCGTCTTTTCATATTTACTTAAAGCACCAAAAAAAAAAAAAAGTTTCAAGTTTAAGTCCACCAAGGTAATCTTCTGTCTGATTTGTTTGTTGGACAAAATGGCGGATCTGGCGTTTTGATTGGTCAAGTCATCTGTCAGTCAAATTGTTTACGAAGGGTCAATTACAGCAAATATAACTGTCATTTTTGCCTTGAGGACATACCTAAAATAAAGCTGACATATATGTCAAAAGTGCTTTTTTTTTAGCAAACATATAGTAAATATTCAGTCTTATCCACTGACCAGTTCGTAACACATGAGACTGAAATAAATGTTTGATTGTATGACATAAAACATAAAAATATTATACAAATTCATGCAGATTCATACAAATTAGGAATTGCCAAGAAATAGCAAAATCAGGTAAAATGGAAACAAGAATTTGTTTTCTTTGGTAAAGGGCTCAAATTTACATCAAACTCCATTAGAACATTATATTCCCACAATACGAAGTACTGTAATGCTAGGTTCTCAGGATAGAGATTTAGTTAGAGATATTTACCTTCCTTATGGTTTTAGTGATAAGTTTGATGGGATCTCCAGGGGTTGTGCTGGGCGACACTGCTGTAGGGAAGTACAATTCTGTTTCAACATCCTTGAACACCATTCTTTTGGGGGATATGAGGATGTATTATTGAATTATTAAAAATGTATTTTGTGGCTGGGTGGCAATAACAAACAAGGATGTTGTGAAATAACTGGGATTTACTAAATGCAATGAAGCAATACACTGACAACAGTACATTTGAGTGAGGAAAAACAAACTGTACAGTATTTATGTGTATGTGTTTGTATATTCTGCACATTATGCAGTGGATTTTATTATTCATATCATGCTCTTACCTACTTCTACTCAGCTTCTGAATAGTTAAAGACACCAATGATGGAAACAATATTGAAAACAAATGACTAATGTGATAACAAAAACCAGGAACAGGCTGTACTTTGTGTACAATAATAATGAGCAAACCAAAGTAATGAGTTTGAATAAAAGCAAAAAGCAATAACAAACCTGAGTGTTAACAGGCATTCAATTCAGCCATTCAATTTTGTGTGTGAGTATTTATTGAAGTTGTGGACTCAGTGTCAGTGATAGCATAGATGGGATGGCCAATGACAAGTGTGAATCTGTACAGATTAAAGTAAACCATGAAAAATGAATAAAGTTCTGCTGCAGAGGGTCTGGTTCAGTTCAGTCTACAAAACCAGCAGGTCTTTTACGCTCTGGATAACATCTACTGTAAAATCACAACATTTTACTAATTATATGCTTGCAGAAAATGTATTACTTCAGAATACAGTGCCCTTTTGAAAAGCTGTCAATGGAGAAAGCTGCTTTTTGGATCCAGATGGTGTTGATGCAGCATCTACCAGTGGCCTAACCTTGACCTCTTGTTTGGCACGCCCTTCTTCCTTCATATGGAACTCATTTGCATAGTTGGTAAGTGGCTTTTAGAGTTATAGGTCTGCATTATTTGCTTTTCACTTCCAGTATAACGTAGGCATTATGCCGAATACTAGGGCTGGGTATTGTGACCAATTTGGCAATTCGATTCGATTCTTATTTTTATGGTTTCGATTTGATTCAATTTCGATTTCGATTCGATTCGATTCGATATCGATTCGCTATCAATATTTCATTTAAAATGTTAGTTTTGCAGACATGTAATCCATATTTTGATATAAATGCTGGTAACTGAAACTCTCCTACTTAAGTTTATTACTGAAATACACATCTACATTAATAATAGGGTGCACACAGTTGTTTATTTTAAACAACTTTTATTTTAAATGAACCCTGTAACAAGAAGTCATAAATATGTGCATCCATTGTACACCATGTAAACAAACTGCAAAATGCACATTACTGTAAAAAATAAAAAGACTGTAAATGTGCAACAGTGAAATCTATTAAGAACTTCAAACATGTTTAAGAAATAAAACATTTTTCTAAATTCAAAACGTTCAAAACAGGCCCATCATAAAACCCTTGTCTGCGTATACAAAACATTCTAACTGTCCATAAAACTAACAGTTCCTAACTACAGCCTAATCATTTTTCTGCAAAAAAAAGCAGCTGATCAACATGTTCTGATCTGATCTAAGGCAGCTCCTTTGCGCTGTGATTAGATCACCAGCGGTTGAGAAAACTCTCTCAGCAGGAGCACTAGTGACACCTTCAGGACGAGAGGTGAATATTCATATCCTCTTACGTGAAGCACGTGCATTAAGAATCGATTCGGGGATTTCCCGAATCGATATCGTTGCGTTCAACTGAAGATCGATTAAAATCGGAGAATCGATATTTTTTACCCAGCCCTACCGAATACAGTCCAAACATGACACCAGATGGTTGAACTATCACCCTTGCATTCATTTGTATCTTAATACGAGAGCTTCTATGGAATGTTGTGAATTCTCTGAATGAATGTAAAGTGCAAGTGCTGCAGTTGTTTAGTTTGAGGAGTAAATTATATGTAGTATTTTGTATTTTTTGGTCACAACCTCACCCTTTTCTGCCCCCCTTACTGATTAAAAATGGGCCAAACTACTGCCTCTGACATTTCTCTCACTTTTCTGTCACATACTGACTGAAAAGTATTCCTCTCTGCAGGGCCTGGTGTTGGTGTCCCCATTTACACCCCCAAAGAGGTAGCTGGCAGTTGCCCTATCTGTCTTATGTGATGGCAACCGGCATTTGTTTGTGTTAGTCCACCGAAAACCGATCACACTGAAACAAATTTCCCCATTTCAGTGGTTGAAAAGGGAATTTGGACTGCTGTCTTGCATGTCGGTAGTTTAGTAGAAAAATTCTTCTGTAGAAACATCTATCCAAGCTCTAGCTGACCATGAAGACTGTCACAAACAAAGGTTGTTATTCATTTTCTAGACAACAATGTTTTGGTGCAATGTTTTCTCTTCTATAGTTTTTAAGTGTTCTTGACATGTAATTCAGGATTCTCTGTGTCTGGAGTAAGTTAGTTGGCTCAAACGAGACGGACGGTGGTGATTTTGATTCCCTTTCAACTTTCCTCAGAAATAAGGAGTTTTGAAGCTTCTCCTCACCTCATCATAAAATGCTTTTATGATCGCAGGTACATATCAAAGAGAAACCAGTCTGTGTGTAACAGCTCAATGTTTCAGTCAATACATGGGGCCAATCAATGAAACAACAGACTTTAAAGAAGGAAAATCTGTGAAATAAAGAGCTTTACATCATTCCACATATGTCAATGCTCTGCATCACTCCCGTTATATCTGATATTATCTCTTTTTTTGTCTCACTGTGTCCATGTCTTTCTCTCTTTCTCTGTTCTCCTGTCCTGCTTCTCTCTGTGAACTCTATAGAAATGCTTTATTCATTTTATATATTCAACCAAGGTCAGTCGAGTCACTGCAAAAGTAACTTTTCATTTTTCTGTGAAGCTTCACTGCAGTTTAATATTGTCATAGCAGTATAGAGGCCAATGACAAGCTATTTTTTCTATTTAAAAATACATTAAACGTGCAATTTACACTGTGGTTTCAATACAGCTTTAATAAGAAGAGCATGTTTTAATTTTTTAATTAGTTATTTTTTTGAGCCTCATTTAAAGCTTCATTAATGTTGGCATGAAATAAATTCTGTTTTCTAAATGCATGTTATAGATCTTTTTTGAACAATTAATTTGTGCACATTTTTAATTTGTTTTAGTTGTTATTTAATTTATTAAATTGACTTGATCTTCTAGTGAACTGACTGACTTCTCTCTGATGACGTATGCTGGACTGTCTTACAATTAAGCTAGCATTCAGATCTGCCTCCATCCAGTCAACAAATGACAGACAGATCCAAGTCCCCATCCTCCATTATTTTCTTTATTTTTCTAAAATCCGTTTCACTTTGATGTATGTCACAACATGGAAGAGCAGACCTGTCGCTACTTACCTTATTTGGAATAGTCTTTTATTATTTTTTTTCTCCTCAGAACCGGTCATTTCTAAAGTGTGGGCAGACCGATCAGTGAGAGTTACTGCTTGCACTTTCTACTTCCCTTAGTAATGCTTGTGCTGTGTTTGCATACTTTATTCCATATAAAGTAATTGTAAATGCAGTATTTGTCAGACGTTTCAAAGATGTTTTCATAAAGCAACAGCAACACTTTTCATGTAGAATTTAATACAGCACTATCTGTAAAAGAATGAAGCATAACATGATCCTATACTATTTAAAATTAAATGACATATACTGTTTAAACAAATATAGTGGCGCACATTGTAGCCTGTATCATTTCATATTAAACCATGAATTTAGCTATAAGCATGCGTGTCAGATCCGCATCACATTCACTAGCGGCAGCTCTTAAAGTAATAGCAGCCAAATAACCTAATAACCCCGCTGCTGTGTCTATAATCAAAGAACAAAAGAAAAAAGAGGAAATCAATAACTTTTTGTAGCTTTAAGGATTTATCTATGTTTCATTTACTGTTTAGTATTTGATAACTTTATTCAATTTTTGTATATTTCCTATTTGCTGAAACCTACCTCACACAAAACTTATGACTTAACTCTTGACATATGTGACCCTGGACATCAAAACCAGTCGCATGGGTATATTTGTAGCAATAGGCAACAATACACTGTATGGGTCTAAATTTTTGATTTTTCTTTTATGGTAAAAATCATTAGGATATAATTAAAGATCATGTTCCATGAAGATATTTTGTAAATGTCCTACCGTAAATAGATCAAAACTTAGAACAAAATAGAATAGAACAAACATTTTTGGTTAGTAATATGCTTTGCTAAAAACTTAATTTAAAAAACTTTAAAAGTGATTTTCTCAATATTTAGATTTTTTAGCACCCTCAGATTCCAGATTTTTAAATAGTTTTATCTCGGCCAAATATTATTCTGTCCTACATACTTCAATGGAAAGCTTATTTGTGAACCTAGACCGCAACCAGTAACAAATATTATTAAGCAGCACAGGCATATTTGTAGCAATAGCCAAAAATACATTGTATAGGTAAAAAATTAAACAAAAAATTAAAGCCAAAAATCATTAGGATGTTAAAGGGATAGTTCTCCCAAAATCAAAAATGCAATGTTTATCTGCTTACCCCCAGGGCATCCAAGATGTAGGTGACTTTGTTTCTTCAGTATAACAAAAACAAGGATTTTTAACTCAAACTGTTGCAGTCTGTCAGTCATATAATGGCAGTCAATGGGCTCCACGGCTTTGAGAGTCAACAAAAACACACAGGAAAAGCAAACTAAACCCTGCGGCTTGTGAAAATACATCGAAGTCTTAACATACAAAACAAGTGGTCTGTGCAAGAAACTGAACAGTGTTTATATATATTTTTTTTAACCTCTGATCCACTGCAATGTCCAACTTTCCAGAGCACATTCACAACAGCCGGCGCATGATGAAAAGCAAGCAACCATAATTTTAGTCGATCAGTCGGCTCGAAAGTTGGGAGTCTGTGAAAATTTTGAGTAGCTGTCATATACACAATTTCTCTGCACTGTGTACACAATGAGCGACATGTCACTTCCGCGTGTGCGCCTACTATTCCAGAGCTCGTTGCCGCGCCACACGCCGGCTGTTGTAACAATGAATGTAGAACTCAATATTTGTATAGAGCCAATTAATGTATTAACTACGGTTTATAAACTATGATTACATATAAACAAAGAGTTTGCAAATGATTTGTACTTTAGTACTTTATTAGTGTATACTTATTATAAAATGTTGCCCTTACTTGTCATTGACCTGTTATAACAGTATTGAGGTCCAAATCGCTATGAAAGTGTGTTTGATTTTCTACTTTATGCATTTTATGGCTTTTTAGAGCATCTTTGAGGTTCTGACCTGCAGCATTTTCTTTCTTCTCTAGTTTGCTGTGAGATTGGTGAGTGGCAAAAACCTCTCTTTAAACTCCCTTATGGACCTACGTGATTGGCAAATTAAAACAAACTATCAAAATATTGGTTTCTGTGCCGAGTGTCCCTCGACAGCCATCTGCTTTGCCATTTGATGGCTTCCTCTCTGCTTTAATCCCCACAGATGTTTAGGAAGTCACTTTGAGCAGGCAGGTAATCGCCTGCCACTAGCAGCGAGACCCTACAGCACTATATTGCGCCCGCTGCTAATTACAAACAAAACATGGTTAAGCCATGTTAATTCACTGCCGGCGGCAAGGCACACACAAATAAAAGAAAAAGACGCAATTACAGGGTCTGGAAGGCTCTTGTTCCCCTGATATGGGCAGATGGAGGAGGAATTATACTAAAACTAAATAAATACAGCACTGGTAAGTGGCGGGAAAGCGGTTTTGTGTAGTAGCTGGTACTTCTTTCCCAGAACTCACAGAAGAGATAAAAATGTAAAATTTAAACCTTTTAATAAATGGAGTCTTTCGCTAATACTCTTGAAGTTTCTTCTGTCTCTCCTTCTTTCTCCCTTACTCTCTCTCTCCTGATGCTTCTTTGTAATACATACCATGTTTTTTTTTGAAGCGGCAGGACTGTCAGTATGCAGTGAGCACCTGCAATGAATAACAAAGATATGCCCACTCTTAAAAGTCAAGGTTCTTTATTGGCATCAATGATTTCATAAAGATCTTTTAACATCCATGGATTCTTTCATTTGCACAGAAGGTTCTTTAGATTATTTGAATATTCTTCACATGAAGTTTTAAGAACTATTCACTGAAAGGTTCATTGGGGAACCAAATACATGTATGGTTTCTTCTATGGCATCACTGCAAAAAAACACATTTTGTTTTAAGAGTCTAGCTGCATCTTCTCAAACCTTCAGAAAGCTTCTGATTATTGATCTGCTTAGCTGTTATTAATCTCAACTAAGATGAAGTGTTAAGAGGACTGGATATGGCACTAACCTTGTCAATTACTGATCCTTGAAAATTGATCAGCGAGAGTGACTGTTTGCCCTTTTCTCAGATGGATTCTCTGAAGAATGATCACCGAAAGGCACCTGATCACGACTAAGCCAGAAAAATCTCCCTCGGGTCTGAGTACTTAAATCATGACGGGGAGATCAGAAGTGATCGAGGGGGAGTCTCGAAATAGTTCATGTCCATATGGTGATGGAAATGCGGACATGTGTTCTGATTACGACTGAGATTGCTAGATTAAAAGTGTAATCTTTGCTCAGAGACAAGTGTCTGAGAGAACGCAAACGGATGGTCCCACTGATTGTAGGTCAGGACTTCTGAAATCTCCTTTTAGGGGATCATATGTAGTAAGCCTCTCTTAGGGATCATTAGAGTACACAGCTTCCAGTGTTTATTTGTGGTTTCTAGATAAGTCTAAAAACTGATTGACCTTATTTAGAATTTTATCTATACTGAAATTATTTGTCTTTATTATTATTTACATGGAGCAGCACAAAAATTTCCTTTCCTTTCCTTTCCTTTCCTTTCCTTTCCTTTCCTTTCCTTTCCTTTCCTTTCCTTTCCTTTCCACAAACATTTGGTTAAGCCCTCAAAAAACGTCTCAGGTTACGTATGTAACCCTAGTTCCCTGAGAATAGGGAACGAGACACTGCGTCCTCTAGAGGGCGCTTTTGGGGAACGCTGCAGCGTGCCTCGAGTCTGAAGAATGCATAGAAAAACTACATGAAATGGCCGGCGCCAGCGTATGACGTCACCGCGGCGCGTCAGTCGCTGCCGTTGCGTCACTACCGGGCGACCATAACATAAAGAGGCGCCCGTGCAACACAATACATCTTCAAAGTCTGAAGCTTTATCGTCCGAAGCATGGCGAAGAAGCCTAGAGGACGCAGTGTCTCGTTCCCTATTCTCAGGGAACTAGGGTTACATACGTAACCTGAGACGTTCCCTTCCGAAGGGAACTCTCACTGCGTCCTCTAGAGGGCGCTTTTGGGGAACGGTATACCAACACTGCCATGCTGAGGGGAGTGCATGCTAAGCCAGCGAGCACTAAGCAACAATTCTGAGAGGAATTGCCCCTACTAGGACGTGGTGACGGCTGTCAAAACGTTACCCCTCCCGGCCAGAGGCCTGACCTGTTACCCACTTACCAGACTGGGTAGAACCCAGGGCACAGCTCAGGCTTGGAATTATAGTAATTCCTTCTGAGGGAAACGGCTAAGCTTCGATGGAAACTTAGACTTGTCAGAACCAGAAACTACCGCAACATAGGGCCTAGTTCCCTCAGGAACTGGCTCCCATATGAGGGCAGAAACCTGTCCTGGGTCCGTTCAAAGGGCCACTAGTAGTGGCGCGCCCTAATAGTGGATGGTCAGCAGACATCAGCTAAGATATCAAAGGAGTCGAACCCAGGGAACCGGGGTTGTGAGCCGACTCCAATAGATGGGAACAAGGCAAAACGTGTGACCCATACCAAAAAGGGATTTAAAAGAGGAACCCAAACTTGGTGGGAACCTACCAACACGTGGATTTTATAGAAGTGCCCCAGGTGTGTGTGCACTTACCACACTTGTGGTTTTAACTGGAAGACGCCCAGGCATAGCGTGGGACGCTTACCGACATGATCGGATTTAAGGAGAGTGTTTTCCCAGAGGGTTTCACTATCAGCTCCATGCCGTCTGAAGAGACGGAAAGGGGATAACCCTGAAGGTGAGGGGATTGCCACACTAACCCTCCCCTGGACAGAAGCTCGCAAGCTATCTGTCAACAGAGAAGAACATGGAGCTGAGACCATCCTGCAATAGTGGACGACAGTGGAGGACAAAAATCCTGACCCTGATCCACAGGGAGAATCGCTTCTCCAGAAGGGGGCACTGCTGTCTTTTTAGGGAACCCTTAATGAAAAGGGGAAGCGTGCACAGCCCGGTCCACGCGACCTGTATGAAGGTCTGGCAATCTCACGAAGGTGGGTTGGCGCTCATAGAAGACCCTTCCCAGAAGGGGAGCTGCACAACCGAACAGGAGCGAATGCTCTCACTGTTACCCTTCATAGAGGGGAGCATACATCCAGAATAAAGGCTGGAGAGTAGAAACCTGAAGCATGAAGGTCAAGCTCCTACCCTGGGAAACAGGGAGGAGAACTTGGCCACCAAGGAGTGGTGCTCTTATAAGTGAACCCTGGAAAGGGGGCACGCCAACATCCTTGTAGCAGGTCCATAACTCTCAAAGGTCTGTCCCTGGTAGATTCCTACCCTCAGGAGGGAGGAAGCATTCAGTCCTGGGAAGTTGCTCTGAAGGAAACCCTGAATTAGGGGAGCTCAGGTCCGTTCCAGCAATCCTGCGCACAGGGAGGAACGTGAGCTCTTAACCTTAACAAACCCATTCCTCAGAAGGGGGAGCACTCAGTCCTGGGAAGTTGCTCTGAAGGAAACCCTGGATTAGGGGAGCTCAGGTCCGTTCCAGCAATCCTGCGCACAGGGAGGAACGTGAGCTCTTAACCTTAACAAACCCATTCCTCAGAAAGGGGAGCACTGTTTGCCTTGAAAGTTTCTGGGAAGCTCCGAAATGAATAAGGGCAGCTTCCTAGTTCAGACACTTCGTAAACCTTTCCTCAGAAAGGGAAGTGGAACTAGGCCTGGGGAGCGAGAATCGATCCTAAAGTGACGGCTTTCTAAGGTGTTAAACACCGAAGGATGCTCAAACCCTCTGTAGGGGAGACATTCGACAGCCTGGGTGTAGATCCTACATCAAGTGCTGCTTCAGCCCTCAGGCTTAGAATGAGGCGACTTGAAGAGAGTCTCAAAGTAGCGCTCAGATAAAAACCCCTTTCCTCAGAAAGGGGAGCGCACACCGAGAATCAAGACCCCAGCTGGAAAGCGTGTCACCAGGTGGTGCTCAAATAAAAAGCCTTTTCCGCAGAAAAGGGAGCAACCAAACCTGCTCCGAGTCCGCAGCGAGCACTCCGGACTGCTGGTACTCCTATGTAAGTGAACACCTGTCTCAACAGGTGTAGACACTCAGTTTCCATAGAAACCGTATTTAGGAGAGGACACGAAGCGGATCCTCGCACGCAGGCCGTCTGCAACAGAGTTAAACATACTAGTGCAATCTTAAATATAAATATCTTAAGATGCTTACCTAGGGAGAAAGGAAAAATTTCCTTTTGCTCGTTTAACCACTGAAGGGAGAAGCCCGATTGTGCTGGAACGAGTGTTGTGTAGACGGACACCACCATACAACCGGAAGGGAGGGGTGCTCCGTTGAGATGTTTCCACATTCCTTTTCTGAGGGAAAAACACAACACGCAACCCAAACCCTGCAGGCAACACGCCTATCCAGCCATAAGGGGGGCGTAACTAGGGAGTTATGCTCCTGTCTCAACAGGACATAAGTCTACACTAGGCCTGCAAAGGACAGCATAAACATACCAAGGGCAAACCTAAGAAAAACTTAGGGAGCTTACCTTGAAGAGGACAGAGGTCCTATGTGTAATATATGCTGTAAGGGTTGATTTACCGCACAGCCTGTGGAGTGGAGAGGGCAAACACTGCCGTAACCTTAATCCATAGGATCAGAGGGGGCGTCTGCCGTAGACTCGTCGTATTTCTTCTGTGAATAGAGAAAAACATACACAGGTCTGAGACAGTATGAAGTTCCTTCACGTAAAAAATGGATCATACTCACCCATTTAAAAGCATCCTGTTTCATAGAAAGAGGCGGGGTTTTTTTTTTTTTTTTCAGAGACCGCCTGATTCCAGACCGTCCGAAAATTAGGGTTCTATACAGGTAGAACCCCCAAAGGACATCATGGGTCCGGGGAGTGCAGGAAGCTTAAATGGAGACAGGGGAATTAATATGGCGACCCGACTGGACCGAGGGAAGGAGAGGTATTACTCTGACCCCTGCGAGAATTTTGTCTCGCTTGGATGACTTCCCTGAAATCCTGTCTGTCACCTCTCGATCCGCGTCGCCTCCTAGACCTGCTCGCAGGCGGGGGAGGAGCGCGGGATGCAACACTAGCCTTCTGCACCTACCTCCGTTCCTCAGAAGGAGGCGGAGCAGGACCCCTGTGGTGTTCGGGCTAATACCTGGACCTTCGAGGGATAAAGGATTTTTCAGCAGATCGGCTGGGTAGGCTTGGAGCACTGCCATGGTGTGCAGTGCACCCACCGCCTGACCTGCTGCTGCATACGCTCTGCCGTTCAGCAGGGCCGGAGAAGGCAGAGAGGGAGTCTTGAGAGAGAAAGCCCGCCCTGTGGAGAGATAGCATCTCTTCCACAAGGGGCGTCCTCTCATAGCCGTGGTCGCGCAAACCCTCGATACTAGCATAGTTCGCAATGGACGAACTATGAATGCGCGCCGCGTACGGCTTTTTCCAGACCCTCTCGATTTCAGTATGAAGATCGGGAAGGAATGGGAGACTCACCAGAGCTGGATGGTTATGGCCTGAAAAGATATCGCTCGTCAAGGCGACCCCGCGGCGCTATCTTTCTAGCCCGCTTCCACAGCAGGACAAGCCTGGCCGTGGTGCGGTCCATAACCTCTGGCAGCTCTTCGTATGCAGGGCAGGAAGGTAGAGAGGATTCAGCCTCAGCGTCTTCATCCATCTCTAGCATTTCCTGCTCTTCTTGGGTGGAACCCAAAAGAGCACTTGCTCCTGGATCTGATGACGTCAGCGATAACGC
>NC_133376.1:25078378-25135119 GCF_049309525.1 Garra rufa
AGAAGAACATGGAGCTGAGACCATCCTGCAATAGTGGACGACAGTGGAGGACAAAAATCCTGACCCTGATCCACAGGGAGAATCGCTTCTCCAGAAGGGGGCACTGCTGTCTTTTTAGGGAACCCTTAATGAAAAGGGGAAGCGTGCACAGCCCGGTCCACGCGACCTGTATGAAGGTCTGGCAATCTCACGAAGGTGGGTTGGCGCTCATAGAAGACCCTTCCCAGAAGGGGAGCTGCACAACCGAACAGGAGCGAATGCTCTCACTGTTACCCTTCATAGAGGGGAGCATACATCCAGAATAAAGGCTGGAGAGTAGAAACCTGAAGCATGAAGGTCAAGCTCCTACCCTGGGAAACAGGGAGGAGAACTTGGCCACCAAGGAGTGGTGCTCTTATAAGTGAACCCTGGAAAGGGGGCACGCCAACATCCTTGTAGCAGGTCCATAACTCTCAAAGGTCTGTCCCTGGTAGATTCCTACCCTCAGGAGGGAGGAAGCATTCAGTCCTGGGAAGTTGCTCTGAAGGAAACCCTGAATTAGGGGAGCTCAGGTCCGTTCCAGCAATCCTGCGCACAGGGAGGAACGTGAGCTCTTAACCTTAACAAACCCATTCCTCAGAAGGGGGAGCACTCAGTCCTGGGAAGTTGCTCTGAAGGAAACCCTGGATTAGGGGAGCTCAGGTCCGTTCCAGCAATCCTGCGCACAGGGAGGAACGTGAGCTCTTAACCTTAACAAACCCATTCCTCAGAAAGGGGAGCACTGTTTGCCTTGAAAGTTTCTGGGAAGCTCCGAAATGAATAAGGGCAGCTTCCTAGTTCAGACACTTCGTAAACCTTTCCTCAGAAAGGGAAGTGGAACTAGGCCTGGGGAGCGAGAATCGATCCTAAAGTGACGGCTTTCTAAGGTGTTAAACACCGAAGGATGCTCAAACCCTCTGTAGGGGAGACATTCGACAGCCTGGGTGTAGATCCTACATCAAGTGCTGCTTCAGCCCTCAGGCTTAGAATGAGGCGACTTGAAGAGAGTCTCAAAGTAGCGCTCAGATAAAAACCCCTTTCCTCAGAAAGGGGAGCGCACACCGAGAATCAAGACCCCAGCTGGAAAGCGTGTCACCAGGTGGTGCTCAAATAAAAAGCCTTTTCCGCAGAAAAGGGAGCAACCAAACCTGCTCCGAGTCCGCAGCGAGCACTCCGGACTGCTGGTACTCCTATGTAAGTGAACACCTGTCTCAACAGGTGTAGACACTCAGTTTCCATAGAAACCGTATTTAGGAGAGGACACGAAGCGGATCCTCGCACGCAGGCCGTCTGCAACAGAGTTAAACATACTAGTGCAATCTTAAATATAAATATCTTAAGATGCTTACCTAGGGAGAAAGGAAAAATTTCCTTTTGCTCGTTTAACCACTGAAGGGAGAAGCCCGATTGTGCTGGAACGAGTGTTGTGTAGACGGACACCACCATACAACCGGAAGGGAGGGGTGCTCCGTTGAGATGTTTCCACATTCCTTTTCTGAGGGAAAAACACAACACGCAACCCAAACCCTGCAGGCAACACGCCTATCCAGCCATAAGGGGGGCGTAACTAGGGAGTTATGCTCCTGTCTCAACAGGACATAAGTCTACACTAGGCCTGCAAAGGACAGCATAAACATACCAAGGGCAAACCTAAGAAAAACTTAGGGAGCTTACCTTGAAGAGGACAGAGGTCCTATGTGTAATATATGCTGTAAGGGTTGATTTACCGCACAGCCTGTGGAGTGGAGAGGGCAAACACTGCCGTAACCTTAATCCATAGGATCAGAGGGGGCGTCTGCCGTAGACTCGTCGTATTTCTTCTGTGAATAGAGAAAAACATACACAGGTCTGAGACAGTATGAAGTTCCTTCACGTAAAAAATGGATCATACTCACCCATTTAAAAGCATCCTGTTTCATAGAAAGAGGCGGGGTTTTTTTTTTTTTTTTTTCAGAGACCGCCTGATTCCAGACCGTCCGAAAATTAGGGTTCTATACAGGTAGAACCCCCAAAGGACATCATGGGTCCGGGGAGTGCAGGAAGCTTAAATGGAGACAGGGGAATTAATATGGCGACCCGACTGGACCGAGGGAAGGAGAGGTATTACTCTGACCCCTGCGAGAATTTTGTCTCGCTTGGATGACTTCCCTGAAATCCTGTCTGTCACCTCTCGATCCGCGTCGCCTCCTAGACCTGCTCGCAGGCGGGGGAGGAGCGCGGGATGCAACACTAGCCTTCTGCACCTACCTCCGTTCCTCAGAAGGAGGCGGAGCAGGACCCCTGTGGTGTTCGGGCTAATACCTGGACCTTCGAGGGATAAAGGATTTTTCAGCAGATCGGCTGGGTAGGCTTGGAGCACTGCCATGGTGTGCAGTGCACCCACCGCCTGACCTGCTGCTGCATACGCTCTGCCGTTCAGCAGGGCCGGAGAAGGCAGAGAGGGAGTCTTGAGAGAGAAAGCCCGCCCTGTGGAGAGATAGCATCTCTTCCACAAGGGGCGTCCTCTCATAGCCGTGGTCGCGCAAACCCTCGATACTAGCATAGTTCGCAATGGACGAACTATGAATGCGCGCCGCGTACGGCTTTTTCCAGACCCTCTCGATTTCAGTATGAAGATCGGGAAGGAATGGGAGACTCACCAGAGCTGGATGGTTATGGCCTGAAAAGATATCGCTCGTCAAGGCGACCCCGCGGCGCTATCTTTCTAGCCCGCTTCCACAGCAGGACAAGCCTGGCCGTGGTGCGGTCCATAACCTCTGGCAGCTCTTCGTATGCAGGGCAGGAAGGTAGAGAGGATTCAGCCTCAGCGTCTTCATCCATCTCTAGCATTTCCTGCTCTTCTTGGGTGGAACCCAAAAGAGCACTTGCTCCTGGATCTGATGACGTCAGCGATAACGCACCATCATCAGCTAGGAGCCTGTCGTCGTCTCCGGCTGGCGAGAGAGAGAGACCCCTCTCAAGATCGTCAGCCAGTTCCACTTGCGAGCCCCACGAGCTCAGTTTCCTCCGTGCCTCGGCAACGGCAGGACCCGAACCGCGAGGGGCAAGTGGACGCTCATCTTTCCTCAGAAAGAGAGACAGACGAGACCGGAGCTTCTTCATAGAGAAGCGCTCATAATGTATACACAATGCCCCCTCAAGGACATCGCGTGTGTGCTCTTAGCCCAAACAGAATATCGCAAAGATCATGTGTGTCATCAGGTGTCAAATAACGCGGACACAGATGAACACACCGTTTAAACGACTTGCTAGTGCTTGCCATGATAGTAGTTCAAAGAAAGGATTCTTACCGTTTCTTCCCATGCACATCCAAACCGGGAAAGCTGAAGACAGCGAAGATGTATTGTGTTGCACGGGCGCCTCTTTATGTTATGGTCGCCCGGTAGTGACGCAACGGCAGCGACTGACGCGCCGCGGTGACGTCATACGCTGGCGCCGGCCATTTCATGTAGTTTTTCTATGCATTCTTCAGACTCGAGGCACGCTGCAGCGTTCCCCAAAAGCGCCCTCTAGAGGACGCAGTGAGAGTTCCCTTCGGAAGGGAACCTTGGTTTCACCTTTTTACCTTTTTACCATTTGTTGGTTGTGTACTACAAGGATTCAAAATAGTCTTAAGCGTCTGTGAAGCTCTCTCTTGTTTATTACTTAACAGAAAGGGATTTGTAATGCAGTCCTTGATAGTTCAGTACATTTTTGTATCAAAGCTTAATATGCTGGCAATGAACTCATAGATTATTTTCCCTTAAAATGGTAAACATTGTGACTGTATGAGAGAACATTATTTTAGTCATCATTTTGTAATTCTGGTGACACTAAGGTTGCAGCAATGACACTGCTGGCTCTTATTCATCTTCCCAAACAAGTGGTACAAAAGTGGTTCTGAATGACTGGCACATACATGCCATTTTATTTATTAAGAGAGTTGAATTAATGTCAAGATCATGGGTTGATATCGAAATGGCAGCCACTATGAGGCATTAACCTGTTATATGAAGAATAAATAAGCATTTCAAGGCCACTGCTATGTCTGCATGAGTGTATATTATGTGAAACATTTGTCAAATTTTATTTCATTAGGGGTGATCTATGCTTTTTGTATTGATGTCATAGATTAAAAAACAAACGCAAGTATTAAAGTGTTCCTATTATGCTAGTTTAAAGGTTGTTAATATTGTTTTATGAGTCTCCTAAAACGGGTTTACACGTATGCAAGGTCAAAAAACACTAGTTTTCTCCAAAAATAGATTTTATTTTACCTCATTTTTAAATGATCCATAAACGACTTGTGTGAAGCAGTTCGAAGAATCAGTCTCTCTAAACCCCTCCTTTCCTTGAGCCCTCACTGCTGTGATTGGTCAGACAGTGCAGTCCTTTATGATTGGTCTACTGAGGCGTGTACATATCTGAATGACAGCCTCGGAGACTTGTCAATACATACAAAAGATGGAATCGATTTTACCTCACCAATTTGAGCCGGAGTCTGATGATGAAACGGTTAAAGTGGCTGATCGACAAGAAACTGACACCATGTCCACACGTGAGTGGCATGGTGTGACAAAAATACAATAGCTTAATGGACTGAGCCGCATGACCGACTCGAAAGTGCAGGGAGGTTGTGTTTGTTAGCGTCCCTGAACTAACTGTGTGGCACCAAAATACTCAGATAATGTACGCACACAAATACAGTGAAAACATCAGCCAAGTACTAGAACGACATTGACAAAGCAGTCGGGAGTGAAATTTTTTTGGGCAGACATAAACTTATTTAGGTAGATTTTGAGGCACATTACCTGGAAAAATAGAAGTAATCCACTGCATCAGATGTTGGGAGATACTCTGGAAATGCAGGACTGTTAGTCAGTGGCTGTGGCCGGGGCCTAGACATTGATGTCACGCTGCTTGACGGCATGATTTGAGACTGATTTGGTTTAATGGGGATAAAAAAAAAGGAATTGGTGGATTTTGGTTGTGTTTACACACTGTCAACACACATTTACAGTTGAGGTCAAATACAAGGTGTTTATATACGCCTTGCAGAATCTGCAAAATGTTAATTATTTTACCAAAATAAGAGGGCTCATACCAAATGCATGTTATTTTTAATTTAGTACTGACCTGAATAAGATATTTCACATAAAATATGTATACATTTAGTCCACAAGAGAAGATAACAGCTGAATTTATAAAATATGACCCTGTACAAAAGTTTACATATACACTTGAGTCTAGGGCTGCACGATATATCGAAAAATTATCGTTATTGCGATAACAGTATACGCGATATTGGTATCGCAGAGAGTTGCGATAAATGACATTTAATTGGTTTTAATACTTTACAAAACTTTCGCTAGCCTATACTGCACAGAATGCTGTGTGCTGATGTTGTGACAGGTTCACCTTTCTCTCCAACATTACATAACCATTTAAACTTATTCTTTATATTATTACCTTTAATGAAGGTTTGAGATATTAGCCGTCAATCACTCCCTGTCACTGACACTGCGCTCAGCTGAACTAGGAACCCGCTGTTTTTTTTTTTTTCTCTCAACTAACCTCTGTTCCGGATCTGCACAAACTGCATTGCAATTAGGGGTGTGTGATATGATGATTTTTTTTATATTGTGGACAGTTAAAAAGGTCTCCACAATCTGCTTTTAAAGAAATATTCTATATTTCGTGTTAGAGCGCGCACATTCTGTCGCCTCAGTCTCTCTCCCACATAGCAAACAGTCTTGGCCCAAATGTGGGCTCAAGCTGGCACTGCTGGCCTCATGTCGGCAATGGCATGTTCCCTTTCAGCCAGAGCTGGGCCATGTGTGGCAATGATGGCACAACGTGGAAACAGTATGAGGGCCGATTGTTGGTGGGAGGAGTGTGGCCCAGATCAGGCTTGTGACATTACAGCATATTATGTGACCCATATAAACAAGATAAACAAAATATTGCATGGTAATGGTTAAATGATCACAGAATATTCAGTTAAATGTAGGATTGTTTAAATGTCTTTGAAATGGCAAGTCAAAACAGGATGAAACATTATCATTTAATAAGCATATCAGTAAATCAGTCAACTGCATTAAACTGAACTTAATCATAATTTAATTATATTTTATCTTATTCTCAGTACAAATAATCTTAAAATCCTTATATAGAGAGAGAGTTTACAATGGGGCACATACTTTTATGAATATGCTGTCATGCACAAGCATTAAATAAAATGATTATAAAGGTATTTTATTTTTATTCAAATCCTAGATATCCATGTGATGCTTTGTGTGAGAAACGGATCCAAATTTAAACCATTCATCTGCGATATGTATCTCCCAGAGCCGTTGTTCTCTCCTTCCTCTGTAGCTATAGTAAAATTTGCCGTTAAGTTTTTTTTAAAGTTTTTACTACAAGTTTTACAGTAGCGATATCAAACGCTCATTGGTTCTCGCCAGTTTCGTCATAGATTGCGACATGCAGTGTCTCCGGTGATGCGTGTTTTGAATGAGAAACGCGTATCGCAAGCCGTTTTAGCATTTAAACCTTTGTTCAGACTATCCATGAATATATTTAAAGATAGGACAAATTGTATTTTGACGAGTGATAATTATAATTTGACTAGTCAGAATGACAATTAGAGATATCTGCAAATATAATTGCACTAGTAAGAAATCGGATATTGAGATATCTGTAAACATATTTTGACTAGTCAAAACTCAATTTAAGATATCTGTAATGATGTTGTAGATATCTTTAAAAGACGCGTCATATATCCGCAAAGGTAATTAGAGATATCTCTAATTCCGTTTCGACTAGTCCCAAATATATTTGAAGATATCTGCATTGTATTTGCTCCTAGTCGAATCTCCTATTGCGTGACGTGAAACTACGTTTCCTCAGCACCGCCCACAGTCAGTGTTGCCAGATTGGGCGGGTTTCTGTCCAATTGGGCTTCTTTTGATTGGCTTGAATAAGAATAAGGCATTGGGCGGGTAGACAAAATTTGGGCTGCTTTAAAAAAATGAAAAGCCGCCCAATCAGCTGCTTTTTACTTCGCTTTTATCATTAGTCATGTTATTTTAATATGTTTAATATGCACAAGCTCAAAGTATCACAGTAATATAATGTGTAGTGCAGTCATCAACTCATTTTTGCTTAACTCAACCCTAACTGGTTAGTTTAACAGAGACCTGTCAATCAATTTATGTCTTTTACGTTAGTGAGATGTGATGACTTGTGAGTAACGGGGTTTTGCCGCTATAACGGGCAAGATTTTGAATATGTAGCTCATTTATTCATTTTAAGTAATTCAAATTGCAATGGCAAAGTGGCCTAAATATAAGTTACACGATAAAAAGTCTAAGTGACTCAAATCTCACATCGTGGATTATACGTGGTGAGAGATGATTAGAAGACTTATAAATATAATTGTAACTGAAATAAGAAAACAATTTCAAATTTAAATTTCAAAAACAAGTCTAACTCGTTCATTGTAGCGGCCAAAGCCGTTTCAAACAACTTGTTGTTCATCTGTAGCGACAGCGATCTTTCAAAGTTTACTATAGACCCTTTTACAGCCCACGTGATCAAATAGTTGCGCGCGCATTTTGGCAACGGAAGTGGTGTTCCCCACTGGCTCTAACGTGTTAGCAACTAAATTTTATCAAAACGGTGTCCCAGCATCAAAATGTCTGGTTGTTGTGTTTATGGTTGCACTAATAGATATTCCACCAAGGGGCTTAAGTTTTATAGGATTCCGACAGGATCACGGCCGTTTCAGAAGAACCGGTGGCGCCTGTGGCTGCAGGCGACTATAGGGATAGTTCACCCAAAAATGAAAATTTGATGTTTATCTGCTTACCCCCAATGCATCCAAGATGTAGGTTACTTTGTTTCCTCAGAAAAACACAAACAAAGATTTTTAACAAAAATCGGTGCAGTCTGCCAGCCTTATCATGTACATGGATGGGCACCAACCCTTTAAAAGTAAACAAAAACATGCACAGACAAATCCAAATTACACCCTGCGGCTCGTGATGATACATTGATGTCTTAAGACACGAAACGATCGATTTTGGTGAGAAACTGAACAGTATTTATATCATTTTTTACCTTTGATACACAGCCACGTCCATCTGTCATGTGCACGAGTTTGGCATCAGTCACGTCACATGAGCACGTGCTCTGGCGTAGAATACGCAAACGCCGTAAGGGGAAATCAGTGAAAAGTCCCGTATGAGTTTGCGCAAACTAATGTAATCTTTTAGCTTTAAATCGGTTTAAACAATCAGGATACGCGCAAGTAATTACCATTTTGAATAGCCGCTATACCCACAATCTCTGTGCTCTGTGTAAACAATTAGTGTCGTATACATGCGAAAGATCGCTTCCGGCGTTTGCGTATTCTACGACAGAGCGTGTGCTCATGTGACGTGACTGATGCCAAACTCGTGCACATTACAGATGGACGTGGCTGTGTATCAACGGTAAAAAATTATATAAATACAGTTCAGTTTCTCACAAAAACCGATCGTTTCGTGTCTTAGGACATCAATGTATCGTCACGAGCCGCAGGATGTAATTTGGATTTGTCTGTGCATGTTTTTGTTTACTTTTAAAGGTTTGGTGCCCATCCATGTCCATGATAAGGCTGGCAGACTGCACCGGTTTTCGTTAAAAATCTTCGTTTGTGTTTTTCTGAGGAAACAAAGTAACCTACATCTTGGATGCATTGGGGGTAAGCAGATAAACATCAAATTTTCATTTTTGGGTGAACTATCCCTTTAAACGTGTTGATTTCAACACACAAAACTCTGAGTCTATGTCATGGTATTTGACGTTCTGTACATGACCACAGACAACGTATTCATAAGCATCCAGTGATTCTCTCGGGTGTACACGCTCGGTTTCTCAACTAAATACGTATATATATCTGGCCACTGTATATTTGGCCATCTGCTAACGTCTTCTATCCACTCCACTATAGTATACGGATCTGGTAGCCGGATACCATTTGATAAAGTCAGCTTTTCCAAATAACTTTCTCTGTCTGTGTTGCTTAATCCGCTCGCGTAGCTTGACACACTGCTGATTCTCGCCATACTTCCGTTGCCAATATGCGCGCGCATACGTTGCTAGGTCATCATTGTGTACAAACAGTAAAAGGGTCTATATGATTCGGACGTCGCAGTGCTGTCGTCATCAGTTTAGCTCGCCTCTGGCCCGCCTACATCAGATACACCGATTTGATTGGTTCCCACAATTGCTTACGTATTGCAGTAACCTGCATCATTGCTCGATGCCAGAGTGTCTTGCAGAGGCAATTCAAATTGTGCTCTCGCGAGACCTCTGGATTTCCAGGGTAGTGAATTTCTGTAACAGGAGATCATTACTTACTTTGTGCTCAAAGTGATGCTCGGGGCTCCAGTGGTTTCCTCTGTGGGTGAACGAGGAAGATGGTGAACAATTTCAGGATGCTTTTTTTCATTGGTTGTTGCGTTAAATCTTACCCAGATACAATAGTGCTATTTTCTGATTGGCTATTGTGTAGCCTATTTCTTTTTTTTGATTGGCTGATAAGTGGCAGGCTCGACTAAGAACTCCAGGGGAGACGCGCTTGAATCCTGCCGGTTCCATAGCGAGAGCGGCGCGGCCAGAGAAATGTTGGGCGCTGCGGTATATTAAATATATTATAAATAGTTTTTTCTGCGTGAGAAATACAATGTGTGGCGGGAGTGCGTGACAATAGACCGAAATGAGTGACTGTCACGCTCAATGCGTGACACTTGAGAGCCCTGGTATAGACCTTTTTCCTGAGTAAACGATGAGCGCCGCCATTACGAATTCTAACGTCAGATTGAATGCTTTTCTGTTCCGGTTTCCATAGGAACTCATTCAAATAGCGTCCATCTGTTTTTAATGTAGCTAACGTCCGCTGCTTCGTGTCATCTACACACTCATTAAAGTGAGGCACTGACAAATGACGGTCATTGCGACATTGCCAAGTGATGGCGCTATGGAGCCATGTGCTTTTTAAAAACATTTGAATAGGTTTAACATTAGTTTATTAGCTCGGAATATACCCTAATTTGACTAGAAACAATGCAGACCGGAAATGCAAAGCATTCTTTCAGTTAAGAGCCGGACTTACTTCTGTGTTCAGGAAAAAGGTCTATACTTTATACTTTATAAGTAACATTTTTTAATGCAATACATTTTTTTTTATTGCAAAGTTAAATGATTTGTGAATTTAAAGGCTGATTCTATTCAGTTTAATGTACTTTATTGGCAAAGTTTGTGTGTACATTAAAACATAAAACTGAAAATTAATAATGGTGATTATAGTAATACACAAGGCAGTGATATCAAATATTAAGATTCTGTATTGGGTCTGGGTTTTATAAGGCTCAGGTGGCCCAGATTTGGGGATTCTGGTATACTTAAGGCTGAGGATTGGTATCAATAATACAACCTGTTTTGGCCCAGCTCAGGGCCAGTTAAGGGTGATTAACTGGCCGAGATTCAGGCCGGTTATGGCCCATGTGTGGCCCTTGTCTTTTATCCAGTTTTGGACCACTTCACGGCCGTCATTCTTTGCGGTACTTGGGCCGAGGGAAATGTAGTTGTGTGGCCCAGAGCTGGACCAGAAAACATTTGCTATGTGGGTCTCTCTGGGCTACTGTACAATGCGGCATACATTTACATCAAATGATAACTCAGCGGCAGAGATCCAGTCATGCATAGGCATAATTTCCACTGTGGGGACACGCTTTTCAAAATCCCGTTTGTGTCCTCCCACTTTCAAATGGTTTTGTTGAAGTAATCTCTTGTATTGTAGAATGCACGCTCTGTGCTGCTGAGAGTTTCGCGAGATTGTTAAAACGAAACCAAAAGTAAAATGCGCACGCGCATTCAAATACAATTTTAATACCCCACGTTTAGAGAGCGACCCCACAATGCGCGCAAATTGGGCTACATAATATCTAGGCTGTTATTAATATGTGGGCTATATTAAGCTTTGTAGTTGTCTATAACTGTATCATGTTTGAAAATTTCTGTCTCTGTTTGCACTTTGAATATTGAAAGAGTAGCTTACTTTGATTATGGCTGCATGTATTGTCTAAATGACTAAGATAGAACTGTGTCATTTATTTTTGTTATTTATACTGTAGATTCTTTAAAAAGCAGTGGTTATCTCCAATTTAAATGGCTGTACCTATAATAGAGAAAATAAACATCTTGTTTATGTACTCATATTTTCTATTAAGTTAGATTTAATTCAGATGACAGATGAATATCTATTACCTTTTTATTTTAGTATGATCATTACATATATAAATGATAAAAAAATAGATAATAATAAAAATTAATAATAATTTAAAAAAGAAATATTGCAAGAAATATCGTTATCGCAATATTCAACAACAATATCGCATATCGCATATTTTCCCAATATCGTGCAGCCCTACTTGAGTCTTAAAGAGGTCATTGGATGCCAATTATGCACAAGTTCATATGATTCTTTAGGATCTTAATGAAAAGTCTCTAATATACTTTGGTTAAAAATTCTCAATAGTAGTGTAAAAAACACCCTTTTACCTTGTCAAAATCAGCTCTGCAAAATATTTTATTCCATTGGCCCTTTAAATGCATATGAGCTCTGCTCACTCCACCTCTCTCTGCTGAGGGATTAAGAGCTGTAATGTATACTTTAGCCATGTTTAGCTGCATTTAGCCGCGTTTATTGGCGAAACTTGCCAACAAGCACATTATTAAGAAAGGCCATTTGCAAAGATGCATAAAAAACCCTTATACTCACTTCAGCTGTGGGTGAAGCTGCATCATGAATGATTCACACAAACATAGATGCATATGAAGATGAGGATCAGCGCTTTCCTTTTAAAAACAAAAGTAATGCTGTCCTCTTCCTCTTCAGTGGCTCAGATGTCGGGAGTAAATGAAGACTGCTATGTTCATTATTACATCCAACAACAGAACACCTCAATCGCTCAGTTAGTGTCAGGATTGTGCCTGTTCTGTTCAGTGTTTCCTAGTGTTTCCCCCCCCCTCACTTGAACTTCAGTTGGTTTTTCCCTTTGTCTTCCCCTGTTACTCTGTGTCATTTGGTTTGTCCCTATTAGCTTTGATTTTGTTCACCTGTCTGTAATTTGCTACACCCCCTGCCACTCCTATTTAAGTTGTTTGTTTCCTCAGTTTCAATGTCAGTCGATAACGTCTCATGGTGTTTGTTCTGCTCCTCGGGTTTTGTTTTGTAATGGTTTTGTTCCCTGTTTGTTTTATTTATAGTTTTGTAAATAAATAGTGTTTATTGGATTTCCTTCTCCTGCGTTTGTTCTCCTGGCTCCTCGTCTCCCCCGCACATCGTGACAGATCGACTGACCCGAACAACATGACCTGGGCTGAGGACCTCCTCCTGAACATTCAACAAGGTGAGCGTTCGCTGGAGGAATATGTGGAGGAATATGTCCTAATGATTGCTATCGTCCCGTAGCAGATTTTGTCAACTTTGTTCTCGATTTATGTGGTTCCAATTTCCAAGTTGAGGTGGAGGATGGTAATCCTCCTCCCATCTGGAGGCATGCAGTCACCCCATCTCACCAAACGCCAAAACCCTCCGCATATCACTCTAGCGACCTCACTCCCTTGTCCCCCACGTGTACCCAAGTCCTCCTAAGCCCCACGATGGTCCTCAGCCCAGTACCTCAGGCTTCCTCTCCGCACTCAAGCCCGTCAGCCGCTAAGCCAGCGTCAGCTCACAAGATGGCCACCACGTCAGCTCACAAAATGGCCGCCACGCCAGCCAGCAAGATGGCTGCAACGCCTGAGTCTGCCAGCAAGATGGCTGCAACGCCAGAGTCTGCAAGCAAGTTGGCCGCCATGTTATTATCTGCTCTCAAGATGGCTACCACGCCAGAGTCTGCACGCAAGACGGCCTCCGTTCCTGAATCCTCGGCCAAGATGGCCACCAAGCCTGAATCCCTGGCCAAGATGGCCGACATTTCCGAGTTCCCGGCCAAGATGGCCGCCAAGCCTGAGTTCCCGGCCAAAAAGGCCGTCAAGCCTGAATCCCTGGCCAAGATGGCCGTTGTTCCTGAGTCCCTGGCCAAGATGGCCGTTGTTCCTGAGTCCCTGGCCAAGATGGCCGCCAAGCCTGAATCCCTGGCCAAGATGGCTGTTGTTCCTGAGTTCCCGGCCAAGATGGCCGCCGTTCCTGAGTTCCCGGCCAAGATGGCCGCCGTTCCTGAATCCTCGGCCAAGATGGCCACCAAGCCTGAATCTGTGGCCAAAATGGCCGCCGTTCCTGAGTTCCCGGCCAAGATGGCCGCCAAGCCTGAGTTCCCGGTCAAGATGACCGCCGTTCCTGAGTTCCTGGCCAAGATGGCCGCCAAGCCTGAGTCCCCGGCCAAGATGGCCACCAAGCCTGAGTCTGCACCCAAGATAGCGACCGCCAAGTCAAAGTCTCCGCTGGTTCCGCCCAGCCTTCCAGAGTCTCCGCTGGTTCCGCCCAGCCTTCCAGAGTCTCCACTGGTTCCGCCCAGCCCTCCAGTGACTGCGCCGCCAGAGCGCCCTCCAGTGACTGCTCGCCCAGAGCCTGCTCTTCCAGAGTCTCCGCTGGAGACGCCCAGCCCTCCAGAGTCTCCGCTGGGGTCGTCCAGTCCTCCAGAGCCCGCTCCTCAAGAGCGCCGTCCAGAACCCGCTCCTCAAGAGCGCCGTCCAGAGCCCGCTCCTCAAGAGCCTGCATGCCCTCCAGAGCCGGAGCTCTCTCCTGCGCGCCCTCCAGAGCCGGAGCTCTCTCCTGCGCGCCCTCCAGAGCCAGAGCTCTATCCTACGTGCCCTTCCGTGCTCTCCTGGGTGGACTATACCCTAGGTTCCCCCAAGAAAATTTTGGGGGGGGGCTACTCCCCTGATCAGCCATGGCCACCTGGACTGTATACTCGGCCATGGCCACCTGGACTGTATACTCGGCCATGGCCACAGGGACTGTATACTCGGCCATGGCCACCTGGACTGTATACTCGGCCATGGCCACCTGGACTGTTTACTCAACCATGGCTTCCTGAGCCCCTAGATCCGCCATGGCCATCTGGACTGTTTACTCGGCCATGGCTTCCTGAGCACCCAGATCCACCATGGCCTCCCGGACTGTTTACCCGGCCATGGCCCTCTGAGCTCCCAGACCCACCATGGCCTCCTGGACTGGTTACCCGGCCATGGCCTCTGGAGCTCCCTGATCCGCCCTGGAGACCACCCCAATATCCTGCGTCCCCTGAGTCCCTACCTAGCAGTCTCCAGGGCGCCCACCCTCCCTCCCCTATGGATGTTATTAGGCGCGAGACGCGCCTTCGGGGGAGGGGGGGGGGGTAATGTCAGGATTGTGCCTGTTCTGTTCAGTGTTTCTTAGTGTTTCCCCCCCTCACTTGAACTTCAGTTGGTTTTTCCCTTTGTCTTCCCCTGTTACTCTGTGTCATTTGGTTTGTTCCTATTAGCTTTGATTTTGTTCACCTGTCTGTAATTTGCTACACCCCCTGCCACTCCTATTTAAGTTGTTTGTTTCCTCAGTTTCAATGTCAGTCGATAACGTCTCATGGTGTTTGTTCTGCTCCTCGGGTTTTGTTTTGTAATGGTTTTGTTCCCTGTTTGTTTTATTTATAGTTTTGTAAATAAATAGTGTTTATTGGATTTCCTTCTCCTGCGTTTGTTCTCCTGGCTCCTCGTCTCCCCCGCACATCGTGACAGTTAGAGCCTTCCTCTTCCACCAGAATCACACAATGGCAAGGGTGGGTCTAAGGTAAGGTGCTCATGTCAATCAACTGTGTTTCATCACAATGACAAGAAGCTTAGAATGACCTGATTTTAAAAAGGGGAAATTACTGTTAAAGAAAAAAAAAAAAAAAAAAACACTGGGTGTATTTTTATCATTGTAGGGTGGTTGTGTACTAGTGATGCGCGGATGGCGGTTATATCCGCGGGCGCTGCGGATAATCCGCAGGTCGGGTAATAAAAAAATGCATTCTGATTATTTGCGGGTGGGTCGCGGGTGGATGAGATAAATCAATAATGATGCAAATATTAACTACATTTTCTAAAACTTGAACGTGTTTTAAATACGTTTTTTCATCAGGCAGACAATTACTTTAGTGTGTGTGTTTGCCTGTTCGAGCAGTTTTTGGTGACAGAAACGGTGACATTCCATATAGAGTTTGAATAGAGTTATGCCTGTGCTAATGCTATTGAGCACGGTAATGCAGTGGTGTAGTGCATTGGTCGGCTTTGCGTTTACCCACTTCTTTGATGCGCATCATTCAGTAGTGTCCTGCATTAGGCAAAATCATGACAGTCCAACACATGAATAGCTAATTCAGTCCCATGTTAATAAATTGAATTATTCCCTAAAAACACCCAGTAATGTGGTCAGGACCGTGGCGCCGGCTTCTTTTGAAATATATTTGACGATTGTGCCTAATGCGCCTGCTCTGTCCACAGATGCTGCCTGTTCATTCATACGCGAGAGCATGTCAGGCTAGGCGCGCAGTGGTATAATAATAATTATTATTGATTACTTATTTGAATCAGTAGATTATAACGAAAACAATACCTTAAAAATGAAAAGAAGCAGATTTTTACGATCAGACATTTCTTAAACTGGTGAACCCCTGTAAACTTCAGTCCAAGCATGCGTTCAAATAGTAAGTTCAGAACAGCTCTAATACAGAGAAAACCCGACCGATTTTGTCAGAGATTGCGGAAAGTCGCATCCAGATGTCAGTTAACGTTATTCTTTTCTGCGTGGAGCGTGGATTTGGCTTAAAATCATATATATTTATACAACAGTTCGTTCTGGTTCTCAAATCTGATTGGTTGAGAACCGTGAGATATTCTACTGGTAGCGTTACAGGAATGCCCTTTCACAATTTTGTATCACTCCGCGTGTTCTAGCCGGGACCGTTTTTTTTTCCGAGTGTCATGGCGGACGTCCAAATCCCGTTTCATTTTATAAATATTACTCTTTTTGTGTCACGGAATGTAGTTTTAAGAGGTTTTCAGGCGAGAATGTACTTGTTTATAGTTCAAATATGCAGTTTGTTAATAAAGATAACGTCTATCTGAAAATTTGCTTCGTCGTTTTCGGACGTGGGAGGGCCATATCATCAGGGAGCGTTCTGCACTCATCAATCCGCTCGAGAGCGCTCTCACCACGGCCAGATCTTCCGGAATTTACCGCTGACTCTGATGTCTCTGTAGTGGTTACACATGACATTTAATTCATTGTGGGTAAATCTAACGGGTCTTTGGTCTCATTAATCTATTATTTGTTCCAGAGAAGAAGACCATGTAGCATGTTTATGTAAATACAATGCTGAATGCTGCCTTTACTCTTGACTGAATTGCCTAGCAACTTTTTGATGCCTGTTTTTGTTGTTGTTGTTTATTAAATATTATTACTCAATAAATAAAAATGTAAATAAATTATATTTTAAATAATGTATTTAATAATAGTACTTATTTTATCAAAAACGTTGCACCATCACACGGCACACAAAAATTACTGCCCGCTCCCGCGAGATTTGCATTGGGTGCCCGGCGGGTCCCAATCCCAATGCAACCCTCTAGCATGTGGTATCTGATGATTTTCTCTAATTTCAAACATTCTCTGAATTAAAAATTAATTTCACATGTTACACTCTTTAAAATTACAGTGCTGGCAGAATCTTCAGTATAAATTAATCTCAAATGACAAACAGTGTCCTTGTATTTCTGCTCTCTTTGGCTTGAGTTGTGATCAATTTAACTCATTCCTTGCACTCAAACTTTGCAGAAACTGTTAAATTGGGCAGCCTAGAAAATGTGACTGTAAACAATTATAAATAATAGATAAACTCTTTTCTTTTAAGGAATATAGCATTCCCGAATGAAGTGAATAATATCTGGAAAGAGATCAAAGTCAAGGAGTCCAGTGAGTGAAGGAGGGAGAGAAAAAGTTGGTAAAAAAAAATGGAGTGCAGAGTACGATAAGAGAAGGGAGATGAGCCTTTCATATTAGCCGTGCCTTTGTTCCACAACGTCAGGTGCAAGAGAGGCATGGCTGAAATAGAAGAAAAATCCCTTTAGATATGAAACTCCTGAAATCTTCTAAATGTATTCTGCATTATAGCATATTTTTCCCAGACACTTTAGACATGTATATCCCTCGCTGCCCTTGAACATACACACACACTGCAGTCGTGATAAAAAAAAAAAAAACAAAGTTCTTTTCTCAGTAAAGATGATGTTAATTAGGAAATCTTCTCTAGCTTGTTGCATGAAGGCCTCTTAGAGCTCAAAAGCTCTGACGTTACCACACTTGAGAGCAAAATGGATTTCGTATTTCTTAATAATTCATTAAGGGGTATACACACACATATACACACAGAGAGATGTTCCTGAAGCTGCTGGAGCTTGTGTCAGATGCCTCAGGCTTGTAGTCTTCTTGAGAGAGTCCAAAATATGAATAATATTAAAAGGCTAAATAAATATTCATCTTAATATTCTTTGTGTACTGTTAATTTAAACTTGTTTAGGCTCCCTCGGTCCCTCATTTGCGATGTTTGTGCTACAGGAGAATGAATTACAGTCTGAGATGTAGAGTTAAAGAGGGGCGTTTAACCTTACTGATTTATTGTTCTCATACTGTTCAGACCCCTTGCCTTTCTTCTCTCGTGCTCACGAAAATTTCATTGCTTTGTTATTGGACTTCTAAATTAGAGGCTTTGACATTTGCAACAGCTGTCCAATAATGGTATATAGATTAGTCTATAGTTCCTCCCATGCTTCAGTCATGGGAGTCATTCGATTTGTTTGGATTAAAACGGCCGCTGTTTTGGCGGACTAGGTGGCAGAATTTGGAGTTTGGCTTGCAGACATTTTTAAAGTGAAGTCGATCTTAATTCATTTTTTCAGCTAATGAATATTAACAGTCACTGCTAGCAGAGAGAATATGTTGTCAAGTTGAAGGAACCGCAATGTAAAATTGAAAGGTAGTCTTGTAGTATAAAAAAAGATGGAGGGTTTTATGAAATGGGGATGAAGGGAATTATGAATGTTATCTGCTGTCCTATAGTTTTATGATTTTTAATGTAGACAATAAGCAAAGCCTCAAGCCATGGTCAAGTAGTGCATATAGACTTAAACCACAGTAAAGGGTCATAGTTACAAAACAAAAAATTACAGATAATGCACTCACATCCTTGTCATCCAATATATTCATGTCTTTCTTTCTTCAGTTGTAAAGAAATAGTTTTTTGAGGAAGACATTTTAGGATTTTTCTTCATATAGTGTACTTTAATGGTGCCCCGAGTTTGAACTTCCAAAATGCAGTTTAAATGCGGCTTCAAACGATCCCAAATGCAGTTGTAAACGATCCCAGACGAGGAAGAAGGATCTTATCTAGCAAAACAATCGTTTATTTTCAATAAAAAAAAAAAAATAGAATTTATACTTTTTAATGTCAAACGCTCGTCCATGAACTCTGTTTTTTTTTTTTTTTTTTTTTTTTTTTTTTTGTTAAACTTGGGGCATTTACAGAGAAAAATTCTAAAAAGTTTTTTCTCAAAAAACAAAATTTCTTTGCGACTGAAGAAAGAAAGGCATGAACATCTAGGATGACAAGGGGGTGAGTACATTTTCTGTAAATATTTGTACTGAAAGTAAACTACTTTAAAAAATTACATAATTAATGGTTTCTTGAGCAGCAAATCAGCATATTAGAATGATTTCTGAAGGATCATTATTACAAGTCACTAATTACAAGTGATTGTTGATGCTAATAGCTCTATAGAGTTAGAATACATCTTATTTTTCATTGCACTTATTTAACAAACATATGTGACCCTGGACCACAAAACCAGTCTTAAGTCGCTGGGGTATATTTGTAGCAATAGCCAAAAATACATTGTATGGGTCAAAATTATTGATTTTGCTTTTATGCCAAAAATCATTAGGAAATTAAGTAAAGATCATGTTCCATGAAGATTTTTTTGTACAATTCCTACTGTAAACCTATCAAAATGTAATTTTTGATTAGTAATATGCATTGTTAAGAACTTAATTTGGAGAACTTTAAAGGTGATTTTCTCAGTATTTAGATTTTTTTGCATCCTCAGATTCCAGTTTTTCAAATAGATGTATCTCGGCCAAATATTGTCCTATCCTAACAAATCGTATATCAATAGAAAGCTTATTTATTGAGCTGTCATATGATGTATACATCTCAGTTTTGTAAAATTTAACCTTATGACTGGTTTTGTGGTCCAGGGTCACATATGTGATTTGGATACAGAGCTTAAACACTGCCAAAAAAAACTAACTGTTAATAGAGAATTTTAATATATCATGAGCCTAAAAACTTAAATGCAACAACTCACACGTTTTGTAATTTATTAACTGTGGTATCTGCAACTGCAGTCTCAAGTATTTATTTAGTTTATTGTTCAGCCCTGTAAGAAAACATTTTTCCTTGAAACTCAAGGAAAGTACAGTTCAGACCTAATATATTTTCCAAGACAGTATCCACTGGTCGGCTTCTCTCCAGCCTGAATCAGTTTGGGCACCTAAGGTCATGTGTGTTGACAAACTAAGGCACAGTCAAACGATAAGTGGATGTTCAGGTGTTACCCCAGAGTAGATTGTACTGAAAGTGCTGAGGGCAGAGTGGAGAAAGGTGTGTAATAAGAGCAGAGTTTTGAGTGCTTAAGGTGGCAGTGGTGCAGTAGGCTGGGAGCGTGATTGCTGTGCCAGGCCAGCAGCTCTGTGGTGCACTGTAGTCTTCATGTAATACCATCCTTATGGTCTTTAGCAGTAGTAGTTGGTGCTTTTCAAAAGAGAAGGATGTCAGTTACCAAGCATTTAATTAGTTTGTATCGTTGTATAGTTTTTTATTCTGCAATATTGCTTATCCTGAAAATATAAAGCAGCATAACTATTTTCTGTATTGATAACATGTATAAATGTTTATTTATCACCAAATTATAATATTAGAATAATTTCTGATGAATCATGTGACACCGAAGAAAAGAATAATGGCTGCTGAAAATTCAGATTTGGCATAATATGAATAAATTACATTTTAAAGTATATCATAAAATCATAACCACATTTTTTCGGGGTTATTTAAAGGTTACCCAAAAATGGTTATATAGTCATAGTTCACCCAAAAATGAAAATTCTGTCATTAATTACTCACCCTCATGTCACTTCAAACCTGTAAAACCAAATTAAGATATTTTTGATGAAATCTGAAAGCTTTCTGACTCTGCATAGACAGCAATGCAACTAAAACTTTTAAGGGCCATGAAAGGTAGTATGGAGATAAAGATGTTAAAATAGTCCATGTGACATCAGTGGTTCAACCGTAATGTTATGAAGTTAGAAGAATATTTCTTTGTTTTGTGACTTTATTTAACAATTTCTTCTCTTCCGTGTCAGTGAACGCTTGTTCAGGAGAGTACCAGCACGACACTGCTGGTGCTGCTGATCCAGGAGTTGGTGTTCTGACGTAGATCGTCCATCTCTCTTAGTTCATCTTCTTTGTCAAAATCTTCAGACATGTTTACACATTCTTTTATGTACAGCATGCATCTTCCTCTTGGAAACAACATCTGGGTTCTACGTCAGAATGCTGGCTTCTGTGTCAGAAGATACTCTTGTAAACATGCAGCAGAGACTGACATGGAAGAGAAGAATTTGTTGAATAAAGTTGTCATTTTTGTTTTCTAGTTTCATAACATTATGGTTGAACCGCTGATGTCACATGGACTATTTTATTAATGTTCCTACTACCGTTCTGGGCCTTACACATGGTAGTTGTGTTGCTCATCAAAAATATCCTAATTTTCATTCCGAAGATGAGCGAAAGTCTTACAATATGAGGGTGAGTAATTAATGACAGAATTTTAATTTTTGGGTGAGCTATCCCTTTACGTGCATCGTCCTGGTATTTGAAATATACTTTTTTCCTTTTGAAACTTTTACTGTAGGCACACTAGTCATACTCAAAGGTGTCAAGTAAGGGGCCGTTCACATGTAACGTCTTTTGCGCGCTCAAATTCGTTATTTCAAATGGAGACGCGCGGCTTGCGCGCGCATAATGGAAGCGACGCGGTCGCGACGCGCACGCAGTGCGACGCGCTCGTTTTTCCAGGCGCGTCCGCGCCGCATCAAGATAAAAACTTCTCAACTTTTCAGAATTCCGCAAGCGCACCGCAGGTCATGTGACATGAACCAACCAATCAGCTTCCTCACGTTTTTCCTTTACATTGAAACCTCAGCAGAAACATGGAGGAGCAGCTCATCATTGTGGTCCAGGGATTTCCTGAACTTTATGATTTGTCAAGCCCCCATTATTTTGACGCTAATAGAAGAAATAATGCATGGAGACGCATAGGCTTGGAGCTAGAGCACAGCTGATGGTTGCTTAGAAACGGCAGACGCTTCCGGAGCGCAAGCGCCCGAGCGCTTTGTTGATAAGGAAGAAAGCGGCGCGCCTAACGTTTTCCAAGTGTTTTTAGGCGCGACATGTGAACGGCCCCTTACGAAGTACAAATACTTCGTTACCTTACTTAAGTAGAAATTTTGGGTATCTATACTTTACTGGAGTAATTATTTTTCAGCCGACTTTTTACTTCTACTCCTTACATTTTCACGCAATTATCTGTACTTTCTACTCCTTACATTTTAAAAATAGACTCGTTACTCCTATTTCTTTTCGGCTTGTTTTCATTCATGTCATCGTTCAAAAAAGAAAAAGCCTGTCCAGATAAATCGCGCCATCCACACAGAGTGAATTTGGTTGTGGTTGGATGAGAAGTATAAACATATACCATTCCGACACCCTATTGGTTTGTACACGATTCATCACACCTGCACGTGACACAAATCACGTCACACTCCAGCAGGGATGTACTGGCCATCGGGGAGAACCGGGACAATCCCGGTGGGCCGATGGAGTAGTGGGCCGATCGCCGTAGCGAGGCAGACCTCCCCCATATTAGGGGCTGTTTTAAATGATATTCGAAACTGCAAATAGCCCAAAAGTGTGAAGCGGCGGGATCAGTCACCCGCACAGCGCTGACGAACGCACGCTGCGCTTCCACCGCGATGTAAAATGATAAACAGCGCAAGTTGCTTGACGCATTCAGATTTAACACAGAATTGTGTTAGACAGTTGTGTGACATGAGAACATTACAGGTTCTGCTGGGCTGCTGAAAACAGCTGCATAATGAGTGATAAACGCAAATACATAATTACTGTCATTTTTTTTTTTTTTTTTTTTTTTTTTTACAAATTTCATAGTTTATTATAATGAATTATTAAAAAAAAAAAAAAAACAAAAAAAAAAAACATACCATTGTAATGTTTTCTGTTCTTAAAGGAACAGTTCACCCAAAAATAAAAAGTGTCATTATTTACTCAACATCATGTAATTTCAATCCTGTATGAACTTCTTCTTTCTTCTGTGGAACATAAAGGAAGATACTTTGAGAAATTCAAAAACTTTGTTCTATATAGTAGAAATTAAGGGTAAACAAATATGTTTGGTTACATTCTACAAAATCTATTTTGTGTTCTACAAAAGTAAGTCATATAGTTTTGGAATGTTTTATTTTTTTTACAGAATTTATTATCAATTCATGTCCTGCATTCTAGCTCAAAATCAGTGCTTTACTGCATGCATTTCTATGTGACAAAACTGCATTATTAATTTGTTGCATTTGAATTCAGTATCTATCATTATTTGATTCTGTCCTATTTTATTAATTCATTTATTTACTTAAATTAAAGGCCCTATAACCCAACAAAACTCACGGGGGAACTTGTGGGCTGGGTGGGCTCCAGCAAGAATATAGCCAGTGTTCGGGTCGTTACTCAAAAAAGATTATTTCTTAAGTTATTATTTCTCCACTACTAGCTTATTTATCAAACTGGTGCTTTCTCTTCATCCTCTGCAAATGAAGCTACAGTAGGTAGTTTGGTAGAGAGACGTTTGAATAAATTAGCGTTTGCGATTGACAATGTTGCGATAACACAATACTTATAGTCAGTAACTAGTCATCATATCTCCCGCTTCGTGAAACAAATGTTAATGCTCAGTAGTACACATTTATGGTTCTTTAATGTATTTGCATTGTAATAAAATATAATTTTCAAATATTATTTCACATTTTCAATGGGCATATATGCGGCTGAAACAGGTAGCCTAGTGCATCCCAAATTTTTCAACATTAACATTTTAATATAAAATCGTCACTATGCCCTTTAGAAATGTTTTTTGGGGAGGTGGGGTAGTGCACAATAGGCCCCTGTGGCGTGGCCTAAGCTTTTGTCCTTACATACACTTTCCTTACATTACTTTTACTTTTTTACTTTAAGTAGTTTTGAAACCAGTACTTTTCTACTTTTACTTGAGTAAAAAGCTTGAGTTGATACTTTAACTTCTACAAAAGTCTTTTT
Organism: Garra rufa; assembly: GCF_049309525.1. Lineage (NCBI taxonomy): Eukaryota > Metazoa > Chordata > Actinopteri > Cypriniformes > Cyprinidae > Garra > Garra rufa. The sequence continues at coordinate 25,101,892 of NC_133376.1, forward strand.
AAATCCTAGTATCTATACTTCTACTTGAATAATGAATGTGAATACTTTTGACACCACTGGTCATACTATTTATACTCAACAATGTGCACAAGAACACAAATTGGGATACGCCTGTACTGGTTTAATATATTTTTGATCAAATAAATGGGAGACCTCTTTCAGAAACAATTAAAAATCCTACTGACCCCAAGGTTTTGAATGGTAGCGTACATTCTAAAAAATGTAACTTCGATTATTTGGCAAGCCAGCGCTAGATAAATATTGGACAGAACACATGTTGGGTTAAACGTTTTACCCAACATGCTGGTTTGTTTTATCCAAGTCAACTATTGTTTAAAAATGATTATATTGCTGGCTTAAAATGGGCTGGAATTTAAAAATTACACACTGAATTATTAAGTCAACAGCAATAATTAAAAGATGAACATTTATTATTAGGCAAGAACACCCATGGACATAAATATATGACTAATTCAATTTATTTTGGTGAATACAGCATAGTTTACAATATTGCATACCATTAAACTTGTTTAACAGACATTTAAAAAAAAAAATCACATTTAAAAGTAGTATTTTAATTTAAGTGTATTCATCTGTTCTCTGTAATACATTTTCACCAAAATAGTGCCAATAGTGGTGATGGGCTGCTGATCGCCGGAGGAACTACGTACCTCAAAAGGCCATCCTCACATTTCACTCATAGCTGAAAGATGCTGTGTCTGATTCCATAACCTGCCCATAAACAAGCAGTACTGAGATTAGAAATATATACTGTATACCAGGGCTATTCAATTAGATCCATTTGAGGGCCGGATTATCGAACTGGAAATTTGAAGCGGGCCAAGACAATTACATTGAAATGCATATTCACTAAAATGAACTAATATTACCAACACCAACATCTATAAAAGGTTAAGGTGCTGTCTGTCAATCAATTAAAAAAATAAATAAAAATCAGATTTTTTTTTAATTAATCATGAATAATCGCATATTTATATATTTATACTGTCATAATTTCACAATGAACCTCCAAATTAAGGTAGAAACAACAAAGTATTTTAAAATATGTGTTTAATAGCATCTTTTTACCAAGTAGCCTATTATTAATGAAGTATTGATATCAATATTGCTACTGGTGTCTCTATTAAATGAATTTTCTCTCAGTTTTACATATTAATTATGTCCATTCAACATTACAGTAAAATTGGAAGCCCAACATTTAATAGGCTCTGAAATATATAACAGCTTTTAATTTAGGTGAATTTAAAACAATCTTTACATAAACTATAAATTGTATATGCATAAAATATACAGATTATTATTGCCATATACTGGTTATAATCGTCATTTTATGTTTTTAATTTTACATTAGTGTTTGTTTAACACAAAGTATATTTTATCCATCAAAATAACATTCAAATTGGATCATAAGAGCTATAAAGTGCTTAAAATGGTTTTGGAAAATGCTTGAAAGTCATTGAAAAGTGCTTGAATTTCTCTCTCAAAAGGTTGTACAAACCCTGAAATTAATACTGTAATAACATTCGACTTTGCTTAAGTTGGTGTGACTTCTGGTTGTTTGACCTACATCAGCGCTGTTAATAACAGACTTCTGAGCAGAATTTGAATGATTCTCACTGATCTTTCAACAACCTTAATTTATTCTGGGCGAAATCAAACACTTTTCACTGGATCTCGCACTGTGCAGTAACAGTGTCGCGAAATCAACTTTGGTTCCCGAGGCTGTTCTGAGCTTGGACAAGTGTTTTTGCGTTGCGGTCGGAGCTGATAAACGGTCCGCGCTGCGCAGCTCAAACGTGGCGCTTTTTGGTTTCTCTTTCGCTTTGTTTGCCGTTTAATGTTTCTCATTTGAAACAGAAATAGCAGCGCGTATGAGTTGAATAACGGGATGGTCGCGCCTTTGCAACCGCTCACAAAATTTAGTCGCACCGGCAGAAAAAATGCGACCATTTGTTCGCAGTCTGGAGCCCTACAAGTGCTTGTCAAATCTGCCGTCTATTGATGTTGCGATCTCCGGTAGATTATTGTGGTTCTTGGCTCTCTCGCTTTTCTTTTTTGGCTGGCCCGCCGCCTAGTGGACAAACTAATTAGTGCAAAAACCATTCAAGCCACCTGTTGCTCCCTCGGGCCGGACGAAGATGATTGGCGGGCCGCATTGGGCCCGCGGGCCGCCAATTGAATAGCCCTGCTGTATACAAACCGTTATTTTGCTGAATTGTATTTTTTCCAGAGACAAGCTCAACCCAGTGGTTGGGTAAAAAAAATAACCCAGCATTAAAAATTGCCCAGCAGCTTAGTTTCAGAAAAACTACCCAGCACCTGGGTAAGAAAAAAAAAAAAAAACAGCATTTTTTAGAGTGCAGAAAAAAACTACCCAGCACCTAGATAAAAAAAAAAAAAAAAATTAAAAACAACCCAGTAAAATGACCCATTAGGCTGTACCAAGCATTTGGGTTAAAAAAAAAATAACCCAGTATTTATAGATACGCACACTGTTGCATTGTTTCGTATTCCATTTTAGTAAAGACTGTACTTGCTAAGTTGCCCTTAAGAACAGCATGAAAATTCATGCTGGTGTAAGCTGGACTTTTTAGCAGGGTAAGTAGGGAATACAAACCCTGTTAGCTGTAGTTATGTTTTAAAGCCCTGATGTGGAAAATGTGAAACAATCCTCTGCAGACAGCCATCATCAAAAATAAAGTTCTCTGTGATTTTGTGCTGACCTGCCAGGCAGTGTCCTGTCCAGTGAGCATGAATCTACAGCAAACCCCCTGAAAAATGCACAAGGTTCTTTAGATAAGATCTCTTTCTCCTTTATTATTAGCCAGGTAGCATTGTGTGCAGAAGTATACTTGACCATGGTCTTATGGCTCATTGAGCATTGATGTGGATGCAGTGCCAAAAAACAGCCTGTTATAATGCTGCACTTTTACAGCCACTTGTGAATGTTAGTCAGAAATACCTTGGACTCTCTCTCTCTCTCTCTATATATCCATCTGTAAGCATTCTTCCAGCAGATGTGCTGGTGGTGCAGTGTAATCTACAGAGAGTAGCAAAGTGATCCCTTTTTTTTGGTGTACAGCATGGTAGTACTAAGGTTATGGCTTGATCTCCCCATGCTAATAAAAAATGTATGTAATGAATTCACTGTAAGTTGCTTTGGATGAAAGCATCTGCCGAAAAAATAAATGTAGATATTATTTTGGCCAGTGAGGTAGGTATTATTTATTTATTTATTTTTGTGCAAACACATTCAACCATTCAACCCCCAAACCTCCCATGCTTTGTGAGATAATGTATAGTTGCGCCCTGTGGAATTGGCAGCAGCTTCAATGAAACGTATTTCTCTTTGAAATGATTTAACCCTTGTGTGGTGTTCGTATTTTTGTTACTCAGCCAGTGTTCATGGGTCTGGTGGACCCGCTAGAGTTTTGGCTTTCCAAATTAACACTATCAAACAATTTTATGTTAAATTACTCAACAAATGTTTACTTCATCCCAATTACAAGCCATATGAACAGCAAACATGGTTAATTTTTCCCCTTTACCTTTGTTAGATCACATTGATGAATTAATGTGCTTCTCGTTTTTTTTTTTTTTTTTTTTTTTACATTTTTTGACATCCATATTTCTTCACTTGCTGTCTGGTGGGCTTGCTCTGGTCCTGGAGCTGGCTGCTGATGGGGTACTCGTCTTTGTTTTGTTACTAAATGGTGCTCAACCTCATCCTCTTCTTCAAAGTCACTGTCAGACTCTGAATTTTCAGAAATGTGATCCTCATATTCTGAAACCTCTTCCTCGACATCATCATCAAAAGCTCCTCTCTCTTCCAAAATCAATTGCAAGGCCCTCGCAGCAGATAATCTTTTGGCCATCTTGATCAGTTGTGATAAGGAACCTCACTGGCAAAGTCTTATTTATAGTATTATGCCCCTTATTTGCAGGTGGGACAGGGTATGATAAAATAAAGCTTGGTTCCCGCAAGAGAGAGGATAAAATGTGCGGGAATGTAAGAGCAGACAGTGTTGATAGTTGAATTTTCAACAATGTTGCAACTTTGTGCGGGAGCAGGAAGGGGAGGGGAAGAAAACAGCATCACCAGAAAGGATGAAGACAGAGTGTAGGAACACTGGACCTATTAGACCTGGGTCCAGTGGACCCGAACACCTTTAATGTAAATGCGTGGGGGGAGGTACAGTATGCGGTCATTGAAAATGTGTTCAGATTTATGTTCTTCACAGAAAATAAGCCAAAGCCAATGAATTTCAGGTTGAAAAAATAATTAATTGTTTAATTTTTCTTTTGAAAAAAACTGAAAACGGGTCCCACAGACCCGAACACCATACAAGGGTTAAAAGCATATATAGGAGTGCCGACGCAGTTCCATCATACGTAATCCTGTTTTAGTGGATTGTAGACAGGATGTTGTATATAGGCTCTTCAAGGATTTCTTGTCCAATCTACCCATTACAATCCCAAAGCACGGCTTCTTGAGTCGACTATGTATAGATCCATCTCACACAGTTAATCATTGTATTGCACAGTTGCAGTCAGCCCCCCTTGGGAACCTACCTTTCTAGCTATTCATTTTTATTTTCTTTGTTTGATTTCTCATCATCAGCATGCACATCGCCACACTTTATTCTCTCTCCACGCACTGCTTTCTTCTTACAACTTCCTGGTAACTCAGAATGACAGATATATTGAGTAGCTGTGTTGGGTGAATACTAGCTTACTACTGATTGAATACTGCACTATTTTTTAGTAGGTGGTGAAACTGTTATTATGCAAGGTAAACATTTTTAGTTAGTAGCATGCTGTATTTGTCACATGACCTCATTTTGATCATCTAATTTGATCATGTTTTTGTTTTAGTCAAGTTTAAGTTGCCCTAAAGCCAGGGAATTTTAGTCTAGGTTTATTCAATGAAACCTGCATGCTGCTTAAACTGATAATCACAATTATTTTGCTCAAAATTATTATTACAATTACTGCTCATGATTGCCATTTGGAAATCATGAGCATGGTGCTCCACAGGTGCTTAATAGGGTTCAGGTCCACCCCATCAACAGCAAGGCAGTTGTCATCTTGGCGGTGTGTTTGGGATCGTTATCATGTTGGAAAACTAGAGGGAAGGCATCATGTTCTGCTTCAGAATGTACAGTACGTAATGGAATCCATGTTTCCCTCAATGAACTGCAGCTCCCCAGTACCAGCAGCACTCATGCAGCCCCAGACCATGATGCTACAACCACCATGCTTGACTGTAGGCAAGACACGATTTTCTTGGTACTTCTTACCAGGGCATCGCCACACATAGTCTCATCAGACCACAGGACATGGTTCCAGTAATTCATGCTCTTGGACAGGTTGTCTTCAGCAAACTGTTTGCGGGCTTTCTTGTGAGCTAGCTTCAGAAGAGGCGGTTGAAGTGGCTGATCGACAAGAAACTGACACCGTGTCTACACCGGACGCGAGCAGCGTGGCGCGACAAAAAAATAAAAAATAGAACCTATGATGCTGTCTACACTGGATGCGGGCGACACAACAAATCCCTGACAGTAAACTGCTGCCACGTTCTATTTACGACATGCTCACACGAAGTTCAAATGATTTGCAGCAGTCGCTTTGTCACGTCCAATGTAGACAGACTTTAGCTGTTGTGGCGCGGCACGACAACTGTCACGTCTGGTGTAGACACGGTGTGATTTGCAAGCAGGACAGGAGAATAGCACAACAACCATGGACAGTGCTCGCAATTTGCTTATGTATGCGAACCGGGCACACCTCTATGTTGTAAACTTCAACATTATACAAGGCATTACACTGTGTAAAGTCGTGTGCCATCCTTTATCATTACTCCAACTAATAAGACAGTCAAGCTGCATCAATCCACACATTTTTAGACTACAGCGGGCCCACAGCTGAGCAACATAACTAAAGAAGCATGAGTTAGCCGGTTAGCAAGACACCTGCAGCAGGGTTTACACAACATAACATACACAACTACGTATTTTGAACGATCGCTAGAAAATACAATCATCAATTATTAATCATACTTACAGATAGAGGTTCAGAGGAACAAGCCTCTGATAAACTGGGCACTGATCCATCTTTTAAGAGCAAGCGTTTGGTGAATCCCGTGTTGTACTCCCCAAATTTGTAAAATCAGTGATCAGTAAAATAACAGGAACACAAGATTGGAATTGTACTGATGAGGTGTTGTTAAAAAAAAAAATGTTAACCACTGATTCTTTGTAGATTAATACAGCGTAATACAGTGTCTTCTCAACATGATGTTAACCACATGGAAATGTTAATGTGTTTGCGGGCGGGCAAGTTGTTCGCAACGTAGAATGTAGAATGTGTTACTTTGTGACGTGTGGCCGTAACAGAAAAAGATTTGAATTCCTGACGACTCGTTTCAGCAGTAGTGAGCTGACTCTTTTTTTTTCTTTATTTATCGTGCACTTTCGGCTTTCTTAACTGCAGATAGTTTATGTTCACCTACAGCTACATGACACACCGCATGAAAGGTCATTTTTGGAAAAAACAAGATAGGAGCACTTTAAAGCACCAAATCTTAATTGCTCTAATATAGATACACAACTTTGTATGGTCCTGTCTAGCAGTCATAAACATAAACATGATGAATAGGACATGCGGCTTTGCATGGTTAAACAACATACTGCTGTTATCACTTAGGGTGTACTCACTTTTGTTGTCAGCTATTTTGATAATAATGACTGTATGTTCAGTTACTTTCAGAGGACAGTAAATCTATACTGCCATAAAAGCTGCACCTTGACTACTCTAAAATATATCCAAGTTTCATTTCTATAATATTGTCTCTTGAGAAGATATACTAAAATGATTGCTGAAATGTGAGGGGTTTACTCACTTTTGTGAAATAATGTATGTCACTGCAGTTTCCAACAGAAATGAACACTAGAGGTGGTAAAACAGTGAGAAGTTGTAAACGTTTCCATATACAGTTATGATAATGGCTCCATATGTTTTGATTTCTAGATGTAACAAGCTTGCTCTGTAAAATTAACACTAGAGGCGGTAAAATGGTGAGCACTTGTAATCGTTTTCATACACAGTTATGATTACAGCTCCATATGTTTCACTTCATGGACGTAACAAGATTGCTTGGTAACTCAGCCAGCATGGAATTGGACTTAGGATGTGGGATCCAATTACGAATCCTGTAGAAAACATGGTTCACGATGAAAGAGCTGAAAGAAAAACTGCAGTTTTACATCACATTCACTTTTGTTCATACTATCGTGTAGGTTTAGGTGTAGTGCAGATGGTATGTTATTTTGAAAAGTCACAGAGCATTAGAGTTATAGCACCACTCAATGGACATTTCAAGTCAGAACTGCGATGACATGACCATTGTCACATAAAACGTACCATATGTACGTTCATGGGGGGACATTTTATATCAAATGTCACAAAACATACATGGCATACATTTAGCATCTTGCAAAAAAATTCCCACAGGTATGTTTTCGTCATGAAATCAGATTGGCATTATGGGATACTGTATTGTTTGGACTGTAGTGTGATGCACATTTTGGCAAATGTAGTAGGTCGTTCTGTTGTACCCTTCTTATCATGCCTAACAATGGCCTTCAAAATATATCAAGGCCTCTTGTACCTTATCACCTAAATTAATAGCTCTTAACGGTCTAAACTCATCACTTCCTGTTCCATGCCAAGCAACCTGGGAAATTGCTGCATGTTTCATTTTGAATCTCCATTAAGCTCATAATGCATCTGTCACTGTGCTAACGTGATCATTTATTTTCATTTTGTAACTCTGTTGCATCTCAACTTTATTCTGTACATCAATTAGACCAACTTTTTAAACCGTTTCATCTGATCTATACAGGCTGTGAAAGACTCTTTCTATATTCAAGCTGTGTTCTACTATCTGCAGTGCATTTGTCTTCAAATGTTTTGCACCATTTTCACAATGTTTTCACAGCTGAGTTCTGATGGTTTTGTAGGAGTAGTTTCTCAGTAAAGCGTAAGCGTTTAATGTCACTAAAACACTTCTCAGCTCAGATTTCCAGCCCTCTGCAGAAAAGATTCACTCATCTCAGTAGGGCGGGAGGTTGTGGGTCATATCACGAAAAACAACTCGTTACTCTCTTCTGTTTGTGGAATGTGCTAGATCACATAACCAAGCAGGACACCAATGAACTGTTGTTGTTTTTCCTCTTACAGTCTGCAGTTGAGAATATCACACATGAAAAGGTCTGGTGCTGTGCTCAGTTCATAGTTCATCTCAAGGAACTCCAGGTCTTTAGTTTTACCTGAATTTAATGCTCTGTAAGCAGTCACATGTTTTTGAAAAGTTGTGCTTAGCAAGACTGCATTTCTTGTTATAACTGCATTATAATACTGTAAAAATGTTAATTTTGAGAAATGTTTTTCCAATTTATAATAACTGTTTTGAATTCTGATATATTTTAAGATTTAATTCTGTGATGGCAAAGCTGAATTTTCAGCAGCTATTACTCCAGTCTTCAGTGTCACACAACCAGAAATCATTGTTATGTTTGTTTGGTGGTCAAAAAATATTTCTTAATTTTTAAGACAGTTGTGCTAAATATTTTTGTGGAAGCAGTCTAAATGATTTCACGCTTCATCCCAGACCACAACATTAGAGTAACTAGGAACATTAGAAACGTCATTTACATTGGATAGACCACACAAGACTTACCCATGCATAGTTACTAATAGGAGAAAACCTTTCCATATGTACATGCCAGAGCTCTGTGTCCTTTTAAAGGGATGTAGTCATACAATTTCCTTGATCTTTTGACAAGTAAGAGGGCATTGCCGTATAAAATCATACTGCAAGTTTCAGATGTCAGAACCTCCATGTTAGTCTTTTTATTGAAACCAAGCTGTCAAAACAACTCATTATCTACTTCTGGGTTTTTATTACATAATAGGGATGAATACGTAAGCATGAGTCTGTATTCACAGACATAGATCAATGCAGACTTCTTCATCATTGCCTCTTTAGCCCCTCTCACTTAACACAGACACACAAAAGAACTAGAGCAGGATCACTGGATTAAAAATGGCATTACCTTCTAAAGGTTGATGGCTGTTTATTTTCAATTATGGAAAATACTCAGTAGAGATTTTTTTTTTGTTTGTTTAATTTCATTGTGGTTATTTGGTGAAACAGTTTACGAACTTTTACAGAAAGATGTGGACCCAACAGTAATGCTGTACAATCAGACTTTCCGCTATTTAGCTCCAGTTTTGCTAATCAATGATCAATGTCTACATTGCTCAGTGAATCTGTTATTTACATTTGTGTTTAGTTATGATGAAAGCATTTGTGAGAATGTGAAAATCACAATGCATTGGCAAGATCGTTGCATTCATGTGATCATCTGACATGACTATATTTGGCTACAGTGCACATTGCTGCAACCTTTTTTACATTCGGAGTAGATCTAAATGTGATGCTGTATTCATCACTTTTCACGATTAGTTAATCCTAGTAGCCGTAATAGTAAAAATACAGTAAAACTTTTCCAAAAAAGCTTCCAGCAAAGCTCTACTAGCATACACAGCAGTGGGATTTAGGATTCGCAGTACAGTATAATTTCTCTCTTTCAAACATTACAAACATTTTGTGTGCGCACACACAAACAAACTAAATTTTATTTAGGACACACGTACAAACCACACTCTGACATTAATAGCAACATACCCACACAATTATAGCTGCATCATTTATCCAATTAACTCTATATTAGACTATGCATAAGCAGAGAACAGGAATAAAGCAAGTATTTGCTTTATATGCCAAACCTGAAAAAAAAAAAAAGACACTATATAGTAAAAAAATAATACGAATTTTAATTTTGAAGCCTTGCCAACAGAATGAAAGCCTATTAACACATACTGCATCATTTTACAGTTAAATGGCCTCTGGGATTAAAAATGGCAATTTTAATGGGTTTCAATGAGGACATTACTTTTGTACCTAGTGTAAAATAGATTTATTAAAGGAAATGAGGGAATTAAATATTAAAATTCCAATAAAAATACACACCTGCATCAAAATGTATGCAGTTAGCATTAACACAGGCAAAATTATATATATATATATATATATATATATATATATATATATATATATATTAGGGCCGGGACTTTAACGCGTTAATTTAGATTAATTAATTACACAAAAATAACGCGTTAATTTTTTTTAACGCATTTTAATCGCACTTAATTTTGCACCGCGGAACGTTTCTCACTGAATGAGTTTCAGCGGCGGACCGATTATACTGGAGCACCAACTAGCGTTTAGACAAAGGAATGCGCATATCACCGCAGCACATCGAGCCTCAGGTATCACCTCAATGCTTTTACAGAAGGTCTACCTACCTATAGGGTACCTGAATTTCTGAAATGAAGGCTAGTATATTTCTAAATATCCCAGTGTTTCCCCACGGACACGGACTGGATCGCGGACTCCATTCATAAAAAACGAATTTACTATAGCGCGGAATGCCACGTAAATTCGTCGATTTTTGGATTGTTAAATCAAAAGTTGGTCTGTCACTTAATTCAGATCGCGATATGGACTAGTGTCTGTGAAAACCGAAATGCAAATAGACCGTTTTAATATGAATCCTGCATGTTCCGTTTGCCTCTGTATGTCAGAATGGCAGAGAGGCATTTTTTTACACTGCACGCGTGATGCTCCCGTTAATTTTTGCCATTTTCATCTCACGTGAACAGAGACTCAATCTCCAAAGCTACTGTTAGTGTCACTTTTACCGTTTCATTTGAGAAAACTAGCATCATATCATACTTTACACACAGAAACTTCACGGCAACCTGTCAAAATAAAAGTACGGTTTAACATGAAACAGAACAATATTCAAATAATTGAATATTTAAATAATTGACAAAAAACAATATATATGATAAAAAATTAATATAACAACAAGATTAACCACTTAATTGTAGAAAAAAAATACTATGATTATTATTATTTATTGATTTTAACAGCAAACCTCTGTTTGTTTGCCAAAAATTAAAAAGGTTTATTTTTCATTTGATTAAAAATAAAATACATGTTTATGCTTTCATTTGATTATGAGAAAAATTAAAACACAAGAATTTATATAAAAAAAAAAAAAAAAATAGCAAAAGATTGTAAAGCCCTATTGTTCAAAATGTTAAAATAGAGAGTTTTGGATTTATTTTTTCACTGAAATAAATGTTTTCGTTATGGGAAACGCTGTATCCTATAGCTACAGTTAATGGCAATATCGCACTGGTCTGTTGGACTTGGTTGAACAAAAATAAACAATATTTTGTTGCTTCAGTTTATGTATTCAGTCATTATTCAATGGTGTACTAAAAATCCATATGAAAAAACTTACTTCTCACTGTTCTCAGGTCAAATATTTATATGCGATTAAAATGCAATTAATTTCGATTAATTAATTACAAAGCCTCTAATTAATTAGATTAATTTTTTTAATCGAGTCCCGGCCCTAATATATATATATATATATATATAAACAAAATGGACAAAAATGTCCATAAGGGTTAAACACTAGGGCTGTGCAAAAATATCGATACATCTAACTATCGTGATAATTTCTTTTACGATAGTGTTTCGATAGGTAAACCTCAAGTATCGATCCAAGTTGTGCCAAACGACCTCCTCCTCCGCTCCAGTAGATGTCGCAAACTCGCTATCAACAAAACGCTAAGCAGTAATGCATCAGAAGTAAGCAAGAGTGAGCATGGCGGAAAATATAAAAGCGCCTCCAGCTTTTAGAGCTGACATGTGGCTGCACTTTGGTTTTAACACTATACCAGGGAGTACTGAATTGGACCAAAAAAATGCCATTTGTAAACTGCAAATCCAGTGTTTCCCCTACCAATATCTTAGGGGGGCGGCCCGCCCCCCCAACGGCACCCCCCGCCCCCCTTGAACGTCAAATTCATTTTATTTTCGATATAGCGCCAGATCACACTAGAAGTCATTTAAGGTTATCTTTCCTATAGAACAGGCCTATAGGCTACATTGTTCTTTTATTAAACAAACTAAATGGCCTTATGTTATTTATCTTATTTACAGGAAGGCATGTCATTTCTGTCTCTACATGGTGGCGCGCTTACAATGTCTCCTCTGCGAAAACACAGACAGGATTGCGGACTCCATTCATAAAAACGGAATTTGCTATAGCGCGGAATGCCACCGAATCGTCGATTTTTGGATTAATAAATCAAAAGTCACTTAATTCAAATCGCGAAATGGACTAGTGTCTGTGAAAACTGAAATGCAAAAAGACCGTTTTAATATGAATCCTGCATGTTCCGTTTGCCTCTGTATGTATGAATGGTGGAGACACATTTTTTTTTTTTACTACACGCATACTGAAGCACACGTGACGCTCCCGCTAATTTTTGGCATTTGCATTTCACATGAACAGATAAACTCAATCTCCAAAGCTGCTGTGAGTCTCACTTTTACCATTTCATTTGAGAAAGCATCATATCATACTGTACACACATAAACTTCATAGCAACTTGTCAAAATAAAAGTGCGGTTTAACATGTAACAGAACAATATTAGTCTTGTATTACTTTTGTACAGTATAATGTAAGTGTTCATATATTCCTATTTAAATAATTTGCATAAAACAATATATATGATAAAAAAATAAATATTACAACAAGATTAACCACTTAATTGTAGAAAAAAAACTACAATTATTATTTAAACGTTTTAAACTGAATATAATTTTTCTTCCATGTATTGATTTTAACAGTAAACCTCTGTTTGTTTGCCAAAAATTAAAAGGGTTTATTTTTCATTTGATTAAAAATAAATAAATGTTTATGCTTTCATTTGATTATCAGAATAAAAAAAAAAAAAAGCAAAAGATTGTAGAGCCCTATTGTTCAAAATGTTAAAATAGAGAGTTTTGGACTTATTCTTTCACTGAAATAAATGTTTTCGTTATTACACAAAGTAGGCTAAAGTATTGGGAAAAAGTAACGTTGGCTACTCTGTTCAATCACACTGTGCAGTTATAATGAATTGGAATGGATGGAAAATAAATTGGAATTGGAATTTTAATTCGTCTGCCGACTTTATCGAGTTGTCAATGTGACACGCATACTAATACAAACTATTGCAATATATCACAATATATCGTGATGATGTCACACCCTCAGCACGTTCCCTCAGTCCCAGTCACCGCGATCCGTCACCAACCAACCAATCCCCACTGCACCACGCCCGTGAACCATCACCAGAGTTCTAATTACCGTCACCTGGACCAGCAATCACCACTCCCTTTATATACTCACCTCTGCCATTCACTCACCGGCTGGAATCAAAGTTACATGGACACCTCTCCGTGGATCTTCTCCTCCTCCTGTCGATTCTCCTGTGCTCCTTGCGGACTGCATGTGTGTGAACCTGTGAACACAAATTATCCTCTTTAAGGGAAGTGACTTTTGCTCTTGCTGACGATTGTCAATGAACTGGTATTTACCTGTCGGACTGTGTTTGAAGACTCGTATACCGAAGTCCATACTCACCTGTTTTCACCTGTTTGAAGTGTGCACGTCTGTTAATAAATATCACGAAATATACTTACCCTCTTCTTGTGTGTGTGGACGTGACAGGATTCCAGCCCGTGAAGAAATTACTTCAGCTCACTCATGGAGGCGAACGCAGCATCTACCGATGCCTCTCCAGATCCATTTGCTGACATGGTGAACGTTCTCCGCCAATCTCTGCAAACCGTTCCCACAACAGCCAGAACTGATTCCACGACGATTTCCAACACGCCCCTCTCTCGCCCCATGAGTTATTCCGGCGAGCCGGGCGGCTGTAATGGTTTCCTCCTTCAAAGTTCCCTCTATATTGAAGCTAACGCTCACAATTTCCCTAATGAAATTTCTAAAATCTCATTCATGATTTCCCTCCTCACTGGGCCGGCACTTCAATGGGCGGATGCGCTCTGGAGTTTGAGAAGTCCAGCGCTAGCCTCACACAGTGCGTTCGTCGCTCACTTCAAGGAAGTGTTTGGAGTAGCTCTCACTCCCATCTCAGTGCACGATGAACTCATTACCCTACGTCAAGGTACGTCTGACATACATGAATACACCTTGCGCCTCGTCCAATGGTGAGTACAGTATCCATCACTCCTACCATATCTCACTTACCCCATATCGCTGCCGACCTTATAGTGAACTCTCGTACTCTCCCCATACATGTACTTGTGGATTCTGGAGCCGCTGGCAATTTTATCTCCTCACATTTCGTCACCAAACATCGTATTCCCACCGTCCTAAATGAAGGCCGGTATCAAATCACCACCATTCAAAACTCACCATTGGGCGATGGTAAGATATCTCGGAGGACCAAAGAGTTAACACTCATCTCTCAACATGACCATCGTGAAAACCTAACCCTTCTAGTACTCCCCCGAGCCAATGTTGATGTCATCCTGGGCAGACCTTGGCTTGCTAAGCACCAACCCCACATCAATTGGAGCACAGGAGAAATCCTAGGATGGAGTGCGGAATGCAAGGACCACGGCTACAGTTCTCCCTCATCGGCTTCGAAACCACCACACTACCCCATTCCTCTTCACGCTACCACCATAGAGAGTCCCACCACTCATTTCTCAGTCACCATTCCCACCATCTATCAATCATTTTCGGACGTTTTCAGCAAGGAACGAGCCACCCAACTACCTCCTCACCGGCCCTGGGATTGTAGTATCGACCTACTGCCAGATGCCAAATTACCTCATGGGAAAATCTACCCTCTTTCACGTCCTGAGCAGGAGGCTATGGAGAATTACATCAAGGAGGCTCTCCAACAGGGGTTCATCAGACCTTCCACGTCTCCAGCAGCGTCCAGTTTCTTCTTTGTCGCCAAGAAGGATGGTGGACTCCGGCCCTGCATAGACTATCGGGTATTGAATGACGCTACGGTAAAATTTGCCTATCCACTTCCACTAGTTCCAGCTGCCTTAGAGGAGCTGCGGGAAGCCCGCATCTTCACCAAGCTCGACCTCCGCAGTGCCTACAACCTGATCCGTATCCGAGAAGGGGACGAGTGGAAGACCGCCTTCATTACCCCGACTGGCCACTATGAATATCAGGTGATGCCCTATGGCCTGGCCAACAGTCCGTCCATATTTCAAAACTTCATGAATAAAATCTTCCGTGACTATCTCCATCGTTTTACCATCATCTACATTGATGATATTCTGATTTATTCACGTAACCTAGAAGAACACCAAGACCATGTTCGCCAAGTCCTCCAACGTCTCCGTGAATATCAGCTCTACCTGAAGGCGGAAAAATGCGAATTCCATCAACCCACCGTCTCCTTCCTCGGATACGTGATCTCTGCGGAGGGAGTTCGCATGGAGCCCGGTAAGGTGGATGCAGTGGCCACATGGGCGGAGCCTAAAACGGTGAAGGAACTCCAGCGCTTCTTAGGATTCGCCAACTTTTACCGACGTTTCATAAAGAACTACAGTCTCCTCTCAGCACCACTTACTTCCCTCTTAAAGGAAGGACGACGGGTGCTACAATGGACCCCTGAAGCCCAACAAGCCTTCGACCACCTCAAGCTCATGTTTACCTCAGCTCCCATCCTCAAGCATCCTGATCCATCAAGGCCTTTCGTAGTGGAAGTGGATGCGGCAGCCGTAGGCGTAGGGGCCGTGCTATCACAGTGGTCTGGTGAACCCCGATCCCTCCATCCGTGTGCGTACTACTCCAAAAAACTCACCCCAGCTGAACGGAACTATGGCATAGGTGATCACGAACTGCTGGCAATTAAGCTGGCCCTCGAAGAGTGGCGACATTGGTTAGAGGGAGCCCAATTCCCCTTCACTGTGGTGACCGATCACAAAAACCTCCAGTACCTTCAACAAGCCAAAAGACTGAATGCCCGACAAGCTCGCTGGTCACTATTCTTTGCTCGCTTCAACTTCCAAATCACTTACCAACCCGGTCACAAGAACACCAAGGCAGACGCACTATCCCGTATGTATTCACCAGATCCTACCGTTGACACTCCTGACCCAATTCTACCTCCATCTGTCTTCCTAGCGCCTATCCTATGGCAACTCGACGAGGACATCCGGACCGCCACCTTCGAGGAACCTGCGCCACCTGGACTTCCCCCCGGGTCGCACCTATGTCCCTAGTAGTCACCGGCTCCCTCTGCTGGATAGTACGCACACGTCCCCTGGCTCTGGACACCCTGGCAGTAGGCGAACCCTCTCGCTCCTTCAACAGAAGTATTGGTGGCCCAACATGACCAGGGACGTCGATCGGTACGTCCGAGGGTGCTCGGTCTGCACCGTCAACACCACACCGCGCCGCTTACCCGAAGGTAAACTACAACCCTTGCCCATTCCCCGCCGACCCTGGACGCACCTGGGAGTCGATTTTGCCACGGATCTGCCTCCCTCTCAGGGTTACACAACTATTCTTGTGGTAGTTGATCGTTTTTCAAAAGCCTGTAAACTAATCCCTCTCAAAGGTCTCCCCACAGCGCTAGAAACTGCTGAAGCACTGTTCCATAATATGTTCCGGAACTACGGGCTTCCTGAAGACATCGTATCCGACCGAGGGCCTCAGTTTATTTCCAGGGTCTGACGGGCGTTCTTCCAACTACTGGGCACCACAGTCAGCTTATCATCCGGATACCACCCTCAAACTAACGGGCAGACCGAGCGGAAGATACAGGAGATCTCCCGTTACCTTCGGACGTACTGCTCCCAACATCAGGGCACCTGGAGCCAGTATCTACCGTGGGCTGAGTATGCACAAAATTCCCTCCGTCAGACATCTACTGGTTTAACCCCATTTCAATGTGTTCTAGGCTACCAACCTGCACTGTTCCCATGGACTGGGGAAACCTCAGAAGTGCCTGCGGTAGATCACTGGTTCCGGGAGAGCGAGAGGGTGTGGGACTCAGCTCATGTCCATCTCCAACGGGCAGTACGGAGGCACACGGAGAATGCCAATCGCCGCAGGTTACCTAATCCTGTTTACCTCCCTGGAGACCAGGTATGGCTCTCAACCCGGGACATCCGCCTCCGTCTGCCCAGCAAGAAGCTGAGTCCCCGCTACATAGGGCCCTTCACCATCCACTCACAAATAAATCCCGTCACCTACCGTCTTAACTTACCTCCACGCTATCGGATCTCTCCCACGTTTCACGTCTCCCTACTCAAACGTCACACTGAACCTCTGTTCCCTTCCTCTGCAGAATCGGAGCCACCTCCTCCTCCAGACCAACCTGAAATCCTCGGAGACAACATCTACCAGGTCCAAGAGATCCTAGACTCCCGGCGGCGGAACGGCCAACTCCAATACCTCGTAGACTGGGAGGGGTTCGGACCCGAGGAGAGATCGTGGATACCCCGTGATGACATCTTAGATCCTGCTCTCCTCGAGGAGTTCCACCAACGACATCCGGAACGCCCAGCTCCCAGAGGTCGAGGTCGTCCCCGTCGCCGCTCTTGGGTGCCAGGAGTCACCCGTGGAGGAGGGGGTGATGTCACACCCTCAGCACGTTCCCTCAGTCCCAGTCACCGCGATCCGTCACCAACCAACCAATCCCCACTGCACCACGCCCGTGAACCATCACCAGAGTTCTAATTACCGTCACCTGGACCAGCAATCACCACTCCCTTTATATACTCACCTCTGCCATTCACTCACCGGCTGGAATCAAAGTTACATGGACACCTCTCCGTGGATCTTCTCCTCCTCCTGTCGATTCTCCTGTGCTCCTTGCGGACTGCATGTGTGTGAACCTGTGAACACAAATTATCCTCTTTAAGGGAAGTGACTTTTGCTCTTGCTGACGATTGTCAATGAACTGGTATTTACCTGTCGGACTGTGTTTGAAGACTCGTATACCGAAGTCCATACTCACCTGTTTTCACCTGTTTGAAGTGTGCACGTCTGTTAATAAATATCACGAAATATACTTACCCTCTCCTTGTGTGTGTGGACGTGACAGGTATATTGTATCGTGATCCATGTATCGTGATATGTATCATATCGTGAGGCCCTTGCCAATACACAGCCCTATTAAACACATTTAATATTTAAATATAATATAATATTTGAACTCTTGAGAAAGTTTTAATCTGTTGATATACTTGAGTCTTTATCTAATTTACTTTCTATTTAAAATTTTAACTTGAATGGCTACGCCTTAAAAATAGGCAAACATGCTGGCATGGCATTAAAATAAAACAAACAAACATCTAAAGTTCTACTGTATTTTACAACTTTTTGTGCACATTTTACCAGACAGTATTATTATCAAGTCATGTAAATTAGTTTAGCAGTTTTCAAGGATATCTTCAGTACAGTTCTAGAAGAAGTTCTATAAAGCTGTCAGACCTAGCAACAGGAAGCAAGGCTAATGAGTTTAGTGAAGAGTAAGATCCAACTGTTTAAATTTCAATTCCAACTGAGAATGGATTAGGCTTGCTATTATGTAGCCTTGCCTTGAACACGTTTTACCTATCATAAATAAAATAAACAATGAAATAAATTATAATGGAAATGCAACAGCAGAGATTCATACATTCATACAAGGACAATTGATGTAAATGATGAGATTCCACAGAAAGGTCATCTTCATCAGTCAGCGTTCTGGTATGAAGCAGAGTGATGAGGTCTCAAGCCATTCATCTAAGAGTAGAAGAGCTTTAAGAAGTCTAAGTGTGAGCATCAGAGTAGGGATGATGAGCCCTTCCACTTAGGCCTAATGATGGCAGATTAAGCCTTGATTAATCATTGATCTCTATATCCCTCTCTCCTTAAGATAGAAGGATATAAAGATCCTTTAAGGCCCATGTTCCCCTTGGGCTGTGCTCATTACGGGGCACTATCAGGAGAGCACGCTCTACTTATATCATGAGTCTCGCCTCGTGCATCCTCTCTCTCCGCTTCCCCCATTGGCTAAATGAGATTAAATTGCATTCACAATGGAGCTTTATATAGAAAACAGCAGAAAGAACAGATGACTCAGTTAAACCTACGACTGTTCATTTGCCAAAAGTTCACTGATGAGATGGATAATAAAAAGTATAAGGGTTTTCAAACTTTTTTTAACATTGTGTCGAAAAAGTGGTTAATTAGGGGTATCTCACAGTGTTGTAATTTTAAAGTGTTGGTTTTTATGATAAATTAATGTCTTTTTTAAGCATAATGAAAGACAAGTTTCCATTGGACAAATCGTTATTTTAGTTCAGTAGCCAAAAAAAAAGTTCAAGGATACAAGTCAGGCGAAAAGAACTAGAGTGAATTAATTAAAACCTTCATCTCCTCCAGGCCTGATAAACAGTGAGTGTCGAGAATGCAAGCAAACTATGTGTGCATGTTACAAATTACAGATCCTTGTGTCAATTAGCATGCAGCAGTCAGCTGTCAAAACCTGTTTGCGTGAGAGACGACCTGACTACAGACCTAATGAATGAAAGCTACATTCATTAACTCTGTTGTTTTACAGATCTTTATGTGGACTTCGGCTTAGATATAAACTGAACCGCGAGGCTATTCATTCCAATTACAGTGACAGTCAGTGTTTAGGACCCCAAAGAGGTTGAACTGTCAACATAATCTCAAAGCAATTGCTTTCAGGTGAACGAGTGTCACATCCCATGTTTTGAAGGACAAATGTTATAAAGAACCAAGTTGGGTTGATGGCAGAATTCCACTTTCAACCTTTCCATGTGTGTTCGGTGGGTAAATCCGAGAGTCTCCCCCTCTGTTTGTGTACAGTTGTCGTAATGGCGGAGGGAAGGACGGGTGTTATCGTGGCCTCTCAGCTGTTTTGTTCAATGCTCGGCGAGCCCGACATACAAAGGGAAGGGGTGCGGTGGCGGACACCTTCCAGAGATGCCAGCTTTGCGTGAGGGGAATCAAAGCTTCGCCGTCACTTTTTATCTGCCCGTGCCACCTGGTTTGGCGAGAGAGGCACACGCGGCGTGCCTCCAGCTGTTAGCCCTTTGGAAAAATCTGAGGGAGGAGGATTTTAGCAATGGATCATCTATCGGTGAGCTAGATGGTGGAGTATCCCTCGACTGAGAGCAGATGGATAGTTAGGACAGAAAAAAGAGGGAATGAGAGATTGATGGAAGAAATGGAGAGTGTGAGTTTTTGTGCTGTAGTGATTTTTCTGATGGACACCTGGGGAGAGGGGATGAAAGTCCTGCTGTGTGTGTAGAGAGGGAACGAAACGAGAGGAGAAAAAGACAAAGATGGATAGGGGAGGATGGTTTTGCTCTAAATAGCATAAAGTCTGATGAAAAGTTGATCTTATAATTGAGGTGAAACAAAAATGAGGTAAAAGAGCTCAGCAGGGGGGAAACTGTAACATCTCAGGCACTAAGTTGCTGATAGTGGGGAATCTCTATCAGTTACAAACACAAAAGGGCTCAAGATGAGAAAAAGAATGGAGCTTATTTGCCACTTTTAAACAGGTAAAAAAGCTACCACGTTCAAGGCCCAGAAAGGTTTTAAATAGTCCATGTGACATCAGTGGTTCGACCATAGTGTTGTGAAGCTACGAAAAAACACTTTTTGTGCGCAGAGAAAACTAAAATTACGACTTTGTTCAACAATGTCTCCTCTTCCTTGTCCGTCTTTGACTGACACGAAAGAGAAGAAATTGTTGAATAAAGTTGTTATTTTTGTTTTCTTTGCACACAAAAATGATTCTCGTAGCTTCATAAGACAAAGGTTAAACCACTGATGTCACATGGACTATTTTAAAAATGTTCTTACTACTTTTCTGGGCCTTGAACGTGGTAGTTGCGTTACTGTCTTTTCAGGGTCAGAAAACTCTCAGATTTCATCAAAAATTTCGTAATTTGTGTCCTGAAGATGAATGAAGGTCTTATAGATTTGGAACGGCATGGGTAAGTAATTAATGACAGAATTGTCATTTTTGGGTGAACAATCCCTTCAAGTGTATAGCTTTAAAGGGATAGTTCACCCAAAAACTAATATTGTTATTATTTACTTGCTCTGAAGTTGTTTCAAACTTTTATGGCTTTTTTTCCTCCTGCTGAACACAAAAGATGCACCAATCAGGTATAATATTATAACCACCTTCCTAATATTGTGCTGGTTCTTCTTTTGCTGCCAAAACACCCCTCACCTGTCAAGGCTGCAGTATCCAGCACCAAGATGTTAGCAGCAGATCCTTTCTGTAAGTTGCGTGGTGGGGCCTCCATTGATCGGACTTGTTTGTGCAGCACATCCCACAGATGCTTGATTGGACTGAGATCTGGGGAATTTGGAGGCCAAGTCAACACCTCAAACTCGTTGTTGTGCTCCTTAAAATATTCCTGAACCATTTTTGCTTTGTGGCAGGGCGCATTATCCTGCTGAAAGACGCCACAGCCACCAGGGAATACTGTTTTCATGAAAGGGTGTACATGCTCTGCAACAATGCTTAGGTAGGTGGTACGTGTCAAAGTAACATGCACACCTTCATCCATTGTTCCATGGTCCAGTTCTGATGCTCACATGCTCACTGTTAAAGCTTTCGCTGGTGGACAGGGGTCAGCCTGCGATGCACTGTGTATTCTGACACCTTTCCATCAGAACCAGCATTAACTCCTTAAGCAATTTGAGCTACAGTAGCTCATTTGTTGGATCGGACCACACAAGCCAGCCTTCACTCCCCACGTGCACCGGTGAGCCTTGGCCACCCATAACCCTGTCGCCGGTTCACCACTGGTCCTTCCTTGGACCACTTCTGGTAGATACTTGTCACTGCAGACTGGGTACACCCCACAAGAGCTGCAATTTTGGACATGCTCTGACCCAGTCATCTAGCCATCACAATTTGGCCCTTGTCAAACTTGCTCAAATCCTTACACTTTTTTCCTTCTTCTAAAGCATCAACTTTGAGGACAAAATGTTCACTTGCTGCCTAATATATCCCACATATTAACAGGTGCCGTGGTGAAGAGATAATCAGTATTATTCACGTCACCTGTCAGTGGTCATGATGTTATGCATGATTGGTGTAGCTATATTGTAGAATATGGGTAACCGAACGGTTTCCCCATTGACTTCCATATTTATTTTTTTAACCATGCTATGGATGTCAGTGGGGCCAGAAACTGTTTAGTTACCCACATTCTTCAAAGTATCTTGCGGTGTTCAGCAGGAGAAAAAAAAGTCATACAGGTTTGGAACAACTTAAGGGTGAGTTAAATCTTAATTCATCACAATTCTTATTTTTGTGTTAACTATCCCTTTAAGCTTGGATCTTACGACTGTGGGGGAAAAAGTTTTTGTTGCATGCTAACTTCACACATCTTCTCTGTTTTTAATATAAAACAGTGCTATTGTACTGGCATTATAGTTTTGTTGGCTTACAGAAATAATAGTTGATATCACTTTTTTATGCACCACAAACATTATATAGTCAAACGAAAAATTATTCAGACACCAGATATTATTTTTTATTTTTATTTTTAAGTGGGTGCAGAACACTATAGTTAATTTGTGATGCGATCTGAGAAAACCCCTCGGATGTCAAGTTGAGACGTTTTCAGGAAATTCGAAAAATAGTTTGAATGTCATTTTTTTTTAATCAAAATTAGGTTAGTCTGAGGTACTGTAGCTGCTGGTATGGTATGCAAGTAAGGATAGCAAAATAAAGTAATCTGACATATTATACCCAGCAATTCTTCATACAGTGGACTACTAGTAAATCTGATAAAAATTTGGGACCAAAAATGATTCAGACACTTTGACCTTTTTACACCACAGACTGAACAAAATTAAGCATTACTTGGTAATTGGTCAACAAAGTATTGATAGTTCTGCAAATATTGTCATAAGAGTTGTCTGAATTTTTGGCTGAATTTTTGATTGTAATCCATTACATACCTTTCTATCAAAGGTATCTGACATTATCAAGATGAATTTGTTCTGACACAGTTTAACTCTGAATTCTCTTTCAGAGAATTTTCTAAACTATAGTGTGATAATGTTTGAAATGTGTCTGAATAAATTTTGGGTTGACTGTATTTCAAATAAATGTGAAAAACAGTAATGGTTTCATCAATCAATCAGTCAGTCAATCACAAAAAAAAGTGATTCAGCTGTTTTCAACTTTAAGTATAATAAATGTTTCTTGTTCGTCAAATCAGCATTCTGTGGATCATGTGACACTGAAGAGAGTAATGGCTGCTGATATTTCATCTTTATCCTTATAGGAATAAATAAAATATTTAACAGTTATTTGAAATTATAATATTAGTCCAGGATATTACTGTTTTACTGTATTTTTCATCAAATAAAGCAGCCTCGTGAGTTTAAAAGAGACTACTTAAAAAATATTAAGAAATCTTTCTTACGCTCGTGTATATTTATATCTCCTGCGGAGAGGAGAAAACAAGAAGGAGTGGGTGGAAAAACAGAGGGTAATGAAAAGACAGAGTTATAAGGACAGGATGTACACTTTGTCTGGTGTCAGGGGGGTGTTAGGGGAAGGCACAGTTAATGGGATGATGCTTGTGTGTGTGTGTGTGTGTGTGTGTGTGTGTGTGTGTGTGTGTGTGTGTGTGTGTGTGTGTGTGTGTGTGTGTGTGTGTGTGTGTGTGTGTTAGAGCCGGCCATGCAGAGTGATTTTGCAAAACAGCTCCTCAGAGGGACAAATAAAGAGCAAGAGGGAGGAGTGGGGGGTACATAAGGGCCATCTAAAGAGTGGATGGTGTAATGAGGAGGAGAGGGAGAGATGGCCCAAAGGATGTGCAGGGATATTTTACTCTAATGTCTTGTGCTATGCAATGGCTGCCAAAGGATAATGGAATATGAGTGTGTGAACATCCAGACAGGTGTGTAGTGAGTCATAGATGATTTTTTTCTTCTTCAAACAGATGTTTTATAAATGATCTGTGCAGTAAACAGATTTCGTAACATTGCAACGGCATTCAGGTGCGAGTATCTGGTCTTGTGCACCACACTGTCCTTGAGCCAGTACATTCGCATTTGCACACACACGCACAAACATTTTTATCCCGTGTGGCTTAGCTTTATTACAGCGGCTGGATGTTGCTCTTTTCTAAATTCCCCCTTATTCTTTCTGAAAAGAGTAATACAATCTCAGTTTCACTACAATATGAGAGGGTCGTTTCCTGACCCAGGGCTTCGGGACCCAGGGTTGCGCACTGCCCTCGTGAACAGGAGCATTGCCGAGAGTGCAGCTTATGCATGGTATCAGTTTTCGAGAGAGGGATATGAGTCAGGAAAAAAGCGGGAGGATTTTAATGACAGTGTGGCCCAATCACATCAGGCCATTGTCTGATGAGCATGACTGCTCTCAGCCCAAGCCTTGATTATCAGGAGGGCAAGACAGAGCAGAGCGTTATTAGAGAACTAATCAACAACAGTGCAGCCTGTGTGTGTGTGTTTAATAGTAATGAGAAGGGAACTAGGTGCTTTGACATGGAGATTATTGGGTATTAGCATGGACGAAGAATAGTGCATGGAATTGTAATGACAACTTGCTGCAGAGGTGTGAAAGCATAACGTGCATATGTTGGGGTGGGGGGGGGGGGGGGACTGTATTATGTTGTGGTAATGAATTACATGTCCCATGAAGCTTCGGTGCATGGCTTAGTTTAATAAAAGGAAGCATGGTCGTTTAGTGATCATATTTGGTCTTGTGCGGAGGTATGATGAGCTAAACGGCTAGTGATTTTTCCATCATGTACATTATTAGTTTTCTTCTAAAAGCTCAGGATATAAAAGAGCGCTTTTTCATTTTATGTGTACACTGAACAAGAAGTCTCAGGCTTTCACTGTTTGAATGCCTGAACTTTAACATTTACTCACATTTACACTCTTGATTTTTAGATATCTGAATGCCTTTGAACCGTAAGTGTTTCAAATGAATAGTTCACTTAAAAACTAAAATTCATGTTGTTACAGACAGTTGTTACAGGGACCCACTGAATAAATAGTTTTGTTTATTATATGATCAAAAGTGACAGACTTTCAAATGAATTCTATTACATATATATATGACACTGAAGACTAGAATAATGATGCTGAAAATTCTGCTTCATTTCAGCTCAAATTCAGCTTGATTTTATTAAAAACATATTACTAATGCATTAGTCATAAGTAAGTTTTGCCAACCACGGTACCTGAGTAAACTTAATTTAAATGCACTAATTAGCACACTTATATTGATTTTATACCGTTTAATCCTAATTTTTTTTTCCCAAGACATGAAAATATCTAAATGATGTGTCATTAGTCACCCTTTTTTTTTTTTTATAATAATCAATAATATATTTTTTTTCTTTTTCATTTTTTGGAAAACAGTGTGGAAAAATTGTGGTTTCTGGTCGGTCACAGTTGAATAGTGTTGTTTTTGGCGGCCGGTTTTAATTTTAGTTTTAGTCTAGTCTTTGTGTGAAGCTGTCATTTTAGTTTTTATTAGTTTTAGTCACGTTCATACTCTTTTTAGTCTAGTCAAGTTTTAGTCAACTAAAAGTCTGAGCAATTTAGTCAGAATTATCCATGACTATTTTCGTCTAGTTTTAGTTGACGAAAGCTGATGACATTTTTGTTTAGTTTTAGTCGCTGAAACCTTATGACATTTAGTCTAGTTTTAGTCAATGAATTTTAGTCTCTCCTTTTTTTATAAGTTTATTTACAGATTAATTCATTTATACCTTGTGTAAGTAAAATTTATTATTATTATTTTTTTTCTTAATGGTTTTCGTAGCACAAGTTGATTTATTTTATTAAACTGTCTAAAAATCGCTTGGACATCTGAGACGCAAAAGCAGCTTTTTCCACCTTTGACCACAAGATGTCATTAGTGTGCAACGTGTTGAAAAGCTTCGAGTAATGTATCTTTTTTACGATACAGTTGAGGGGAAAGCCTCGGTGCTTCGAAAAGCTTCATTTTCGCATCACTACTAAAAAGTGCAAATAAAATGTGTGTCGTTTCTTCTTTTTCTCCCAAAGATGAACCCCGGCTGGCTGGCCATCGGTCCCTTCATCTGTGTCAGACTCAACTTTGTTTGTAGTCGTCTTCTAGATAATGCCACGAGGGAGGCTTAGGGAAGTGACGTCGCCTGCGTCTGCACAGTTTAGGCTAGAAGGGATACAGCTCTGGCTACTGGGCATGCGCACATCGATCTAACGTTATAACATTTAGTTTCGTCTCATTTTCGTCAACGAAAATAAAGAGATATTTTAGCATAGATTTTATTTTGTAAAACCACATTTAGTCTTGTTTTTATTCATCAACGATATTGCATTATACATTTAATTATAGTCATCGTCATATGACCAGCATTTACGTTTCGTCTTGTCTCGTTTTCGTCACGTGATAAAGGTTCGTTGGCGACTATATTAAGTCATAATTGTCATTGACGAAAGTGACACTACAGTTGATCGGTGGGATAATGTGTGTACTGAATTAACATATTTCTGCAGTTATATATTTTAGACCAGCTATTTTAAACATTTTGATCACATTCTAGCAGTGATGTATAAAGTACCTGAAAGCTATACTTAAGTACGTATAAAGTACTATACTTTACTCTTCAACATACTTAAGTATTGAAAATAAAAATACAAACGGAAATGCAAAATGCAAAAGAAGCGAATATATATATATATGCAGGTGCATCTCAATAAATTAGAATGTTGTGGAAAAGTTCATTTATTTCAGTAATTCAACTCAAATTGTGCAACTTGTGTATTAAATAAATTCAATGCCCACAGATTGAAGTAGTTTAAGTCTTTGATTCTTTTAATTGTGATGTTTAATTTGGCTCACATTTAACAAAAACCCACCAATTCACTATCTCAACAAATTAGAATACTTTATAAGACCAATAATAAAAAAAATAATAGTGAATTGTTGGCCTTCTGGAAAGTATGTTCATTTACTGTATATGTACTCAATACTTGGTAGGGGATGCTTTTGCTTTAATTACTGCCTTAAATCGGCGTGGCATGGAGGTGATCAGTCTGTGGCACTGCTGAGGTGGTATGGAAGCCCAGGTTTCTTTGACAGAAGGTTTCCTTCAGCTCATCTGCATTTTTGGATCTCTTGTTTCTCATTTTCCTCTTGCCAATACCCCATAGATTCTCTATGGGGTTCAGGTCTGGTAAGTTTGCTGGCCAGTCAAGCACACCAACACCATGGTCATTTAACCAGAGTGCCAAATCATGCTGGAAAATGAAATCAGCATCTTTAAAAAGCTGTTCAGCAGAAGGAAGCACGAAGTGCTCTAAACGGGTAAATGGGTGCAGTGACTTTGGTTTTCAAAAAACACAGTGGACCAACACCAGCAGATGACATTGCACCCCAAATCATCACAGACTGTTTTCCTTCCACTCAACTTTCCGTTAACATGCTTGGATACAGCACTCTGTAAACAGCCAGCTTCTTTGGCAGTGAATGTTTGTGGCTTACCCTCCTTGTGAAGGGTGTCAATGATTGTCTTCTGGACAACTGTTAGATCAGCAATCTTCCCCATGATTGTGTAGCCTAGTGAACCAAACTGTGAGACCACTTTGAAGACTCAGGAAACCTTTGCAGGTCTTCTGAGTTAATTTGTTATGATAGTGAATTGGTGATAGACCCTTTATTTTTTCCATATTTTTTCCATATTTTTTTCCAATTCCGGTGGGATTAAATGGTTTAAGTGTAGTCAGATAAAGTGGTTATAATAAGGTTCATTAGTTAACGTTAGTTTATTGCATTTGTTAACATGAACTAAGAATGAACAATACTTCTACAGCATTTATTAATCTAGTTAATGTTAATTTCAATACTAATACTAATGTATTATTAAAATCAAGTTGTGTTTGTTAACATTAGTTAATGCACTGGAAATTAACATGAACTAACAATGAACGACTATATTTTCATTAACTATCTATATATACTATCACTAAGGTCTATATTAAAGGATTTTCATGAAAAATGAAGAAAATGTAGAAATGTATTAATTGCAAGTGAAACCCTGTAGGTTTACTGTGCTTAGGCTACTATAAATGCACTAATAGCACATGATTGTATCATGCATTAATATAAATAAGTAAACTGCAGTAAGTAGACCTATACTTTTAGCATAAAGTACTGTACTTAAAGTGCTATATTTTTTTAATGTGGAAAAAGTGCTACTAATGACATACTAATAGTGTACTTGATTGTACTATATCATGTACTATTTAAAGACACCATTAGCATGCAGTTAAGTAGATCATATAAAGGGAATATTAACATTTGAAATTGATTATTTAGTGTATACAAATATGTGGGGAAAACATTATAAATACATTCTGTATACATTCATTATATATTATTCTTATATTTAAATAATTTATAATTCTGTTTTCTATGTATGATAAGTATATTTAGAAGTGTATAAAGGATGGGTTCAAGTGTACTACAAATGGTTAACTAAATACATGTTAAAAGCACATTTTAGTTTATATTCATGGTGTCTCAAAATAGCACAGCTGAGTACACTTAGATGTTCTTAAGATTATCTTAAGAGGTATTAAGAAATATGTGCATTATGGAAGTCTACTAGGTGTACTGAAATAAAGTGTATTTTCCACCTGGGGTCAAGATGGGCTCATTTCTGCTGATTCTGAAGTATAAAAGCACAGCATTATTTTGCCCATTTCCCCTCTACAAGTATAGAAAATGACCTGTCTCACTTTTAATTTCATTCCTGAGAACAATATTATTTAGACTTTTTGTATAGCTATATTCAAACAACAATCAGCATTTCAGACCAAGATAAGTATTATGACCGAAGTCAAGTGTAGCGTTATTTCTGGCAGGGCAGGTCACCTCAGTCAAGATCACATCTGCTGACTCTCAGCTGATCCATGTCTACCTATAGGGATACGACATCTATCACAGCATCCATATTTAACCCTTAAATGCATGACTGTTTCGCCAATCACTATTACATATTCGGGTCTTTAGCAACCTGGGCTTAGATATCAAGCATGAATGGATCTCTATCTGCTGCAGTAGCAAAAAGCTCTTGATATTTAAAGAACCATTACAGAAGAATATACTGGAGCATATTTTGTTACCTTTTGAAACTTAGAAAGGTTCAGTTTGAGCAGAGTGCACTTCCACAGTACATCTGGCTCATATTCGCGATCTCAAACATATTCGGAAAACTATAGTTTTCAGTGACTTCAAAATCATTATTTTGATCGCTGGCAGCTTATTCACCACATCCACCATCAAATGACAGTGACATTGTTTTTTTTATTGCGTACAGTAATTGCTCTGCAGTAAAGCTATTCAAATCAATTCAAATTTTGCTGATATTCTTTTGTTTTATGCCTGCTATAGTTATGAGTGAAACATCACATCATTATTGTCTATTAAACCTCGACCACCTAACCACCTCGAGGACTAAAGGGGAATTGCATGTATTTAGTCATCAGATATTTACATATTTTTGCCCACGAAAAATATAATACTAATATAATACTTTGTTTCTTCAGTAGTACACAAATTAAGATGTTTATCTCAAACTGTTGCAGTCTGTCAGTCATATAATGGTTGTCAATGGGCTCCACGGCTTTAAGAGTCAAAAAAACATACACAGACAAAACCAAATTAAACCCTGCGACTTGTGAAATTAACACTGATGTCTTAACACATGAAACAATGGGTCTGTGCAAGAAACTGAACAGTATTTATACCAGAGGTTCTCAACTCTGGCCATCGAGGTCCACTTTCCTGCAGAGTTTACCTCCAACCTTGATCAAACTCACCTGCCTGTAACTTTCTTGTAATGATGAAGCGCTTGATTAGCTTGTTCAGGTGTGTTTGATTAGGGTTGGAGCTAAACTCTGCAGGAAAATGGACCTTGAGGGCCAGAGTTGAGAACTCCTGATTTATACTGTCCTGAGCGCATTCACAACAGCCGGCGTGTCACGAAGAGCAAGCAACCTTAACTTCAGTCGATCAGGCTCAAAATTTGAAAAGGTGAGTTTGTGTAAGCAAATGTAATCATTTAGTTTTTGATTGGTTAAAACAATTAGGATAAACACAAGTTATTACCATTTTGAGTAGCCTTCATACCCACAATTTCTCTGTGTAAACAATGAGTGACGTGTATGCATGACAGAACGCTTCTGCACATGCGTCTACTATGCCAGAGCATGTTGACGCGTCACACATCGGCTGTTGTAAACATACTCAGGACAGTTGGACATTGCGGTTGGATCAGAGGTAAACAATTATATAAATGCTGTTCAGTTTCTTGCACAGACTGATTGTTTTGTGTGTTGACACCTCAATTTATCGCCACAAGCCACAGGGTTTAATTAGGTCTTTTTGACTCTCAAAGCCGTGGGTTGACTGCTATTATATGACTGTCAGACTGCAACAGTTTGAGTTAAAAATCTTTGTTTGTGTTCTACTGAAGAAACAAAGTCACCTTGGATGCCCTGGGGATAAGTAGATAAACATCAAATTTAAATTTTTTGGTGAACTATCCCTTTAATGATATCTGAAATACATTCATGTTGGTTCTATTCTGTTTACACTAAAGGGGTTATCGCTGCTCTCTTTGTTCTTATCCATGCTAGGCTGCATGGATGCGCAGGGAGTTCATGCCCAGAACAGAACCATATGCCAATCCAAACTTAATGCTAATTGTCAATCATCTTGGACGATAGCAGTCCTGACAGAAAATAGTTTTATTCTCAAAGAGTGTAGATCCAATGCTATATGCTTTTTATATATCATTGCATACCGTAGTATTACACCACCTCTCACGATAAAAGAGTATGATGGTGTAGTAAGGCCTGTCATTTCAAATGAAGTAAATACAGTTGTTGTTTATGGGGAGTGTTTGCTAAAGGGCGAATCTGTTCTGAATCTAGTTATTTGTTTGCGGATGCAGACCCAGCAGGGTTAAAACATTGTGACCTGGGTGGTTTAGATCTTATTATACAGCCTGGGATTTGCTGTAGTGGCGGTTGATGTGGATTTGATCAATAAATGGTGGATCAGGGAGTTTTTCAAACCCTCGTGTTGCTGTTTTGCAAAGTGATACAAGCGAGACCACTGGAGATTCAGACACTTCAGAAAAAAGGGCGCTTGTTCCTTTTTCACAATTCACAGGCTGCTGTTTTCTGCTTAATAGGCGTGAACTTGTTGGTCTCGGGTCAAAAGCTTTTATTTAGGAATGTATTTTACACCGAAAACCAAAATAAAAGTAGAGACCCACAAATTTACACTGTTTCTCGGGTCAGATGTTTTCATTTTATGTAGTTTACAAATTAACCGACCTTTAATTTGAGTTTTGTAACTAAGCCCAAGTATGAGTAATCCATACCGATTGCAAGTGAGAATAAGGAAAGAGAATAATATGATCATTGTACAAATAGCATCTGCTTACACATTTCTTGCAATGTATTTGCAGTTGCTGCTGCAAATGCTTTTCTCACATATTAATAACTCATCAGTCTGGAGTATTTCCCTCGCTAGTGCATTTTAGTAGAGTGGGCATATGGCCATGATTCAGTTTGACAGAATGACACATGTAATATCAGTTATAACTGAATGGTTTGATCTGTTTAAAATATGCATAGGCTTTTTACTTTATTTTAAGAGGCCTATGTGCAGCCTTGCTTTAACAACCCTAAATACGACAATAGCCACTGAAGCATAGGAAATGTCTGAATGAAATTTGCATAAAGCAGTCATACTTGGGGAAAATGATGGATATAATAAGGGGGCAGGTATTTTATATCCATTATGTATGAAATCAGGATGCTTTCATTGCCGCACAGGACATGAATAAAAAACAGCACAAGGTAGATGTAGACAGACCAAAACAACAAGACAAAGAGGGACACTGAAATGATTACTGAAAACAGCAGTGACCATGAATTTATTTGGCTGGGATTTATGATGTACAGTAGCTAATTTGCACTAATTGCTTTCAACTTTTTGGTTTACCGAGAACTTGAAAAAACTAACAAGTACAGAATCTCACCTTTTAATGTGTAATAGACTGTAGGAAACTTCTATAAATACTCAAAACAAGAACTCCGGCGACTTATCTCTGTCTTGCTGTCAGTTTTGACACAGGTGCATACAGTTCCTCTAATTGACATACATATCTGCAAATTTTGGGTCACTGAGTCTCTAGTCTGCAGTCCAAATTAATAGAAAGAACCGGTGGCGATGGAAAAACAACCCATATCTTTCCTTCACCAAGGCTGAGGAGGTCATCAGGGCCTCTCATAGATTGATCCACTGGAAGCTGTAAAGCAAATTTAAAAAAAAAAAAAAAGAAATAACTCAACGAATACAGACAACGAATCCTTGGGTAGAGTTACAAATATAGTACAGAGCTAAGACTGAAAAATCAATGTGTCATTTAAACTTTGGTAGTTTGTAATACAATGAATAAATGCATGACTGAATAAATGCAATAATGAATGTAGAGCGTACCTTATGAGTGTGTGTGAGCAGCAATTACTGTCCATTCACTGCTGCAAAGGGACATCACACCTCAGATAACACAGAGACAGACACACACAAACGCACACACATTGGTATATCTGAGGAGTGCATAACCTGTCAGTTCCAACACTCTCATAAAGAAAAATTTAACTCTAGCGTCTTTTATCCTGCACCACCAAACCATCACTGTTATAGCAGTTTCTAAGCTTAAAATTTCCATTCCATTCCATTCTAAGGCTAAAATGTTGAAATTACTTGAAAATCTAGCATCATTTAATCATTAATCCTTTAATTTGATTCTTGTTTGCTATGAAACACTAAAGCAGCACCGTAAAATGTTCACCAAATAATCTATTCTATGAGTTATGTTTCAAGTTTTCAGAAGCCATATGTTACTCCTGTGTGTGGAATAGACTGTAGTTTAATCTTTATGCAGATAATCTTTACTATCCGCCGTCACACTCAATTCTCGCTATTCACACTCATTTGAAACCCATATGACAATGATGTCATATGGCATTAGATTTCTCAGGATTTATGTGAATAATTGCAACAAGGCAAAGTTTGGATGTATATTTTTGAATGAAACGTGACTTGCCTTAAATGAGGGGATCAAG
>NC_133376.1:25135619-25170382 GCF_049309525.1 Garra rufa
AGTAAGCAAAGTGCATAGTAAGCAAAGTAAAATGCCTTTATTCTAAGGCAGGGCTACATGCTAAAAAGACACCAACACCTATCAGCCCAAACAGGCCTTCATCAGGTGATGTGATTTTAGTGTTTTTTCATCTAGATGAATTGGTCATAGCCTTAAGAAATATTATTTATATTAACCATGATTTATATTAAAATGAATTAATTTCCTTAACATGCCTTACATTTTTAGATGTTCTCAGTAATTAAAGTGTTTAGAAACTAATAATTAGCATTTATTGTTTTTGTAAATAATGAATAATATTTAAATACACTGTAAAAAGTTTTCACCAGAACAACAAACTAGCTTAAAACTACAAGTCATTTTAACTTATTACAATCAAAATTAGTTGATTTAACTTGTGAGTTTAAATGAGAAGTTGATTTAACTTAACATTTTAAGGCAGCTGCTAAACTTAAGTTTTTAAGTTGAAACTGGTGAAAACTTTTTACAGTGTAGTTGCCTTCCTAAATGTAGTTAGCAGACTTATTTTTCCTGTAAATTGTATAAAATTGATAAAAATGTTTAAAAAATACCAATCACTTAAGCATACTGTAGCAGTGAGCCATATTTCAACCACATAAATGAGATATTTTATTTTTAATTACATACAGTTATTGCTATTATTGGTTGCACCACATGATGAGTGGTAGCTCCAAATGACACAAAGACCTTATTTTATTAAAAATCTATTTAAAGAGTGTGTGAAAAGTGGACCACAAGGCATTAACTGCAGGCATTTCTTTAGCCCCAGTTATTTCTAAAGCTTGCCCAATCTTGGCTGCTCAATTTACCCTTTGCTGGTGTTTGAATATGCAATCTGACCAAACATGAATTTTTGTCCGACAAACAATTAAAAGTAACAATTAAAACACAAAAAACTTTGCTTGGCAGTGGAATCTGGTAAAATATATAGTTATTAATAAATAGAAAATAAAGGACTAATAAATGAATAATTACTAAACTAAAATTACATGCGTTTTTTTTTTTTTTTTTTTGCATTTTTTTTTTCTTATATATCACAAAGATTAAACATAAACCTTTTGAAATTACTTATAATAAAAAATACTTGTAGAAATAACCTAATATTGTTTTTGATGTCATACCACATGATATCCAAATGTGGTAACTACATACCAGCCATTAAAAAGGTTATATTTTTTTAAATTGGTATATGATGCAGTGTCCTATATTGAATGAATTTCAACATAAAAGCCCTAAAATGGTAGCTTCTTGGTGGTTGCACCACATGATTAGCCTGGAAAAAAATCCAGACCCTAATCTATTAAGATTAAGGGTCTGGCATCGAGCAATGAAAAGGGCCTAACTCGAGGGGCGGCACCAAACATGCATTTGAAACTCTCACTGCACGCAATTGGATAACGCCACGACCAATCACAACAATACAGCCCCATATGCTTAGCTACCAGCGGAACTAACTGATAGATTAAACTCTTGCCGTATCCAGTCGGCAAAACAGCAAAAACATCCTTCTTGCAAATGAACGATTCGAGCGTGGTTTTCTGTTCCTCTTTTATATGAAAAGCCAAGTCTAACTCGTTCATTGTAGCGGCCAAAGCAGTTTCAAACAACTGGTGTTCATCTGTAGCCAGCTTTAAATGTTTACTAAATGATTCCGGACATCGCAGCGCTGTCGTCATCAGTTTAGCTCGCCTCTGGCCTGCCTACATCAGATACACCGATTTGATTGGTTCCCAGAACTGCTTACGTAATGCAGTAACGTGCATCATTGCTCGATGCCAGAGTGTCTTGCAGAGACAATTCAAATTGTGCTCTCGCGAGACGTCTGGATTTCCAGGGTACCACATGATATTTCATAAAAATCAAATCCACCCAAATCCACTATAATTTTCTACAAAATATTGTTTTTGTGTCATGGAATGTAGTTTTAAGAGGTTTTTTCAGGTGAGAATGTACTTGTTTGAAAATTTGCTTCTGTGTTTTCGGAGAGCTTCATGGCATCAGTGGCCGTTCAGTGCTCATGAACCCACTAAGAACAGCCTTACCTCGGCCAGATCTTCAGGCTGTGATGTCTCTTTAATGGTTAAACATGGGATATAATTTGTTTTGGGTAAATCTAACAGTATTTGGTCTCATTAATGTATTATTTGTTCCAGAGCAATTAGTTTTGGCTGAGGGCAAAATCAAGTTATATTTTATGTAACTTCAATGCTGTATACCGGAGCGCTGCCTTTGTAGGTTTGACTGAATTGCCAAGCAGCTTTTATAACTGTTGTTGTTTACATATTATTTAATAAACAACATTTTATATAAATAATAGTAGTATTTTAATGATTGTATTAAGTATTGGGAAACTGTGTGTGTTCATGCTGGTGATTTTAATTACATTGTTCTGATAAGATGGTGACAAGATACTGTTTTTATGAGTGAGTCAGCAGTAAGGACTTTTATATTGACAGAGACTGAAATGGCCGTAAACAAGGAAGTTATTTTTACTTTCAATAACACCCTATAAGATACAGCCAACAAATGCACTGTTCAGCGCTGTCAATGGAAATCATACTTAACAGATTAAAGGATAGTACGACAAAGATATTGCTTTGTTTAGTGGGCATTCAAATATTCATGTTTTATTGTGAATATGAGATTGAGTTTAAGAATGAACATAACACACTTTCTCAGTCCATCTTCCTCTCATAATAATCTATTTTATATAATACAGTGAGCTTTAAATACATTAATACAATAAGCTTTCAATGAAGCAACTCAATGATATGGCTGTACATACAGCGGTATGGCTGTACATCTTCACAATTATTTGTCTGTTATACTAGTATTGTTACAGATAAACTTAATCACTTCTCAAAAAAAGTCCCTACAGTGATATTTCCGTCATAAGACAGACTTGTTAAAAAAAAAAAAGTACTGTCTAACAGTCTTGTGTCTCTGAAGGTAGTGTAAATGTGTAGAGCTGTGACTATGTGGGTGATTGACAGCACTCTGTGACTAACCCGAGCCTGAAGGATCATGCAGTACCACACATTACTAGCTGAACTACACTTGCACTGTAGTCTTTTCCTCCTGGTATCTCATCTAATAAAGACGTTCTTCTGAGCAACTGCTGTTTATGCCCTTCTGACAAACAAGAGAACATTGCATGAGCTGCAGAAATGAATTGACTCCCCCCCCTTCTACCCTATATGCTTCAACAAAAAGATTAGAAGATTATCCTGTTTATAATGCCAGCTTGTCAGGACTGTGGGAGGGAGGGGGCGAAGAGAAGTGTGTGGAACGGCAAGAAAGCAAAAATCTGTACCCAGAGGTTGGGGGTGTGGCTCAAGGCCTTTTCCAGCCATCCTCAGGGGTGAAATAATTAAGAGAGGAGGATTAGCTTCAAGACTCTTGCTCCACATCGTTTAAAGGAAACTGGGAAGTGGAGGGGAGGAAGGACAGACATGATGCAGTCAAATGCTCCATTGACTCACTCAGGTGTGTGTGTGTGTAGTTGCAACCCAGGCTCATTAGAGATACATTATTGTAGCTACATTTCTGCAAAACCTGAAATATGTTGTTCCTGATACATTTCACTGCACTGTTCAAATGACACATTACACTTTGTGTTAAAATTGTGGCAACGTTTTACTGCATTCTTTGGTTGTGTGTATTACAGCAGTAAAAAAAAAAAAAAATGTCCAGTGAGTGGCGCTAAAAGAGTAATTCTCTATTGCGATTGAAATGTACCACCTACCCTAAACCTAACTGATGTTGTGAAAAAAGCAAACATTGAGATAAAAATACATTTGTTGAAGCAAACAGGTCATTTTATCTTCCATCTATGAGGCTATAAGCTTTAATGGAATGACTGGTGACTCATACTCGCTATATACCAGGTGAGCTACTGAGCATGTTTACAATGTCAGAAAATCCTAATGCATTACGATTCATGCATTAATTGCACTTCGGCTCAGAATGCTTTTATGAAGTGAGATTAATGTACACACAACCCACATTTGTTTCAACATTTTCAAACTTTATAAATTATTATTTTAGGTTCAAGTGTGTGTGTAAGGAATTGGAATGTGGAATTTTTTTTCACCATTGCATAAGTTAAATAGGCAAAATGGCTTTTTACAGTTTTGTCTTGCTTTTCAAAAAAAAAAAAAATCAATTACAAAACAACAATTGAAAAATATTTACTCACTGAACATTTTTAACATTCTAGTAGACATTATAGCCTACCAACAAAGCACAATTTAACTTAAAAGTTAGTTAGTAAAATAACATTCTTTAGCCATTTTTAAGACCCCCTTCTTGAATCAGGCATGTGTTTTTTAATGTACAAATAAATAAAGCCAAATGTTGTAATAAATTTATTAATAGAGCTGTTGTAATGATTATTATTATTTTTGTCTTACTTTTTTATTTTATTTTACAGAACAACAGTAAAATTACAATGCTAATATTTATAAATGTTGACTTATTTTGGCGGAAAGAAGATTTCAGTACTACTTTTTGCTGACAGCAGCAGATTTATAAATGATTCTCATTACGTTGTTTCAGCACAGATTTTCCTTGTGCCTTGGACTTTGAACCCTGGCTAACAAGCTTGTGCAGAGCTGTCAGAATACATACAATTTGTGCGTGAATTAGACAACATAATGTTCTGTAGTTTATTTACTAATGGTTTAAGGCCATTTCGCGATTTCAGTCATCATACAGTAACCAGCAACAACCACCCCTTTCTCTTCTCATCGAAGAAGAGAACAGTCTCTCGCTGTTGGTACTTGTAGTGATTTTTGCATCTTTCTCTCACAGTTTTAAATGCTTTCACACTGCCGACATGTTTGCTGCATTAGTGCATTAGTTATTTGTTCATGTCACATAATTTTTCGGTATAATTTATTTAGCCTTTTCGCTTATTGCGAACAGCGAAAGAGCTTTTTTTGCTGTTTTTAGCCAAATAATTTTTGTTACCGAACATTCAGTGCATCTCTAATAGCATGCAGTGCCATTTGCTGTTCAAAACTAAGCTCAGAATCAATTCAAGAGAGAATCACAATGTATTTGGAAAATTT
This sequence comes from Garra rufa, assembly GCF_049309525.1. Classification (NCBI taxonomy): domain Eukaryota; kingdom Metazoa; phylum Chordata; class Actinopteri; order Cypriniformes; family Cyprinidae; genus Garra; species Garra rufa. The sequence continues at coordinate 25,140,713 of NC_133376.1, forward strand.
TTGAATCAGTGCAGAATCTTTTCTCGATTCGCAATGTGTTGTTTATTTATTTTCCTAGTCCTACATAATGTAATGAGAAGCGTGACAACAGGGTTGAGGATCCACTTGCAGGCTTTATTATATTCTTGGTCGTACAGGCAGGGTCAATCATCAGCAAACACAACAAAATCCAAGGCTAGACAAAAGAGTAATCCAGATAACAGGCAACAGTCAGGGCAGGCAGCAAAACAATCATGGAAAACCAGGTAAGGAGTTCAGTGTCAAAAAACACCAAGGCAAGACAAGGAAAGGTAACACAGAAAATAGGAATGGTTAGGAATGCAGTAACAAATGTACAAACAATACTCAGCAAAGAGTATGAACAAGTGTCCAACTTAAATAGTCCTCCTGATTGAAAATGGGTTGTGTCTTTAAATTGGTTCCAAGTTAGAGGGTTATGGGAAATGGAGTCCGGGGTAGAGTGGCAAGAGTCAGGGTGGAGTTCCCTCTGGTGGAGCACATGGGCACTCCAGCTGGAGATTGTGACACGTAACATAGTATGGTGCGAGGAACTGTGCAAAAGTAAGTCTCTATTATTCGATAATCTGCACCTGTAGTCATAATTTGTATGAAAAGGAGCAAAAGATGTTGGTGTTTTACTGCCGCTAGTGGTTATTTCACATGGAAAATGCAGTGAAATATGCTTTTGCTGTTGTGCAGAAATGTAGGCAGTTACTTATTTCCAATTAACCTTGGTTGGATATTTGTGGTTATGCTGTAGTCAGTCACACAACAACCATGTGCACATGAAATCTCACATCACGCTCACTGTAGCAAGTTTAGCCTAATTAATAGGTCACACTAACACTGCATATGCAGCACTTGCCTATGATGGAATGAAATCAGGCACAATGTGTTGACAAATTGTACTTTGTCTGCAGACGAGCTAGTGCAGTAGCAGTCCGCCTCTTTTTCTATATATGATGGATGAACAAGTAAAACAATTTATTTGGTGTTCTGTATAAAATAGCACTTGCTTTTTGTTCATCTTTTGCTTGTCTGAGTTTTAGAATGGATAGCTGTAGATAAATTGGTCTAGGCAGAATATCAACAATGTGACTGTGGCAACAATTCTAAAATACTTATTATTATGAGTAGTGACATTTTAAAATGTCCATCTCAGTACTCTGGATTTTTAATGACTTGGACGGAAGTGGCTGTGTCTGTGTGAATATGTGTATTGTTGGTTATGGAGGAGCCTACTCATGTTTCATTTGCTTCATTGTCTTTGCATTACATTTATGCTGCATGTTTTTTTTTTCTTGACTTTTTTTGTTAAGAAATATGACAGATAACCATGTGTCTGCACACAACTGAGTGCAATAATATAATGTGAACTTTTTGTTTTGACCTTTTTGAACAGGCCTCCATGATAGGATGATGTTGATGGATGTGAGGGTGTTGATAACACAGGTGGAGGTAAGTCCCTACCATCAAGTCTCAAGCAAGTCAAGTCACTGACCTTCTTCAGTCAAGTACAGTCACAGTACTGAACAAAAACAAGTATATATTTTTTTGCCTTATTTTTACCTCAGAAGTGAACTTTTTTAAAGGGTTAGTTCACCCAAAAATGAAAATTCTGTCATTAATTACTTACCCTCATACTGTTCCAAACATGTAAGACCTTCATTCATCTTCAGGACACAAATTAAGAGGTATTTGATGAAATCCGAGAGCTCTCTGACCCTCCATAGACAGCAAGGTCCTTCCATGTTCAAGGCCCAGAAAGGTACAAGGACATTGTTGGTTGTTACGAAGTTATGAGAATATTTTTGAGTGCAAACAAAAAAACAAAAAACAAAAAAAAAAAAAAACGGAAAAAACATCTTTATTTAACAATTCTTCCACCCTAGCACCATTTTAGAAAGTATCACAACGAAATCACGATGTAAAAAGTATCATGACGAAAATATCTTAATTTATGTCATGAAGATGAACGAAGGTCTTATGGGTTTGGAACGACATGAGAGTGAGTAATTAATGACAGAATTTTCATTTTGGGTGAACTAACCCTTTAATTATGCAATTAAAATCAATGTCTTAATGAGTGAGTCACAGAAGTGTTCATTCAACTGATTTGTTCAAAACAGCTGATTCATTTAGGAATTGCAAGAATGGATCACTGAATCACTTAACCGATTCGTTCAGAACCTCTGATTCATTCAGTAAAAGTGTGTTGCTCAGAGATGCTGTGGCTGAACTGAACTGAACGAGAAATGTTGCTTAATATTGTATATTATAAATATAAAAACGAACTCATACTAGGGATGTTTTGCCATATTTTCAATTTTGGGTGCAAGAGAGACATCACTGTATGATGAAAGGGATATTTGACATGGAAGCATTATGATTTGAGAGAAAATGTTATTTAATTTAAAGTTTGATTTAAGTTTGAAAACAAAGACCTGTGCTGTTTTCTACAGTATTCTCTTTCTATTTAACTAATATGTTAGCTTATATACTTCTACTTTTTGAAGTGGCGACATCCTGGCTTTGTAAACTGTGAATACAGCAAACCACATTTTATGAATATGGTCAATTTCAAAGTGTTTATATCCAAAAGAAACAACCTTGGGAAATTCTGTTGCTCTCTGTATTTGGCGCTTTATATTTTTGTGCTTGTGCAGCATCGTGAACCACACAGATTCGGATCACTGGTGCCGTTGGGTCCATGCCTTGCATTTTGTTTACCAATATATGTCGCAATGAATTATTATTTTTTATTTAATTACAGTTATTATAAAGTCAAGTCTACAGTCATTGGATCTCAAGTCAAATCATTTTTATCTAGTCAAGCAAGTCGCAACTCACAAGTCCTTAAAGTCCCCATGAAATCAAGTATGTATATTTATTTATTATGAATATGTTAGCCTTTAAATTATCTATTAAGTTGTGTCCTCCAAAACAATGACAAAATTCACATTTAGAAGATATAAGCATTCAGAACTTAGTCTCTAACTTTCACCAATATGGATCAACGATTTTGATGACATCACCCTGCACTTAAGCTTCTCATTAAAACTTTCTGTCCAATCAAATGTTCTCTGGAATCTGAAGTGTCCCGCCCCCTACACTGTAAATAGACACTGAAGCTGTGGCTGAAATCGGTCACATGTTTACAGAATTTGTATTTTCTGTATGGTGAATAGCACATAGTGCACTATATACGGGATAGGGAATTATTTAAACAGTGCAAATACACGTTGGGGTGAAAGCAGTCTGGTTCTGTGCTGTGTCACGCAAACCGGTCCAGTCTAAAGACACGGATTGCACGGAGTGGATCATATGTGCGAGTCGTCGCAGACCACAAAACGTATTGGACTTATTTGAATTCTATGCAGAATGCTATATTTAACAGCGATATGAATGTGATAGTGGCTATCACTCGAGTCAGACTCAAGTAAAGTCATGTGACTTGAGTTCCCCACCTCTGGTTGATAAGATGTTCTGAACTGCTGAGTAATTGCTAGGGTGTTCTGGGTGGTTGCTTATTGGCCCAAGTCTCTGTAAGTACATTTACATGCAAAGTTATAAGTGAGTTACAGCTAGTTTTGTATAGTTGAGCTGCAGTCTTCATCGGTCTGTCCAAGTAAACATGACACAATGTGAAATTGAATATTTAAAGAATTAATTCACATTGCACACCATGTATCTTTCGAAGTTAGCGCACAACGCTAACAGACAACAGGGTAAAACAAGGATAAACATTGGCAGTGTTATTAAAAGTTTTGGGTTTCAGTTGATGCATTGAACTTGTCGAGATTCTTCCTGACAGTTAAGCTAAACTTTAAGTTGAAAGTATTTCTGATATGACTTTTTATTGAAAGTAGCCTATTTTACCTAATGACACATGTTTTCACTTTTACAGACCTGTAAGACACATTGTTCATTTATGGTAATAAATAAATACATAAATATTATTTTAAAGAAATATTAGGCAGCACAACTTCTTAAAATTAAGAATACATGTTTCTTGACTGCCAAACAAACGTAACAGAATGATTTCTGAAGGCTCATGTGACACTGAAGACTGAAGTTAATGGGTGTAGAAAATTCAGTTTTGCTGTTACAGGAATAGAATGCATCTTAAAACATATTACAACAGAAAAATTGCTATTTTAAAGTGTAATAATATTTCTTCATATCACTGTTTACTGTATTTTTTAGCCTTGGCGAACATACTAGACTTCTTTCAGTCAAACAAACATATAAATTAAATAAAAAATAAATTAGATGTACACTGATGTTCAGAAGTTTGGGATCAGTAAGATTTTAATGTTTTAATGTAATATCTTCTGCTCATCAAGGCTGCAATTATTTGATCAAAATTACAGAAAATACAGTAATATAATTTATTTATGTGATGCAAAGCTGAATTTTCAGCATCATTATCATAATCTTCAGTGTCACATGGTCATCCAGAAATCATTCTAATATCCTGATTTATTATCATCGTTGGAAACAGTTGTGTTGCTTAATGTTTTTTTTTTTTTTGTAACCTGTGATAGGATTCTTTGATTAATAAAAAGTTTAGAAAGTACAGCATTTATTTTAAATATACATCTTTTCTAACAATGCAAGTCTTTACTATCACTTTACTATCAATTCAACACATCCTTGCTGAATAAAAGTATTTATTACTATCAAAAAATGAAAGAAAGAAAAAAATACTGTCTCTAAACTTTTAAACAGTAGTGTATACAGTATATTTTAAAAAAGTAGATACATGCTCTAAAACTACCATCAACGATAATGAAGCCTGGAGTAATGACTAAAGAAAATTCAGCTTTGCATCACAGAATTAAATTATATTTTAAATAGTGGTGGGCCGTTATCGGCGTTAACGTGCTGCGTTAACGTGAAACTCTTATCGCGCGATAAAAAAAATATCGCCGTTAATCTATTCTCAAATTTGGGTTGGGAGCTGGGTCTAAACTACGCAAGCTATGATGACTTTCACCTTGATAGTTTAACGCGGATGTATACCAAAGACTGTAGAATATGGTCGCGCGTTTAAGTCTCCTCCGCCAAAACACAGACGGGATCGCGTCGTCCTCCATTCATAAAAACGTACTCGGTTACTAACGTAACCTCGGTTCTCTCAGAGAGGGAACGAGTACTGCGTAAGCTAGCTTACGCTTGGGGAAAATCCTTTCCGCGAGAGATATTGAAGCCAAAAAATTATCCTTAATTTTGTATTAATGTAAAACGCGTTGCCGCAGTGAGCAGACATAGGCGAGGCGTATTGCTTGCCTATTGGCTGCTCTGCAGCAACTGCAGCACCTATCGAGCGAGGCTTGGCGCGAAACCAGCTCCAATGAGAGCCTTTCGCGCCTAATACGTCATCTCCCGCCGAAAGTGGCGTGATCCAAGCCTATAAATATCGCTCGAAGGTAGCTACACTCTGGTTTTTTCATCATAAAAGCGCCCAGAGCACGCGCTTGCACGGCAAGGTACGCAGTACTCGTTCCCTCTCTGAGAGAACCGAGGTTACGTTAGTAACCGAGTACGTTCTCTTACGAGAGGTCTCTCGTACTGCGTAAGCTAGCTTACGCTTGGGGACCCCATGTAAAACGCCGTGCATGCCAAGATCTGATACCATAGACCCGAGGGCGAATAGCCCGGGGTTCATATAGTGTTTGAACGTGCTTGAACATATAAGGGGATTAGGACCCTATAAACACTGGCTCCTGGTATATCCGGGCAGGTAAACGACCTGGATAAACTTGGAACATGGGTCTAGATATCTGTTAATATCTAGACCGATAGCAACTTGGCCTGTAGGGCGGGAACCTCCAAGTTGTAGAATCTTATGAATGTAGACGGAGAGGCCCAGCCTGCCGCCGTACAAATGTCTTGCAAGTTAATTCCACTCGACCAAGCCCACGACGAGGCCACGCCCCTCGTGGAATGTGCTCTGACACCCAGCGGGCATCGCATGCCCTTGGACTCGTACGCCAGTGCAATAGCATCCACTATCCATCTGGATAAAGTCTGTTTTGACGCAGCCATTCCTTTAGAATGCCCGTAAAACGAGACGAACAGCTGTTCTGTCTGTCTAAAAGCAGACGTGCGAGACACATAGACTCTTAGCGCTCTAACTGGACATAAGAGTCTCGCGTCAGCCTCATCATCCCCAACCGGCAGAGCAGACAGTGCGATGACCTGTGCTCTAAACGGTGTGTTAATAGACTTTGGCACATATCCATGCTTGGGTTTGAGTATAACTTTAGAGTCGTTAGGTCCAAACTCCATGCATGTCGCGCCCACGGAGAGCGCATGCAAATCTCCTACGCGCTTCACTGAAGCGAGCGCTAGGAGGAATATAGCCTTAAGAGACAGATATTTTAATTCAGCCGCCTGTAGTGGTTCGAATGGTCCGCCCTTCATAGCGTCCAGCACCACAGAAAGGTCCCAAGTTGGGACTGAAGGCGGTCTGGGTGGATTTAATCTCTTAGCTCCCCTAAGGAAGCGTATGATTAAATCGTTCCTCCCTATTGACTGACCTAGCGTTGTCCTCGAGAACGCTGCTATGGCCGCCACATAAACTTTGAGCGTGGACGGGGACCTGCCCTTGTCCAGCAGCTCTTGTAGGAAGGAAAGTACATCTGTCACTCCACAGTCTGTGGGTGAAGATCCGCGGGCTGTGCACCAGTCCGCAAATATCGACCACTTCGAGGCATAGAGCCGTCTAGTAGATGGCGCCCTAGCCTGTGTGATCGTTGATATCACTCCTGTGGGGAGTTCATCATATATTCCCTGGTGACCCATACATGAAGGGACCACAGCTCGGGGTGAGGGTGCCAAATCGCGCCGCCCGCCTGCGAGAGGAGGTCTCTCCTCACAGGTATTGGCCACGGTGCGATGCTCGTCATCTGCATCAGCGCTGGGAACCAAGGCTGGTTCCCCCAAAACGGCGCTATTAGCAGTATTGCACACCCTTCCTCCTTCACCCTCTCTATCACCTGAGGTAGGAGAGAGACTGGGGGAAAAGCATAAAGAGGACGGCGGGGCCACGCATGTGCTAGCGCGTCCTTGGCTTTGGAAAAGAATTCTAGACAATGAGCGTTGTCCTGAGATGCAAATAGATCTATCTCCGCTCTGCCGAATGTTTTCCATAATAGCTGCACCGTCTGAGGGTGCAGCGACCATTCGCCCGCCGGAACATTGTTCCTGGACAGTCTGTCTGGTCCTACATTTAGGGTCCCCCGCACGTGCGCTGCCCTCAGCGAGCGCAGGTTGCGATGAGCCCATACCAGAAGGCGTTCTGCAAGTGCATGTAGTTTTCTGGACCTGAGACCGCCCTGGCGATTTATGTAAGCCACTACCGATATGTTGTCGGAGCGGACTAATACATGACTTCCTCGTCAGCGCATTCTCTACTGCCATCATTTCGAGGCAGTTGATATGCAGCGATTTCTCGCGTTCTGACCACTGGCCGAACGACGGTCTGCCGTCTAGGAGCGCTCCCCATCCCGAGGTGGACGCGTCCGTGGACACTACTTTCACCTTCGAGGGTCTCTCTAGAGTGACACCTGTTTGGTACCAGCCGGCTGTTCTCCACGGCATCAGGGCTGTAACGCATCTCTGATTGATCGTGAGACGGAGTCGACCGGACGCCCACGCTTGGTGCGGCACTCGCACTCTCAGCCAGAACTGCAGTGGGCGCATGCAGAGCATCCCTAACTGTAGAACTGATGATGCTGACGCCATAAGACCTAACACTCTTTGAAAGGTTTTGAGCGGGGCAGACGCGCTGCAGCAGAGCGCGCTCACTGCTCTCTGAATGTTCAGCGCGCGCTCTTGCGTTAGCTTCGCTGTCATTGACTGCGAATCCAGTTCTATGCCCAGGAAGGAGATATTCTGGCTGGGGTTCAGCGAGCTTTTCTCCCAGTTTACTTTCAAACCCAAATTCTCGAGGTGATCGAGTAACATGGTCGTGTGTTCCCTGAGCATTGAGCGAGATTGCGCTAAAATCAGCCAATCGTCCAAATAATTCAGTATTCGCACTCCCTTCAGTCTGAGCGGGGCGAGCGCTGCGTCCATGCACTTCGTAAACGTACGGGGTGCTAGGGACAAACCGAATGGTAGGACTGTGTACTGATAAGCTTGGCCCTCGAAGGCGAATCTCAAAAATCGCCTGTGACGCGACGCTATCTGTATTTGAAAATACGCGTCTTTCAGATCCACTGACACAAACCAGTCTCCTCGGCACACTTGTGCGAGGATTTTCTTGGTTGTGAGCATTCTGAACTTTCGCTTCACTAGCGCTTTGTTCAGTTGCCTTAGATCTAGTGGTCACTTCGGCTCGTAGCAGGTGTGCTGCATCTGCCTTTATCGTGGTCTCGACGCGCGCCGTGTAACGGCGAGGGCGTCGTCGAAACTGGAGCGAATAGCCTCTCTTTATAATGTCCAGCACCCATTTTGAGACCCCTGGGAGTTTTTCCCATGCATCTATCATGTAATGCGAGGGGGTGGGTGCGAAGCGCGCTCCGATCTGTTACTAACGGAGCCGCTTCGGTGTCTGTGACATGCAAGGCTCGGGGTACGCTGACCGCGGGGACTGCTTTCTCTGTGTGTATGTGTGGTTGCGTGGTAACGGCACATTTAACACACTCGATGCAGCTTTAAGCCGCGTAGACTGGGCGTCGTCCGGTTTACAGAAACCGTAAGACCTGCCTGATGTAATATGTGTGGGCACTCTGAGGTGGGCACATATAAAACATGCGAAGTCGGTGAAACTGTAGCGAATAGCCTCCTTTAATAATGTCCAGCACCCATTGTGAAACCCCTGGGAGCTTTTCCCATGCATTTACCTGTAACGCAAGGGGGTAGGTGCGATGCGCGCTCCGATCTGTCAACAACGGAGTCGCTTCGGTGCGTTGTGACGCACGAGTGACTGTGACATTCGAGGCTCGGGGTACACTGACCGCGGGGACTGCTATCTTTGTGTGTATATATGGTTGCGTAGTAACGGGCACATTCAACACACTCAGCGCAGCCTTTAGCCGTGTAGACGGGGCGTCGTCCGGTTCGTTTTTACAGAAACCGTAAGACCTGCCTGATGTGATATGTGTGGGCACTCTAGGGTGGGCACATTTATCACATGCGAAGCGCAGCCGATTCGGGTCGACTTTATGTGCGCGGGTTTTGTATGACAGGATGTGCTCATGTGTATGTGCATGCGAGCTACACACAAAACACCTTCGGCTATGGCCGGAACACCCGAAAATACACTCCTTTGAGGATTTAATTGGGTAGCCGTGAGAACGGCTCTTGAGTGCAGACAAGCAGGCTGCAGCGCCGGCTTGATGACTGCGGATAACGCTGGAACAGCCACATTTCTTGGAGCTGAGAGAGCGAATACTTTCGGTGGGAGTCTGGCAGCCGCGGGACTCGCGCACCGGCGTTCAACACTCCAAACAGCGTTCGCCTGCATAGAGCGAACGCACTCCTGGTTTCGTTTTTACAGAAACCGGTTGACGTGCATAATGAGGTGTCTGTGAGCACTGTGAAGCGGGCACATTTAACACTCCAAAACAACGTTCGCCTGCATAGAGCGGATGCACTGTTGGTTTCGTTTTAACAGAAACCGGTTGACGTGCATAATGAGGTGTCTGTGAGCACTGTGAAGCGGGCACATTTAACATCCCAAAGCATAGAGTTAATGCACTGTTGGTTTCGTTTTTACAGAAACCAACAGTGCATAATGTGGTGTTTGTGGGCACTGTGAAGCGGGCACATTTACCACGTGTGACGCGCAATCGATCTGAGTCGATTTTATGTGCGCTGTGTTTGTGTGTAGAGATGAGCACTGGTTAGTGGGCATATTCATACGACACATGAAACACCATCGGCCGTGGCCGGGACACCAGATAATACACTTTATTGGGGGTATATCTGTGTAGCCGTGGGAACGACTTTTGTGTGCAGGCAAACGGGCGACGGAGCCGGTTTGTTGGCTGCAGAAAACACTGGAACAGTCACATTTCCTGGAACTGGACGAGCGAATAACTTTGGTGGGGGTCCGGCAACCGCGGGACTCGTACACTGTCGTTTTCCCAGATGTGCTAGGACGATTTCGGAGGCTCAGGTTTCAACTCAATCCTGGGCCGCGGGCCGCGTCTGGCGGGGCGGCGGCCAGACGAGAAAAACGTCAGAAAGCGTTAACCACGGGTGCCTCTCAGCAACGGTGAGAGACCATGTTACGCAGCGCTGACGCGGCTAGGCGGCGGCGAGAGCGCGGCGAAGCAGGTTTGACGTCTGACGGCAAGCTTTAGAGGGGAGGGCCGACTTAGCACGCCGTCCAGCGGAGGGCAGACATAAGTGGGCTGCTATCGCCTCTTCTGAGCAGCATGCGCGTTCCCGCTTTGGCGGGAAACGGAAATCCTCTTCCTCCTTCATGGCCCCCCTCGTCACCGGCGTCGATGGAAGCGGTGGCATACAGCGGCCGCTTTACGTCCGGAACAGAGGCTGACGAGGTCGATGAAGCAGGCGGGCGAACCGGCGAGCTTTGTCGGCTGGAGGAAGGGTCCGGGGCCCGCTGGGCACAGCGCTTTTTACGGCGCGACACCGCGCGGGCGGGGGAGCAGTCTCAGTGAAGAAGGCAAGGCAAGTCCTCAGAGTCGCCATTGGCATCTGCACGAGCCGTATGAAAGCATCTTTAAAAAGACACTTTGCTCTCTTAGAGAAACAGTGTGTATCGCAGCGGCGACACACACTGTAGATTATAAAGGTTTATAAAGGATATAGGCGCCGGAAAGCGCAGCAGGAAGGCACGGAAGGCGGCGTGGCCAGCAGTTCCAATGGCTCGTCCCGCTGAGATGCTTGCAGTCGACGGCGGCTTCTTCTCCGGCTCCAGCGATGCGTGAGCTTCGCTTGAAGGATGAAAAAATCAGAGTGTAGCTACCTTCGAGCGATATTTATAGGCTTGGATCACGCCACTTTCGGCGGGAGATGACGTATTAGGCGCGAAAGGCTCTCATTGGAGCTGGTTTCGCGCCAAGCCTCGCTCGATAGGTGCTGCAGTTGCTGCAGAGCAGCCAATAGGCAAGCAATACGCCTCGCCTATGTCTGCTCACTGCGGCAACGCGTTTTACATTAATACAAAATTAAGGATAATTTTTTGGCTTCAATATCTCTCGCGGAAAGGATTTTCCCCAAGCGTAAGCTAGCTTACGCAGTACGAGAGACCTCTCGTAAGAGAACCGAATCTACTATAGTGAAATGCCACGTAAATTCGTCGTTTTTTGGATTCATAAATCAAATGTTGGTCAGTCACTTAATTCAAATCGCGATATGGACTAGTGTATGTGAAAACTGAAATGCAAAAAGACCGTTTTAATATGAATCCGATATGTTCCGTTTGCCTAGCTGTATGTATGCATTGCGGAGACAAGCTTTTACTACACGCATACTGAAACACACGTGACGCTCCCGGTAATCTTTGGCATTTTCATCTCACATGAAGAGATAAACTCAATCTCCCAAACTGTTGTGAGTGTCACTTATACCGTTTCATTTGAGAAAACTAGCATCATATCATACTGTATGACACAGAAACTTCACGGCAACCTGTCAAAATAAAAGTACGGTGTAACATGTAATGGGCTGGGTAGGTGTTGACGTTAAAAAAACACAATCTAATAGGGAGAAAAAAATAATTTCATTGTTAGTTAGTTAGTAAACACAAGTACATCTAATTGAACATAATTTATTTTCATCAACAAATTATCATAGAACAGCTTTATGAGCTTTATGATCCATTCTCAAAGACTTTAAGTCATTATTTGGGTAGCACACATATTCTGAATGCCTTCAGCAGAATTCAAATTAGCCATTTTAATCTAGATTAATCTAGATTAATTCCAAGATTTAATCTAGATTAATCTAGATTAAAAAAAATAATCTATGCCCACCCCTAATTTTAAAGTATATTAAAATAGAAAACCATAAAATAGCAATAATATTTTCTGTATTTTTGATCAAATAAATGCAGCCTTGATGAAACATTTTAAAACAATAATCATCTTACTCATCCCAAACTTTTGAATGTCAGTGTATTTAATATGCAGTGTGTAGATGGGTTTGTGTATGTGTGTCCCAGTGACCCATCTTGTGGATTGTATGGGAATGTGCTGAATCAGATTAGCATTACCCCTTACAATTATTTAGATCCTTCAAAGACCTTCAACCAGACACCATAACAACTCAGCGTTGCATCTCGGCAATTGAACTTGAAATCTAAGCAGACTTAAGCTGCACTGTTTTATGTCCAGCCAGCAGGGAGCTCCATAAGGAACCCGTAACCTCCTCTGTCACTTTCCACTTCAGCACCACTTCTCTTTAGTTCACTAGAAAGGAACGGAGGAGTGAGTGGATAGGATTTAGACACTTTGCTTATTGGCCAAGAAATGAAGCTACCAAAACAAGGACACTGTCCTAACATAAAACACAGGGATATTTGCCGTCCCACGCTCTCTGATCCTACCTCTGCCTGCTCTTCTTTAATCATGGCCCTCTTGCTTTGTTTGTTCCGCTGTGGGTTCAGTCTCCACCAACAATGAAGGCAGAATTGTATAGCACCTGTGTTTCTGTTAGCCAAATGAAGACCTAGGGAACTGAGGATACGAATAGGGCGTTTCTGCTTCAGTGAGAAATCCCTCTGTAGTAATATGTATGAGAGACCAGCTGACCAGAAGATCTTGCCAACCGAATGATAGTCTGGCTCGGAAATATCATTCCCTGGAGGGCACAAAACCTGAATCTGGTTAAAAATTTCAGCACAAACCTGCTTGAATGTGTTGAGATTTAAGACTTAAAATAGGTGAAGAAAGAGATATATGTCTGACTCTGTTTCTCAACTTGACCTTACAGATGTTGCAGACTTTTTTTCTTGATTGCCGCTTCTACTGTTCCCCCTCCCGAACCAAGTGAGGAATGTTAGTGATGAGGACATTTAGAGGAGGTTTATTTTGGTAAGGGATGTAATGAGCATGATTGTGTGCTGATTACACCCAGCCAACGTACTGGAGTGTCTTGGGTGAGCTACGAAGAGGAGATGAGGGTAAAAGCGAGCAGTGACAAGCCTCATTAACGGAAAATACTCTGCTCCGCTGCCGAGGCCCTGCTGTTGATGAGGAACCTAACTGCTAGACTCTCTAATTATGCACTGTAACCGCCATCCCACAGAAAGCAATAACCCCCACCTCTCTGCATATGCAAATATGACAGACCCGATCATTAGGTTTTATGCCTCAAAGCCAAATTGTTATTGTAAACCCATTGAAGCCAAGGGCAAAGACGTAAAACTCTATCACGCATTTTGACACATTTTTTACGAGCCTTCCTCAATAACAGAACAAATGTTATTGAATGTCATGGATAGTCAAGGGTAATGTGCCATGAAAGTATTGTTTCAAATCAGAACAATTATTTGAGCCTTCGTTGAAAGAAAAAAACAACTACATTTTCAGAGCCAAGAATGTATAATTTGGCTTGTTCTCCACTCCGTGTTTCCCAGCATTTTGGTTAGCGTGCCATATTGAAATTTCATAATGATGCCCACAAATTATGTCCCATATGTTCATGGGTCTCGTGCTCCGCTCACTCCCCTGACTATTAAAAATAACTTTCCAAACACGTTCCGCTGCTGGTTTTAAATACACGTTTGGTCTTTCAGAGGACAAACTTTTTTTAACGTTAAAAGATGAGAAAGTAAAAAGTACACGTGCGCTCAGAGAAAACAGAAGTGGTTGTATTTGCCCTTGCTTGACCATTAGACTTTCCACTGATCCACTTATAATGGAGTTCAGTGAACCAGCTTGAAGAACGCTGGAGGCTCCAGAGTATGTAGTCCTGTCAGGCTTGACCATGATCATTAAAATACCAGTTGTTGCTCCTATAGTTGCTCACATCTGTACATTGCAAAACCCTCCCAGTTCACTGAGCTTCCATAAAGTCAGCCTATGCAGCTAATTACTAGGAAAAAGCCCTACGAAACAAAACCGCAAGACTAATTATAGAATGTTACATCCTTTTTCTTTCCTCTTACCACATTTTGCTGTATATTCCGTTTGTCTCTTTGTGTGAGAGGCTGTATGCGAGTGAGTGACAGTGATTGAGAGGTAGAAAGGAAAAAGAATTTCAACAGTTTTCTTCTCTTTCTGCATGTCCGTCTCTCTCTTTTATACTCCTCCATACAGCTTTGGAAAGACACATCTCTCGCTGTTCTCAATTTCAAGCGTTCACTTCCTCCTTGGTGACATCTCTGCATTGCAGACCATATTGCTTTCCTGCCATTAAACGTCTTTTCCATCACAGGGTGATTTATCAACATCAGAGCATATTTGAAACAGTACGGTTAAGTTAAATATCTACTGTGAAGCAACTTCCTCAATCAGGTCGAACTTCAGTCAAGAGTGGAACCTCTTAATGAAGCGGGATGCGAGTAGCTAATTAGTCCATTAAAATAAATTAAGTTATTAAAGTATTAATGTTCCTTCTATATATCCAGCCCTCATCAAATTAGGGTTTTCTCTCCGGTCGTTTCTCAGAGCGTCAATCGTTTATTAAAATGCAGATATGCATGTCAGGCGACCCAACACTACAATGCTGACATGCCATATTTGCCCTAATGCAATTTACAACTCTGTCTATTGGTAAATTGTGTTTGCTCTGAAGTCTAAATGGCATGTTTCCAACTTTAAATCGAATGGTTTTGCATTGATCCCACTGGCTGTTTTTCTTTTCTTATCTAGAGCCTCCACGACGGACATGTGTCTGTCGTTGATGAGAACCGTGATGTGAGCTCGTGTCGCTCATAACAGCCGCCTTCTTTAATGTCGGGCCAGGTTAATATTATTACAGAGCAATTGAGGAGATAAATCTCTAATTGAAATTTGAATGCTGACCACCTCAGACAGATCGCCTCTAGCCTAACGCAGCAGGGAGAGAAGAAAAAATCAATGTGTATTAAAAAGGACGCTGCGCAAGGCAATTAACAGCTCCTCCGAAACTTGTTGTTGTAGTTTCTGGAGGGGCTGGCGAGGCATATCATTTGAGAACGTCATTGTATTGGGTCACTACTTCCCATAGGGCTGTGTTTCACTGAATACATTTGTTGCTTTAGAATTAATTACCTCCTACAGAAAAATAAAGTGACATCCTGGTTAACTGACCTTTAGTCAATCTTAAAGGAATAATTGACCCAAAAATGAAAATTTGCTGTAAATGTACTCACCCTCAGGCCATGCAAGATGTAGATGAGTTAATTTCTTTATCAAAACCCATTTGGAGAAACTTAGCATTAATTTTGCTCACCAATGGAGAGTGAATGGGTGCCATTAGTAGTGTCCAAACAGCTGATAAAAAGTCGCAAGTAATCCACATGACATCTTATGGAGTGAAAATCTATGTGTGTAATAAACAAATCCATCTTTAAGACATTTTCAAACATTTTCAAACTATTCCTTCTGGCTAAAATATGAATCCTCTATCCATAATATTGCTCAATTCTTCATTGAAAAAGTTGTCCCATCTGAATCAAGAGATAAATATACAGGTGCTGGTCATATAATTAGAATATCTTCAAAAAGTTGATTTATTTCACTAATTCCATTCAAGAAGTAAAAACTTGTATAATGTATACATTCATTCCACACAGACTGATATATTTCAAGTGTTTATTTCTTTTAATTTTGATGATTATAACTGACAACTAATGAAAACCCCAAATCAGTATCTCAGAAAATTAGAATATTACTTAAGACCAATACAAAGAAAGGATTTTTAGAAATCTTGGCCAACTGAAAAGTATGAACATGAAAAGTATGAGCATGTACTTCACTCTATACTTAGTTGGGGCTCATTTTGCCTGAATTACTGCAGCAATGGTGCATGGCATGGAGTCGATCAGTCTGTGGCACTGCTCAGATGTTATGAGAGCCTCCAGACTCTAGGATCCTGATTTCCAAAGCAAATGCAAAATTTACTTTCATCAGAGAACATAACTTTGGACCACTCAGCAGCAGTCCAGTCCTTTTTGTCTTTAGCCCAGGCGAGACGCTTCTGACGCTGTCTGTTGTTCAAGAGTGGCTTGACGCAAGGAATGCGACAGCTGAAACCCATGTCTTGCATACGTCTGTGCGTAGTGGTTCTGGAAGCACTGACTCCAGCTGCAGTCCACTCTTTGTGAATCTCCCCCACATTTTTGAATGGGTTTTGTTTCACAATTCTCTCCAGGGTGCTGTTATCCCTATTGCTTGTACACTTTTTTCTACCACATCTTTTCCTTCCCTTCGCCTGTCTATTAATGTGCTTGGACACAGAGCTTTGTGAACAGCCAGCCTCTTTTGCAATGACCTTTTGTGTCTTGCCCTCCTTGTGCAAGATGTCAATGGTCGTCTTTTGGACAACTGTCAAATCAGCAGTCTTCCCCATGATTGTGTAGCCTACAGCACTAGACTAAGAGACCATTTAAAGGCTTTTGCAGGCGTTTTGAGTTAATTAGCTGATTAGAGTGTGGCACCAGGTGTCTTCAATACTGAACCTTTTCACATTATTCTAATTTTCTGAGATACTGAATTGGGGTTTTCGTTAGTTGTCAGTTATAATCATCAAAATTAAAAGAAATAAACACTTGAAATATATCAGTCTGTGTGGAATGAATGTATACATTATACACGTTTCACTTCTTGAATGGAATTAGTGAAATAAATCAACTTTTTGAAGATATTCTAATTATATGACCAGCACTTGTATATGGATCAAGCATTGTTTATGAGCAAACTCAGTTTTAAACAAATATTTGGATGAATTTCAAAGTGAGAGGACAACAGGGTGCTCATATTTTAGCCAAAATTGGGTTATTGTGATTATTTTATTAACTCTTTGGACTCTCATTCTTACGGCACCTATTCACTGCACAGACATTGTTGAGTAAAAGATATAATGCTAAATTTGTCCAAATCAATTCTGATGAATGAACAAACTCATCTACATCTTGGATGATGTAAGAGTGAGTATGTTTTTAGCTAATTTTATTATCATTACTTTTGGTGTAGTAAGGTTCTATATGTTAAGATGAGTTAGTCAGTTAGGTGTCATATTAAGCCAATTTGTTTTACCTTACAGGCTTTCACATTTTAGTAATGTAACAATAGTACCAACTGCTGTTAAGTAAAATATTTATTTAAAAACAGACAGCTTGTTCGGCCTTATTAAAATCAAATGCATAACATTTCAAGGCTGTTATTTGAACAAGACTGCATTTAAAAATTATTTTGTATGCCAAATATTTCATGCAGTACCATGTTCAGATAGTATAGAACATTTAAGGAAATGTCAAGTCCATTCAAGTCAATTTTAAAAAGCACTATACAAATATTGTTTCAATGCAGCTTTATAAAAATCATGCTTTTGACCCTCAGTGAATAAATCAAAAGCAATGGTGGGATAGAAAATAAAAATAAAATAAAATGGATTGAAAAACTGGGTAGCTCAAACTCCCCTGGCAAGACATATTTTATTAAATGCACAGCATATATGCTGTATTATCTATTATACAGCATCTAGATAGACGGTCATATATTCACTGAATAAATGAAACCGTTATATACAAGACAATACAGTTGAAGTCAAAAGTTTACATACACCTTGTAGAATCTGCAAAATGTTCATTATTTTACCAAAACAAGAGGGATCATACAAAATGAGTTTATTGTTTATTTAGTACAAACCTGAAAAAGATGTTTCACACAAAATACAATTACATGTAGTCCACAAGAGAAAATAATAGTTTAATTTATAAAAATGACCCTGTGCAAAAGTTTGCATACACTTGATTATTAATACTGTGTTGTTACTTGAATGATCCACAGTTGTGTTTTTTTTTTTTTTTTTGGTAATAATTGCTCATAAGTAACTTGTTTGTCCTAACCAGTTAAACGGTTTGCTGTTCTTCAGAAAAATCCTTCAAGTCCCACAAAGTCTTTGGCTTTTCAGCATTTTTGTGTATTTGAACCTATTCCAGCAATCACTGTATGATTTTGAGATCCATCTTTTCACACTGAGGACAGCTGAGGGATTCATATGCAATTATTACGGGGAAAGGGAAAAAAAATGCATTAAGAGCCAGGGGTGTAAACTTTTGAACGTAATGAAGATGTAAATGTAAATGTTTCTTATTTTGCCTAAATGTCATATTTTGTTTTTTATTTAGTACCGCCCTTCAGAAACTACAGAAGATACATTTTCCTAGAAGACAAAATAAGTTAAATTTACACTGATCTTCAAATTCAAAAAGTTTTCACCTCCCAGCTATTAATGGACCACAAAACCAGTCTTAAGTAGCATGGGTATATTTGTAGCAATAGCCAAAAATACATTGTATAATCAAAATTATCGACGTTTGCCAAAAATCATTAGGATATTAAGTAAAGATCATGTTCCATGAAAATATTTTGTAAATTTCCTACCATAAATTTATTAAAACTTAATTTTTGATTAGTAATAAGCATTGCTAAGAACTTAATTTGGACAACTTTAAAGGTGATTTTCTCAGTATTTAATTTTTTTTGCACCCTCAGATTCCAGATTTTTAAATAGTTGTCAATTTCAGAAAATTTACCCTTATGACTGGTGTTGTGGTCCAGGGTAACATATGTAAATGTATTTTATGTGAAATATCTTATTCAGGTCAGTACTTAATAACAAAATAACATGCATTTTGTATGATCCCTCTTATTTTGGTAAAATAATTAACATTTATGTTAACTATATGTGCCTACAAACAACATTTTGTTCTTGCACCTTGCTTTTTTTCCCTCACACAATTGCTTTTGGGTTATTCACTGATGGATCAAAAGCATGATTTTTGTAAAGCTGCACTGAAACAATATTTGTAAAGTGCTTTTTAAAATTGACTTGACATTTGCTCACGTTCCTCACAATTTTTCTTTAGTTTCTGTATTTTTTTTTTTCCAATGACTTCCAATGGCTTATAATGTCACAGATTGTTCTATCTATAACCACACTTACAACACTTGGTGTTGAATGTTGATGGATTCTAGAGGATTTATATTAGGGGAGTTACATAACTTGCTCGGTCTGAAATAAAGTAAAACAGCTAACATTATTTCACAATAATAAACCATTTTATATCTAATAACTATGAATATAACAACTTTTATTGTGATTAACCTCTATGTGATTTCTCAACAGTAATTTGTTGACATACATTATACAAACGAGGAGCATAAATTCGGTCAGTGCGTCCTATAAAGTTGTATAGTGCAGATTAACGTTATGAAATCCAAATAAGAATTTGACATTGACCAGGATTATTTCACTTTCCTGTGCATGAGCATCGTCTGCTATAATCGTAGTGCACTTTGTAGCCTAACATCCCCCCCCCCCCCCCCCAAAAAAAAAAAATTGTTTAAACTAAATAAACACTAAATCCTATAGGAAAGAATTCCCTAGAGGAATCCCTGTCTAGTCCAAAGCCCCGCCCCTCGCGCGTGGCGCTGTCCATCACTGTAGTGCTGCTCTCTGAAACTCCGCGAGCTCAAGCGCGCGCCCGAGCAGATCGCTGCTGAAGCGCGAGGCGACGGAAGGAAAGTTGTGCTGCTCAGACTCTGGAGGATCACTGTCCAACGAATGAGGAGTGAATTCGCCCACCATGTTCTGCGATTTGAACCCCGTCGCTTGAGAAAAGGAAGAGTGCTGTAAACTTACAACCATGTTGTGGACTATTTTGTTGCCGTATTGTGTGACTTTTGTGTTGGGAAATAAGACCGACGAACGAATACCTTTCTTTCACGGGCATGTATTTGAAAACTCTCCAGCTGGCTCAAAAGTGAACGGACTGAGTATCCCGGTGAAGCGCATCGACCCGCAAAGATGGTGCTCCAAGTCCGGGATGCACCTGAAACTCCTGGGGGACAGGAGTGAAGATTTTCACGTCTTTGCCCACCACAAGCGAGGACACATCTTGTTGAAAACATCTAACGTTCTAGATCGAGAGGAGCGCGCTGAATATTTCCTCAGCCTTGCGCTGTGCTGTCAGAGCTGCGCTTCAGCCGTGCGCGTCGTGGCCGAAGTTGCTTCAATTAAAGTGGACGTGCTCGACACGAACGACCACGAGCCCACTTTCCAACATGCAGACGTCAAAATAACTTTGGACGACGCCACGGCCCTGAGGTCGGTGGTGTACACAGTGAAAGCTGAGGACATTGACAGCGGCAAAAACGCCGAGCTCATATACTACGCGCTCCCGAGAAACGGCAGTTTCTATGTAGTGCCCAAAACCGGCGACATCCTCCTTGTGGACTCGATTCTCGGTTACGCGCAGCCCATAAAGTTCAGCGTATTTGCCCGAGACCACGGCTGGCCCGCTCGGACCAGTCAGAATATGGATATAGAGATCAGTCCGCGCCAATGGCCAGCCCTACCTCAGCTCGATAACGGACTCTCGAGAAAGTCCCGTTCCGTGCCCGAGCCGGTGCTTATCACCGTGTCCGAAGACGCGAGTATCGGCTCCGTCATAATGAATCTGCACCCGGTGAGGTTTCAGTCCGCCAGTTTTGAGCTGATTCACCCGGACGCGGATAACTCTCCAGTCACCGTGAGTCGGGACAGCGGAGATTTGGTTATATCAAGGCGGCTCGACCGAGAGACGCAGCCGCTAGTGGAGATAACTGTAAAAGTACAAGATAAGCGAGGTGAGTGCGCCGTGACTTATCCAAATATCTGTACATTTCGACTATATATCCCGGTCCCTTTCCCACCTGTGCAGCGCGTGACACTGTCTCCAGCGCCTGCTGGCAGATTTCACCTGAACACCCGAAAAATGACAGGCGCGCTTCCATGTACCCAAATCCTCCTCCTCTTCCCTCAGACTAAGCACGTCATATGTAGCTTCACTCATTACAGATGCACAAAGTTCACAGGAATCAAAGTTTAATTATCACTCGTGGTAAAGGCTGTCGTGTAATTGACACGAGTCAAGGCGCAGATGAAATCACGGGTGCGCTGCTGCATGAATGAAGACGTTCGGTTGCATTGTGATGCAGAAACATATTCATACACACCTGGGTGACAAATGCAGAAACTGACATAAAACGATCCCTTATATTGCAAACAGTAAACTTTAGAATAAGTAGTGTTTACTGTGAATTATGCCAATGCTTTTTTGGGGGCATCAACATCAACAGCATCTTTGCATCCTTTTAACTCAATTTCAACTCAGTTTTGTGCAGAACTGAGCTGGAGTTTCTTAAAGGGCGTTTAAATTCAAAGTTGTCAAGAAAAAGTGCACTGCAGGTTGGCAGCAATTTTACAATTAAGCACAAGTTTTGCATTTCAGCGGGTTGTGCGTATTGCTTTGTTCATCACATCATGATTTTCTTCCCCCATACTTGGGGCTTTAAATAATTCTTCTCCACTTAAACGGGTCATTCAGTCAGCGCTCAGCAATTGAAGTCTTTGTGTGTGGGTTTGAGTGAGAAAAGGAAGGAATTTGCTAAGGCACTCACATGGGCCCTTTTAGAGAATCATATCACACTTCTGTATTCACCTGTAATTGCGTCCTTTGCGATGCAGGTGAACCCAACGCATCAAGCTGACTTTTGGCACGAACCCGGGGTGATTTAATCCTTTTTGAGTTGGAGATTGTGCTCTACTTTCCTTCATCTGCTCGCATTAGCTATGTAATCCCATCTCATTCACTTTCTCATTTTGGGGATTTAAGACTGGCAGCGCAGTTAGAGGAAACTGCAGGGAAGATGAGGCGTTTAGTGGAATGTGCTCATATTTGAGCAGTTGACCGGGCATGATTTAGCAGTCTGTGATTTAATTAGTGTTGGTTTGTTAATCAGGGACTTTCTGCTCGCTGGACCTGCGGCTCTGGAGCTGCTGCTTTTTTTTTTTTTTTCCTTGAGTCCGGCGTGTTCCTAGCATATGTTCAAGGGCGCTTGTTTGTGCGTGTGGGGATGTTTGCAGGTCTGTGAATGTTGTGTGGTGTGCGGCCCTCTGTGAAAGCTTAGCACAAACAATGAGGCCAAACAGCTGGTTTTAATCAGGAGTGAGAAGAACGTCTGCTGACCTCACATTTGCCTGTGGCTCTTTGGAAGTAATGAGCTTTCAGGTAACCACATTTATTTAAAAGATGAGATTTTTTTCATGTGTATTAAAGATATTTATATCTTTCCTATTATTTAGCCTTGAATATAGCTTTTTTTTTTAAATCCAGCTCTTATGAATACCTCAGTGTGGAACACATCATATTTCCTAAGAGAATGAAGTCAAAAATTAGCCGAATATCATTCATTATTGAAGTTAAGATGCAAAAACCCGTCACAAAGTGAGAAAATATAATTCGAACAAATCTCTAGGCATACACGCTGTAAAAAAACAATCATTAAACAACCACAACCTTGCAGAGCAATTGACGACATCCTCCATGGCAACTTTAAAACCTCAAAGCTCTACTTTGATCTTCTCTAGGTATTCAATGATTAATATATAGAGAAGACCAAAACAATCTAAATGCACTGGTTATAGGCTGTTCATTCTTTCAAGTACAACATTCTCCTCCAGAACAATCAAGGAAGTGACAATGTCTGGAGGTGAATGTAGAGTGTCTTCATTATCTTGCACTGCTGTCAAGATTGCTGAATGTTAACACGGTTCGTCTACCTCTCTTTTCTGTACTTTTCTCTTTTGTCTCACTTTTGTGTGTTAACTGGATGAATGTACAGAGTGCCATTTAAAATAGTATGCTTTTTGTTATACCTGACCTGAACATGATACTTATTATTATAGCAAATATTCATTGATATTGAATTGCTTTTATACCTGTGTCACTAACATTTCTTTTAAGTCTTTAAAAGTCTTAATTAACCCTTCTACAAATTAAGGTCTTAAATTAGAGCAGAAAGTCTAAAATTCATAAAGTCATAACATTACACGTTGCATGCAACGCTAAGTATCTGCATCAGAATTTGTGTCTTGTTTTCCAGTTCAAATATCTAAATGTCCTTAAATCAAGATGCATTTGACTTGCAAAAATAAATGCTAAATAAGTCTTGTTTTATGAGAAATTGAGAAAAAGGTAGGGAGGGTGTTATTTATTTATTTTTTTTCTCCATTTGAATGTAGTTGATTGTTCTTGTTTTAGTCATAAACTCACTTCATTTTGAACAGGACTTCTAATCTTCTGTCATTTTGCTTCTCAATGTGTCTTGACAAAATGACAAAAATACTGAGGAAGAACATTATGTTTTGCAGTGTGATAGAGATCTGTTGTATTATCAAATTGTTGCTAATAGAACTCATTATGTGCTCCCTAGACATGCACCTTTAGAGAACATACTAAAAATACAGCTTTCCCTTCAATTTATGACTTGAATTTTCTTCATGCGTCTTAAAATGGTCTTAGTGTTAAATTTACCTTTATAAAACCTCTATAAACAAAAAATACTTATCTTAATAATACGTATCTTGAAATTTGAAATTTAAAATCAGATTTGTACCTTAAAATGTATGTTACTGATAGCAAAAACTTACAGAAGATATAAATAAAATAAAATCATATATATGATATGTCACATAGGAACTTCTGGGAATGTCTTTGTAATATTTTCCACAGATTAAAGGAGAAGTTTACTTCCAGAATTAACATTTTCTAATAATTTACTCACATGTTCATGTCTTTCTTTCTTCAGTCACAAAGAAATTACGTTTTTTGAGGAAAACATTCCAGGAATTTTCACCATATAATGGACATCAATGGTGGCCAATGGGTTGAAGGTAGGGCTGCACGATAGATCGTTTCAGCATCGTCATCGCGATGTACGCATGCGCGATAGTCACATCGTGGCAGTCACGATGCAGGGCAAAAAAAATGTATGTGTGTCTGATTTAAAAATGTACTTTCTATATTTCTAAACTTTCTATTCACGGATCTATATTTGTCTAAAATAAAGTAATTAACTCATGTTTAAAGTTTCTTTAAAAACTACAATGCACACGTTGCTTCACCTACTTCATGCATGCAGTCTCTGCGTGCGCATGGCGAAATGAGCGCGGGATGGGAGAAAAGGGCCGAAATGGAAGATTTGTTCACAAAAAGAAACGCAACGTCGGTCATATGGAAGTATTTTGGATACAAAAAGGATGCTGCTGACCAAAAACAGGTGCTTTGTCAGGAGTGCCTGGCAGTTGTTGCCACAACTCGCGGAAACACTACGAATTTAAGGGACCGTTCACATGTCGTGCCTAAAAACGCGTGGAAAACGCTAGGTGCGCCGCTTTCTCCTTCTATGGCTCTGCTTCTTTCCAAAGTGCTCTGTAACTTGAGTGGCAGAGTGGCGTCTGCCGTTGCTAAGTAACCATGACCCGCGCTCTCCTAAACTGGTCGTTTTCTTAAAAACAAGTGTCTTCAAACGGGCGTTTGACTTTCTTTGCACGTTCGCTTTGTAAACGCTGGGTCGGTACTTCCACCTACATCATGTGTGCATGATTACGTGACGCCGAGCTAGTGCAAGATGAGAATTTCTAGTTGAAAAGTATAGAAATTTATATTTTTTTTTAGAAAATGACATCATTTTGCTAGACAAGATCCTTATTCCTCGGCTGGGATTGTTTAGAGCCCTTTAAAGCTGCATTGAAACTGCAATTTGGACCTTCAAGCCGTTGGCCACCATAGAAGTCCACTATATGAAGAAAAATCCTGATTTTTTTTCCTTTTTCATTTCTTTGCGATTGAAGAAAGAAAGATATTAACATCTTGGAAGACATAGCGATGAGGAAATTATCAGGAAATTATCATTCTGGAGGTAAACTTCTGATTAACTTTTAGTTTTTACTTTCAAAAACTGATTATATATATATATTTTATTTTTTTTATTGTATATGGAAATGAAACTTGCAGTTAACCAATAAACAAGTTTATACAATGTAATTTTCACAGAAAAAGACTAAAATGCTATAAACATTTTTTATAGTACATCTGAATGATTAGATTTTACATTTGCATTTTTATAGTGCAAGTAGATAACTGATATGCCTGTGTCTTCGTAAATCTTCATGAATGTAAATTATTCCAGACATCATCTCTCTTCCTACAAATCACTCCACACATCTTCGTTTTCCATGCATGTTGATGTGTTGTGTCTGTAGAATCACTGAGCGAGTCTGGGTAATTTGGCCAAACAGTCCAGTCTGAGTTGTTTTGCTAGGTCTTTCCTTTCTTTCCCCCCTACATTTCTTCATTATCTTTCCCACTCTCCACCTCACTTTCTATCTTTCTTCTCATAACCCTTCTGCTTTCTTGTCAGAGCACGTTTGATGCTGCCAGTCTTTGTGGTATCAGTGCTGTGGGATCAATTAACCCCTGCACAGAGGATGCTGATAGATAGTTTGTGTGTGCTTGCGTACAGAGGCAGTATTTGTGTGTATACCAATGACAGACCTCGAATCCCAATCTCAACAGTGCAGCGTAATCTTACCTTAGAGATGTCATCGGCTGTCTTGCTCAAGCCCTCTTTCTCTCTCAATTAGACATGATGGAGTCGAGCTCCTTGTAATTCAGTGCAAGTTTTCAGATTGAAAAGAGATTGACACTAGCCTATTCTTCTCTCCCTCTCACGCAGCTGGTCTAGAACATTCTGCTCTTAGTCATTTCCGTTGTCTATATTACATTACATGACAGACATGTATTTTCAGAGATGCACACGCATCTCCAGTATCCTCATGTGGAATATGGCGCAGGTGTCTGAAACAACAGTTTCTGCATTAGACCAGGAAGCTTGTGTTTTGCAAGGGAGATTCTGAGCCCCGCTCTGGTAATGGCCCTAAACACCCACATCAACAGGGCTTAATTTGAATGACAGGCTCAATGTTTTTCTGGGTCTTGACCAGCCTTCAATACTGAAAATCTGTTAATCTGGTCAGCATGAGCCAAAGAGTTACCACAGCATATGGGGAGCTTCTTCCGCCTGGGATGCAGAGGAGCTAGCAAATGCTTCACAGGGTCAGACATTTCCACACACACATACAGAGACACTCGAGCAAAAGCCCTAAAACTGTGTGCAAAAGCTGCCCTCTAGTAGACCACACACATATATATTTCCAGATAACCCTGCAACACATGAGTGCACTTAAATTCTCTTGCAGTGTCTGGCATTTATACATACTGATCTTAAAGGTCCTTAAAGGTTCATATGTAAAGATGTTCTCACACCTTTGGACATGCACAACATGTTCTTTCAGTTTTTTCCTTATAGTAGAAACTTAAAAAATCACACAGATGGTGCCTCAGTGGTTTTTAATTGGGGGTCTTCACAAATGTCCAGTCTTAAAATTAACCTGAGAAATATTTGGGCAAATTTATAGAAATGGTATCATTTACAAACATAAATATAAACATTTTGTTAGATCATAGGCTGTCATGCATGCAAACTAATACAATTTTTTTAAAAGTGGCTTTTATTTTTTATTTTTTTGGAATCTGATGCTTTTTTCAGGATACATTGAGGAATAAAAAATTAAGAAGGACAGCATTTGTTCAAAATATAAAATCTTTTCTAACAATGTAAGTCTTAAGTATTACTTAATATTACTTTTTATTAATTCAACACATCCTTGTTAAATAAAAAAAAAAAAGAAAGAAAAAAATTACTGACCCCAAACTTTTGAACGGTCGCGTGTTGTTAAAAAAAGGATTTCTATTTCAAATAAATGCTGTTCTTTTTTTTTTCTTTTATTCATCAAAGAATCCTGAAGAATTATCACAGGTAATAATAATAATGAAAACAAATTAAGCAGCACAACTGTTTCCAAAATTGATAATAAATTAGTATATTAGAATGATTACTGAAGGATCATGTGACACTGAAAATTCTGCTTTGCATCACAGAAATACATTATATTTTAAAGTATATTAAAACAGAAATCCATTATTTCAAATTATAATATTGTTTCACAATATTACTGTTTTGTTCTGTATTTTTGAGGCTTGATGAGCATGCAATGTTCAAAAACATTACATTAAAAAAAGTAATGTGTCCAAACTTGTGTTGACATATAAATAACAACTTATAAAATCTCAATCAAATAGTGCTAACTAGCTTAGATTTTTTCATATCTGACTTACTGGCTAGCTAGCTACTGTATAAACACTTTTTGGTATTTGCTAGTTAAATTTCATTACCATAGATCAAATATATTTATATCAAAGCTTCAACTGAAATTGCATTAAATCTGGTTGTTTTAACCTAGATTATTTTCTCAAATAGATTTAAGTTCCCTGTTCTGAAATTTTGTAAATTCCCAGTTTATTCCCATTAATTCCCTTATATTCCCACGGAAAGTTTTCAGTCTTGAAAATTCACGCAATTTTGCAACCCTAGTCACAATACACCGCTGTTGGCGATATTTGAAAATAAATAGTACACATGTGATAATAAGTCAAATAATAATCCAGCTCCATTATGAAGCATAAAACTCTCACGTGTGATTTATTTCATTCATCCTAGACATCAGAGGGCGCCCTCACACAAAGTTTACAAGCAAGACTCATAGTAGTAATAAAATAAATTACTTTCCAGCAAATTCCTTATACGGACAAAGGCATCTAGCTGTCACTGTAGCAGAATAACATTTAGAAAAATGATGAGAATCAGCACGTAATTATGCCAGTGTATGTTTTCTCTGTGTTCTTCAAGCCATCTCAGGTAATTTCATAAGCATAATGTATGTATATATTGCAATGCTAATTAACATAGGCTTTATCATTGTATAGAAAACTGTAAAATAAGAAACAGTTCACAGAAGAAAGTTGTTTCAAACACTCAATTGATGCCATAAAGCAAATTTCAGTAAAACTTAGTTATTCTCATTAATTGTCTTACGTTGACTAAAAACATTTTACATTTTAATCTCTTTGGTTTAGTGCAGTGGTGTAATTCACTGGTCAAAAAAAAATAAATAAATAAATAAAATAAAATAAATAAAAAGGTTAATGTGACAGCATTATTATTATTTTTTTTGGTCAAGATTTCTATAGGTATCACAACATACTGTTATTGTGAATTTTTGAGGCAATAATCATATAGTGAAAAATCTAATTTTGTGACAGCCCTAGTTGCCACCAGTACAGATATTTTGGTTTGAAGGCACAACTTCCTCTATAAAGATGCTGTTGACCCACATTCAACCGGAAAGTATGTGTGTAAATAAGCATCCAGATAGTCCTAGAAACATATTTTTTATAAAAGTATATTTGTTTGTTTGTTTATTTATTTTATTTATTTTAAGTAGTCCTAGTTTTATTTGTGTGACACAATTTTTCAGGAACACACCGGATTCAGCTGCACCGTTATTTATAGAGTTAAGAGGAAGGGTTAGAGGTTTTGACAGATAGGAGGGACAGGATCACCAGAGAGAGAGAAAGAAAGAAAGAGCTGCTGGTGTTTGCGGTTGGTAATGTTTCGATTTGTCCACTTTCCAAGGGATGGAGATAAAGCATGTGTAAAGATTGACAGCTATGGAAAGCGAAAACTATTTAAATAATTTAATGAACTGGAGAGTAAATTAATATTTAATGTAACAATGTAGCAAATATAGAAACACCTCGCAAATTCAGAGAGAATCATTTACTACAGCTATAACTACTTAATAAGAACAAATCTTCATTCAGCAGGAGTCACAAAAGCTCTTCACTGCGGACCTCATTTTGTAATCCAGGCATACATTTTGCCATTATAAAATTATGTGGGAGTTTTGTGGCAAACAATGGGCTTTATGACTTCCTTATAGTCACCCAGGGCTCTCCATACAATGTCTGTGACACAAAATGAATAGGAGGGGTGTCACAGTCTAGATATGCGTGTACCAGCACAAGCTCCAGACATGCCGAGTAACCTTAAGTGGAACAAAATCAGATGTAGCAGATGAAAAGTGCACTGTGGCGTGTCTCAGAACATTGGTGTTAGAACGTTTGAACAGTGGCAGCTCTAGTTAATCACGTCTGTGAAAGCAGGTGTGAATGGAAGTCATCCAGTTTTCTGCAGTGTTGTGTTCATGCTTGATTCAGGGAGCATTTGGAATTTTCTCTCTTTGCTCCCGGATGATTTGAGAGCAGTTTATGTCAAACATTCTACATTTTGGAAGCTTTTTGGGTCTTTTTCTCAGATTAGATAAGAGAGAACCCAGTTTAAAAGCTGTTCTAGGGCAAGCAAAATATAATGAAGTGATTGAAAACAGACTGCAAAGCACTTTTATTACCCCTGATCTCCATTTTTTCTGTTTTCATTCAAGCCAGAAATGGTGTATGCACACCATGTTTCTCTGATCGATCTTTAGTTCTGTTTTGGATGTGTCTTCAAAAATGTTGTGGCTAACAACACCCCCTACCAACACACAAACATCACAAGTATTTGACTTCTCATTTGCATGAATTGTCCGGGTTCCCTAACAACCACTGATAGTGTGTTTCTGACATCTGCGATCTCTGTCTCTGAGGAATGAGTTCGTAACACACAAAAATGCAAATATACACTACCAGTCAAAAGTTTTTGAACAGTAAGATTTTGATGTTTTTTTTAAGTCTCTTCCGCTCACCAAGCC
>NC_133376.1:25170882-25197419 GCF_049309525.1 Garra rufa
AAATCAAGTCTCAACTCAGTAAATGTGTATACAGTGTGTGTAAGTATGTAAAGAAGATATTTACCTTTTTATGAAATTAAAGTATAATAAAACTTTGAAGATCTTTACATGCCCTTTGATACTTAAGTGCATAAAAACAGTTACTTTTGTTGTTTTACGTAAGTCAAATGTACTTTAACTGGAGTAATATAGAGTAATTAGCATATAAATCTCAGCTTCTACTCAAGTACATGACTTGCATACTTAGTCATCCACTTGTGTTTTGTGGTTATTGTATCCTATTGTGGCTCATCCATTGTGTTTGAGTGCTAGAGAATTTCAATGGCTTTGGATTTATCTGAAAACATGTAGGCTGTGGAATGAATGTATGTAGATGCAATGCAATTGTGTATAAGAGCGTTTTGATAGAGGGCTTTTGTGAGCCTGTGTGTGTATGTGTTTTTGTGATGAATGACTAGGTGACAGTGAGCAGATGTGAGAAGCTGATGAATTGCAGGGACATCCGAAGTGAGAGACAAACAGCACGCAAAACGTCCAACTGCTTTTGCATGCAAACAAACACACGGCTAAACTCTGACGCCTGCATGCTCGGCATCAAACTCACTCAGACTTCGCATATTGCAATGCTATCGCCTCGAGCAACAGTCGGCATGTTCTGGAAATTAAATAAATAATATCTAAATCAATGCATCTCGCCATCTGTCTACAGTGACCCTGTCAGATATTCACTTGACTGTCTATTTTTTGATCAATCAGATCCCTGTTCCAAAAACTGACCCAATTGAGATTAGCATGTCTGTAACTTGGATTCAAAACAGCAGATACCATCATCACAGAAGCAGAAAAGGCCTGCCTACAGTATATGTAAAAAATGCTATATTGTAAGCTAAATTATGCATAAGTGCACAAGGTCATTATAGCTACGGTAGCATTTGATGGTTTGTTTTCTGTAGCAGAGGCGGTTTTCCAGCTGATTCAAGCCATAAATTGTGATTGTGTTTTTTTAAGGTTATAGATAGGGCTATAGTTTTGAATTTCTGTGGAATGAAAGATTAAATTAGCATAAACTGCGTAAGTAAACATGTCCAATGGGCACTTTTGATGTATGGAAACCGTTATAGAGGCTGACGGTTAAGCAAAGCGCGAGCTACGGCAAGCTGGAATATTTAAGATTAGGCTGTGTTGCCTTTGTGGACTTGCCAAGAGTATACAAAATATATTGCACATCTCTAAAGGGACAGAAATTGCGGTGCAGCAGAATTTCTTTGAACATGATTCAGATTCAAAACAGCTAAAAATGTTTACTTGTGAGCAATCAAGCAATACTCCACTGAGAGGTCATTGTTGAATTCTGGTCTTGCTATGAACTTTTGGGATTTTTATTTGATAAATCTATTCTCATACAGTTTTCAAAAAAT
Organism: Garra rufa; assembly: GCF_049309525.1. Lineage (NCBI taxonomy): Eukaryota > Metazoa > Chordata > Actinopteri > Cypriniformes > Cyprinidae > Garra > Garra rufa. The sequence goes on from NC_133376.1 coordinate 25,172,301, forward strand.
AATGGACTGCATGCTTGATTTTAAGGTGACTGTTCACCCAGAAATGACAATTATATCATTAATTACTCACCCTCGTTTTGTTCCAAACCTATAAGACCTTTGTTCATCTTCAAAACACAAATAAAGATATTTTTGATGAAATCCGAGAGCTTTCTGACTCTATAGACAAAAACACAACTACCACGTTCGAGGCCAAGAAAGGTAGTAAGGACATTGTTAAAAAGTCTGTGATATCAGTGGTTCAACTGTATTTTTATGAAGGTACGAGAATACTTATTGTGTTTAAAGAAAACAAAAAATAATGACTTTATTCAAACATATCTTGTCTTCCGTCTCAGTCTATTTTAATGATGTCCTTACTACCTTTCTGGGCCCTGAATGTGGTAGTTCTGTTGCTGTCTATACAGGGCCAGAAAGCTCTCGGATTTCCTCAAAACTATCTTAAAAGGGTCCAATTATGCTCTTTCACAAAGTCTTTACACTAGAACATGCTCTCATGCTTGGTGGTTCGAAAAAAGCATTATTTTTCACATAATTTGCATTATTACAATAGCTTTCTCTCCAGGCTGGCACAAATGGCTCGATTATTTCCGGATTTGATAAAGGTCCGCCTTCCGAAAAATGAAATGTGTTGTGATTGATTAGCAGTCCCACTGTGTTGCAATTGGCGGACAGCTTAGACGGCATTTCAGTGCTTACTAAAGCAGCTAGTTCTGTGTACAACTGCCCAAGCTAGGTTAAAGTAATTCTTACTTTATAATATAGATATTTTTCTCACAAAAACACATCGGATCGCTAAACCCCTCCAGAGCTATGTGAGGCACTTTTTATTATGGATTGACTTGTTTTGGACTGATGGAGAGAAACACTTGTCTATGCTGTTCAGTCTATGCTGTTCTAAAGCTTGAGAGTGCCAGGATTATTTTTAATATAACTCCGATTGCATTCATCTGAAAGAAGGAAGTCATATACACCTAGGATGCATGGAGGGTGAGTAAATAATACGCCACAGTAGTGTTGGCTTGCATGTGTTTCGACCCTCTATACCACACCCTCTATACCACACACGTCAACAGCGGGGCTCCAGCACGGCTACCGAAGCAGTTTGTAGCTAAAGTGAATCCCCTACCTCGTCCCTCCCCACCCGCCAACAATTAGATTTTCCGTAGGCGGGATTTACGTTGTGACCTTACAGCATGCGGAAAACAAATGCTGTAGTCCAAAGAAGCCGTCCGTTGTAGTTCTTGAAAAGGTTTTTTTAAAAACTAAATATCGCCCTTTAGAGTGGACTTTGAGATATATAACGTTGTAGATGTTTTTTTTTTTTTTTTTTTTTTTTTTTATGGCCAAACATACACACCACACACTGGCTAAAATTCAAAAAGTGAAAAAGCATAAAGGACCCCTTTAATTTGTATTCCGAAGATGAGCAAAGGTCTTGCGGGTTTGGAACAACATCAGGGTGAGTTATTAATGACCCAATTTTCATTTCTGCGTGAACTAACCCTTTAAGCATTTAACTACAGCTTATAAAAAATATTCTCTACAGCTTAAAAAAAGCATCTCTAAACTGCATACATCCTGTGTTTGATTCTTCGTAGCTGTGCATCACACGTTCACTCTGTGCTTAACAATGATCATCTGCTCAAATCAGGAAAGAGTAATTTTTCTCACTGAATGGGAGTCTGAAAGAAAAAGGAAGAACAGACATTTTTCTTTGTTCAGTTTTAAATGTATTATTTATGTAAGATAGTTCTGCTTCAGACAGTTTTTGCCTTATGCGGATTGATATTGTAAAAGATGTGGGCTTTACTGGATCTTTTAAAAGTCCCTCATTAGTCAAAATGCCATAAAATAATAAAAAATTGTTAACATCGGCAATATAAAATGTATTGACGGCAATGTTACTGTCATTGTGATGCGCATAACAAGTTTTAAAAATGTGTACTTTTGTGTTACACTGGCTTCAGATGGGTTTGGAACCACAGATAGGAGTAAATAATCACAGAAGTTTTCATTTTCATCTTATAATTAAAAGTCTGACTCACAGTTTTTAGTGTATTCTGGTTCTTAAAAAAAGCTGTTGCTTCTTCCTCATCTTCATCACTTTTGATATAAATATATATGCTTATATAGGAATAATTTGTGGCCAAATGATCAGTAACGTCTTATTGATGCATGACTAGCATGTCCTCTTAGCAGCGCTATAGGGTGACAACAGGGAGTCTGAACACAGCTGTGAATAGTGTGATTTCAACAGAAATAAAGTTTTGTTTGTGCCAAGTGAGCCACTGTTGTTGTTTATGCCAAATGAGCCAAAGCTGGCAAAACAAGTAAAAATAAGTATATTTTATGAAAATGTGGTTTTATTTTCTTTATCTGTTTTTCCCCATCTTTGTGTTTGCTTACTGTGCTGATAATATGTTATAGTAATATACAAGCATCTGGAGGACATCTCTTCAAGCAACCACAAAGGCATATTTTGTGATGGACAAAGTCGACACACTCCAGTATTTGCCTCTATTTTGTTTTTTAATGATGTTTTTCCCAATGCATTTATTAGTCGCATACATTACTGTCAGCATCCACATTTTGAAATCAGAGACCTGTAAGGGGTACATCAATCTTCACACATGTGTGCTGTCTGTTTTTTTTTTTTTTTTTTTCGTCATCTGACTGTTTGGCCGAGCATGAGCGGATGCTAGCCTGGAGTACTAACGCCCACAAGCCGTTTACTCCTTTCATACTAATAATGAAAGAGGGAGAGGCTGGTGGAGAAAAACACAGCTTTTGAAAGTTGTATGGATTGCTGGATTGTAAAGATGTGGCTGAGAGATAGATGTAAGTGACTGAAGCTTGTACTGTATACATCTTCAAGGCCTGAAAGCCTAGTGTGCTTTACATCCACAGACCATCAACATAGCTTTTTTAACCTGCACTTTAGCAATAATAGAAGTAGTTAAATGTATTAGCCACTATGCCAACTTTTAATAGACTTAGCTGGCAAATTAGAAAAGCCTCAGTCTTTTCAAAATCAGCAGTGTATGGGATCCCCCATGGTTGTGGCCCCTCAGTGTGTTTTGTTGTAATTGCGGTTAAATTTGCCAACCTAGAGCGATTTAACTCTGCATATAAGCCGATTCAAAGTGGCAAATATACAGTGTGCTTACTGTTGGTATAAATTAATTTGCACAGGAATCACAGAAGCAGGAAACAATGTATCAGATGCTCAATGTTGATTATTGATTTACTTGTACAGCTTAGCAAACACATGGTGCATGCAGAATGACACAAACAAAGCAACAGTGTTAGGATCCTATAGGATCCTTTGACAGTTCAAAAAATTGTAATTTCATGGTGAAATTACTGGTGAAATCCTACTAGATTTTAGATTTAAGCATACTTTAGCACATATCTAAAATATATCAAATTGACAGCATCTAAAACATTGCATTTTTATTGTAATTTTAAAGGTCCCATATTGTACACATTTCTGGAGGTTTATTTTAGTTGTTGATGTCCTTAAGAATATATATTTGCGGTATAAGTGCCAAAATCCATCTCAATATATTTTTACAGCTCTTTTTTAGGAGCTCTGTCAAAAACAGGTCGATTTTGGCCCATCTAATTAATATTCATGAGCCTCTCTTCTGATTAGCCTGTTGTTTTCTGAGTGACGCACAGCCAGGCCAATCACAGGTAACTACGGTCATGTATCGTTGTAGCCGAACCCAGAGCAATAGAGAGAGCTGATACTCAACAGGATATTTCAGAATGATCATTAATGTTTTTTTCTTTTTCAAACACCGAATGCAGTAAGCTACATAACTGTTGCTTTAGTAAAGCCCCTTTCACAATGCGCGCTGATTCTGGAAAATTACGGGAACGAGCGCTGTGTGAACAAAAGCCAGAACCATAAAGGCAGTGTTTTAGTGTTGATGCACGCTACCCTGCGACTCTTCACGACGAAAAAATACATGCAAAGTGGAATGATGTGGCGATCGGGCAGAGCCAGCTCCGCACTATCAGCACTGAAGCACAGTTTGTTCAGGTTAGTTTCAGTTTAGTGAAACATACGCGTAGCATTACATCTCACATCCAAACGTCACATGTCTTTATGGGTTGTGTGTAAAGCACGCACAGATTCCGGAAAACAACTGTGAATGAACCAAATTAAACAATTCCGGAACAAATCATGGGACTCATTATCCGTGTATTTTCCGGAATCGCTGTGTGAAAGAGGCTGAAGTTGACTGCCACTGGTCTCTTATATTCACGTTGTTCTGAAGCCTGTGCAATGATGTAGTTTCGACATCTATAGACTTAACAGGGTTTTCTAGATTAGTTTCCGTGTTTTTGTTGCTTAGCAATGTTATGGACGCGATGTTGTCTGGGGTTTGACAAAAGGAGGGTGGGACGTGATTGGTGTTCGGGGTGGTGACTGAAGGCGGTGACTGAGTAGATCGGACGTCACATCGTTACGGAAGTCACAGCGGCTCGTGAAAATGAACAGCTACTTTAAGCAGGCTGTGTGCAGTTTACTGTGGATTGACTGTTTTGAAACTCATATGGTAGCTACATAGCCCCTAGACCTCAGTTATCATGAAAAAAGCCAGGAAATTTCGATTTTGACAATATGGGACCTTTAAGCGTAATGTCTATATAGTAGTATATTGTAATCATGTGATTTGCACTGTACAGATAAATGCACAGCAACAGTTTAAAAGTCTGTTTTTTGTTTTTTTTTTGACTTGTTGAGAAGTGATTAGGTATGGAATGGGGTGAGTTTAGGGGCTTATAAATCTATGCAAATATATTCCTAATATATAAATAATTTAGATCCTGTTAATAAATCCCAATTACTGCACAGATAGTCGCTAGTGTCAAAGATAGACATGAATCTGGCAAAAAAAAAAATAATTACACTGGTTCTTACAAGTGGTTAACGCATTTTAAAATACCCTAAACCTAACCAATATAGAAAAGAAAATGTGTTTACTCATCCAATGCACTTGTTTTTAGTTTTAATTTTGTCATACATAGGCCAGGTTTTGCAGACCATTCTTAGACTAAGCCAGGATTAGCCCATAGTTGAATTTGGACATTTAAGTAATTTTATAAACGTGCTTAGACACATTTAAAACATTACTGGTGTGCATCTTGAGACAAAACAAAGGCACTGATATATTTTTACATCAGTCAGTGCAAGTTTCTTTGAGTTGAAACACTTCACATTTACATTTTAGTCTAGGACTAGGCTTAAGCCTTGTCTGTGAAACCGGGAGTTAGTCTTTTAAATTAGTTTTAGTCTTGGTCTTACGTCAAATGTACCTTTTAGTTATCATATTTAGTTAACCTTGTCATGTTTTTGTTTAGTCAAGTTTTAGTTGACTAACTCCTGGGTTTCACAGACATGGCTTAAGCCTAGTCCTAGATTTAAGTGTACTGTAAATCTGAACTGTTTCAACTGAAAGAAACTTGCACTGACTGATCTTAAAATATATTAGCACCTTTGTTTTGTCTCAAGATGCACACCAGTAATGTTTTTTCTAAGCCACATTAAATGTCTTAATTGAACTATGGCCTAATCCTGGTTTAAGGCCTTTCCACAGCGCGATGAGCGCGAGGCGAATCGCAGACGAATGATGCTTTCACACCAAACGAGAACTGTCTATGATACCATGAGCTGCATACAAAACAGAAACAGAAAATATATCATATATATATATATTAATAATATCAAATTGTAATATAATCATATGTCTGTTTGCTTTCATATTTCATGAACAGTAGAAAAAAAGTTTCAATCATTTTTTTTTTATACGGAAGATCTAGAGAGTGAACGCACTCTGACTCATTTAACACTCGCGCACATGGAAGAAAATGGACAGTGTTCTCCTCCAGATCACATCATTCAGTGGAGAATTAATGACAAATATATTAAAAACATGAGAATAACCATCTGTTCTCAGATCCAATGATAACAAGAGCACATCCTCTTCTCTCTCTAAATACTCTTCTTCTGTGTTTGTTTACACTGGTTTTCGAAACAGCGCCACCATTCTCACACTTTTGTGCAACAGCAGCTGCTCCAGGCATGTGATGTAATGCTCAAATCTTATTGGACGGCTGCGTTTTAGCTTTGCGAAACGGAAAAGATTTGTCAGACTGTTTAAAAAACATTTGCTTTTTCGGTGTGCGAATGTTCATGGTGTATGTGGAAGCATCCATAGGAATCTGTTGTTTTATTCCAGCACGTCATCGTGTGCGATATTCATTTAGATTTTTTTGCGCACAGTCTGGAAAGGTTTTAGGCTAAGCCCTGTCTATAAAACCGGGCCTAAATGTCTGAGCATTTTAGTCAAGTTTTAGTCAATAAGCACAAATCAACGTGGACTACTAATACACATGGTTTATTTTACTACATCTAGTGTACTGACTTATTATAGGCTATTTAACATATAAATTAATATCAAAGACTATCTAAAATATGCACTCACTCTGTCTACATTATGAAAACTGGCAGAAACAATCAAAATATATTATAAGAGCAAACTAATAGTAATTCCAAATTGTTTCTCTAATAAAAAAAAACAAAAAAAAAAAAACAGCGGTTGAGTAATACTTCACAAAATTGATTGCAAAATTAAGCAAAATGCTGGGCAAAAAAAAAAAAAAAAAAACATGCTTTTTAAACGGAGAAGCTCTGATTTGGTGAACTTAGCTTTTGTTATCTGGCAACTGCACGCATGAAAGTGTGTACACATAGTAATAATAATAGTTCACAATAATATTTTGTCACCTTTTTCAACGAAGGAACCAAAACAAGTGCTGATAAATTGATAATCTCCCACTGTAATCATATTTGTGTGAACAGGAATAAAAGTTTTGATTTGATCCCACTAGTGTTCATTCCATCTGAAAAGTTCAATGAACTGAATGTATAAGTATGTCCAAGCACATTTCAGTATGTTGTACATGCAACAAAACAAACAGAAAACTCATCACGCTAGTAAAGCTTATAATACAATTAATAGTTTTCATCAGCATAACCTCAAGCTTCTCAGAATGCACACATTCTTCTCTGTGTTCATTACACCCAGTCCTCTTAGTCTACAATTATCTCTGCAAGAGAGCAGCACCACTGCATCTGTTTCAGGAAGACGACCCTGCCAGATTTATTTGGAACAGATGTGTCAGGTAAACCCATTTTAGCCGGGTGCTATGGTGATGAGCAGCACAAAACTCTGGTTTTGACTGCGACCATCCGCTGTTTCATTTAAAAATTCACACTCCTCGATCAGAGCGCTTTACGGAATCACCATGGTGACTAAACTCTGTTTGGAGGGCTTCCAATGGCACTTCTCCTGTCTGCTTTACTCTTCCTGGGACTCCATTAAAATATGCTCAGGCTAGGGATGTTTACTGGCATGTTTGTGCCTGTTTATCGTTCCGTTAATTTACCTTCATCTACCTGGCTAATGAGTGGAACGCAAAGCAGGGAACACGGAACAAATAGAGCTGCTTTATAATTAAACTTTGCATTAGGCATAAACGGTCGCCTGCTAACCTCAGCTCCACCTTACGTGTGCACTAGTGCTCCTCACTTTCTAATGTATGTCTTGTGCATCCTTATGCATGGCTCCATTCCTTTCACGCATGTCATAAAATACATATTTCAGCAGTTCTGTTTCAAAAACTGTCCACGTATTTATATCAAGCATTTGAATGAGCTCCTTTTTTTTTACGCCTCGTACCTCCTACACTGGTTTGCTACTGGGCTCTCCCACACATTTAATAACACATTGTGTGCAAAAGCTCTCACTCTCTTTTGCTCTCCTTCTCACCCGTTTGAATGTGTGGACGGCTATCTCTTGGGAAACTGTGCATTGTAGAATAAAAGTCTATCTTCCTGCAGCGTTCTGTCTCCCCAGGCATTTCACATTGTAAACATGGAGCTCAGAAAGTGCTTTGCCTGTTTTAAAGTGTCCGTCAATGAGATTTTCTCCATTTGTGGCAAGCCACAATTTGAAGTGCCGATTCCCGAGAGAGCTTTCTGTCTGTTTGGACCTGGAAGTCTGTTTGGATTGTGTGAACATTCTCTTCCATTAACCGCACATTATGGGGGGGGGGGGGGGTTTTCTTTGTTTGTTTTTTTCATAAAGAAAAGTGAATATGTGAATGCAGTGAAATGATTGCAAGCCTCAGCCTTGAACTTCTGTCGAGTATCCTTCAAGATCCTTCTGTTTTCTATCCTTCACTGGTTATGTACTTACTGACATGTTTTCCTTACTATGGACTGTTTTGACTGGAAATAAGAGGCAAAGAAGAAAAAAAATGCATTGTGCAAAAACAGCGTATATCCATTTCGAATATATATTGAAGTAAAAACATTCAAAGTCGGCATGAATGAAAAGTCTAGTTTAATCTATTTTATAAATGTGTATTATAGATCTTTTTGTGAACAACTAATCTATGCATGTTTTTAATTTTTTTTCAGTTTTCCAAATGTGTTTAAAATGTAACTGGACCTTCTGGTGAAAATGACTCATCTCTAGTATATGCTGGACTTGTACAATTATTTAATCTACTTAAACTTTTGCAAACTCGCATTTATCTGCCTTCATTTTTGACTCATTTTGGAAGTAATCCTCATTTTTTACAATACAATTAACAACTGATGCATAGCACCAGTCCTCGTCCTACATTTTTTCCGTAGATAATTCATTACACTCAGATCTACAGTGGTGTGAAAAAGTGTTGGCCCCCTTCCTGATTTTTTTGCATGTTTGTCACACTTTAATGTTTCAGATCGTCAAACAAAATTGAAATATTAATCAAAGATAACACAAGTAAACACAACATGCAGTTTTTCAATGAAGTTTTTTATTATGAAGGGAAAACAAAATCCAAACCCACATGACCCTGTGTGAAAAAGTGTTTGCCCCCTAAACTTAATAACTGGTTGGGCCACCCTTAGCAGCAACAACTGCAATCTAGCGTTTGCGATAACTTGCAATGAGTCTGTTACAGCGCTGTGCAGGAATTTTGGCCCACTCATCGTGGCAGAATTGTTGTAATTCAGCCACATTGGAGGGTTTTTGTACCCTGGAAATCCAGAGGTCTCGCGAGAGCACAATTTGAATTGTCTCTGCAAGACACTCTGGCATCGAGCAATGATGCAGGTTACTGCAATACGTAAGCAATAGTGGGAACCAATCAAATTGGTGTATCTGATGTAGGCGGGACAGAGGCGAGCTAAGGTGATGATGACAGCACTGCGACGTCCAAATCATGTAGTAAACTTTGAAAGATCGCTGTCCCTACAGATGAACAACAAGTTGTTTGAAACGGCTTTGGCCGCTACAATGAACGAGTTAGACTTGGCTTTCCATATAAAAGGAGGAACAGAAAACCGAAAACTCGAATCGTTCCTTTGCAAGAAGGACGTTTTTGCTGTTTTGCTGACTGGATACGGCAAGAGTTTAATCTATCAGTTCACGAGTTCACGCTTACATATAATTAACCGGAGAATAGTAGTGCATGTTTGGCGTGCTGTCCGGTGAAGGGCTCCGAGCTCGGGAGTGGCCCGAACCCAGAGTAGCCTACGTCACCCCCCAATGGGAGTAGCGAGAACTCGGAGTGAAGAGATGGGGTGGTGGGGGTTTACTGATAAACCATCGAGTGAATTGAGGTGAGTCAGCTGTATTTAAACCTATGGCGCTGATTGACTTGTGATGTTTACGCTAAGCATCTGACGTGCTTTTTCTGAACTTTGTTAATGAAACATCATTAAGCTCTGCTGGTAGCTAAGTGTGTATTGTTGTGATTGGTCGTGGCGTTATCCAATTGCGTGCAGTTAGAGTTTCAAATGCACGCTCGGTGCCGCCCCTCGAGTTAGGCAGTTTTCATTGCTCGATCCCAGACCCATAATCTTAATAGATTTGGGTCTGGATTTTTCCAGGCTAGGGTTTTTGAGCATTAACCGCCTTTTTAAAGTCATGCCACAGCATCTCAATAGGATTCAGGTCAGGACTTTGACTAGGCCACTCCAAAGTCTTCATTTTGTTTTTCTTCAGACATTCAGAGGTGGATTTGCTGGTGTGTTTTGGATCATTGTCCTGCTGCAGAAACCAAGTTCGCTTCAGCTTGAGGTCTCGAACAGATGGCCAGACATTGTCCTTCAGGATTTTTTGGTAGACAGCAGAATTCATGGTTCCATTTATCACAGCAAGTCTTCGAGGTCCAGAAGCAGCAAAACAGCCCCAGACCATCGCACTACCACCACCATATTTTACTGTTGGTATGATGTTCTTTTTCTGAAATGCTGTGTAACTTTTACGCCAGATGTAATGGGACACACACCTTCCAAAAAGTATTTTCCCAAAAGTCTTGGGGATCATCAAGATGTGTTCCGGCAAAACTGAGACAAGCTTTTATGTCCTTTTTGCTCAGCAGCGGTTTTGGTCTTGGAACTCTGCCATGCAGACCATTTTTGCCCAGTCTCTTTCTTATGGTGGATTCATGAACACTGACCTTAACTGAGGCAAGAGAGGCCTGCAGTTCTTTAGATGTTGTTGTGAGGTCTTTTGTGACCTCTTGGATGAGTCGTTGCTGCACTCTTGAGGTAATTTTGGTCAGCCGGCCACTCCTGAGAAGGTTCACCATTGTTCCATGTTTTCGCCATTTGTGGATAATGGTTCTCACTGTGGTTTACTGGAGTCCCAGAGCTTAAGAAATGGCTTTATAACCTTTTCCAGACTGATAGATCTTAATTACTTTCTTTCTCATTTGTTCCTGAATTTCTTTGGATCTCAACATGATGTGCAAAGGAAGTCAAACACCCGATGTTGGACGATTTTGAAGTTGGAAGAGAAAATAAGATGGACTTTTTGAACCAGAGTACACAGACAAAGAACTAACCACGCATGACATTTCCAATTTTCATTTCCATTGTTGTTAAAAAGTTTAGAAATGTTTATTTTTTTAGAAAATGACGACTGTTTTGCTATATAAGCCCCTTATTTCTCGACTGGGATCGTGTAGAGCCCTTTGAAGCTGCATTAAAACTACAATTTGGACCTTCAACCCGTTAAAGTCCACTATATGGAGAAAATCCTAGAATGTTTTCCTCAAAAACTTTCATTCCTTTTCAACCGAAGAAAGAAAGACATAAACTTCTTGGACAACATGGGCTTGAGTAAATTTTTATTCTGAAAGTAAACAAATCCTTTTAGGGTCGAGCTGAGATACACTGCAGCATGTGTACAAATATACTCAAATACTCACAGCTGAAGTTTCCTATTTGGTTTAATAAAAGAGCAGACAGGCCCTGTGGTCTTTTAGAGCGAGTTCTAGGATAATCCGCAGCATATGGTAAAATAACTCAAGGAGCATTGTAAAAATCTGTGCAGTCAAAAGGTTCCTGCATTTTAGGCACCTCTTTCCGTCAAAACACTTGAAGCCCTCTTCATGCCTGCCTGTTTCCATCACTCTAACTGTTAGCGGTATGGATTTTTCCCTTACAATGCTATCACTTATGGTAATGATATACTGAAATAGCATGCAAGCAGCCTTCACGCTTGAAATTCATCATACAGTCTGCATATTTAAACCTTGCCAGGTGTTGACTTGTGCAAAGCTGTTATGCTAATGGATATGTGTTCTGGCTGGCTTGTTTTAAGGGGTGGCTGTAATTTAAAGCAGCAAAGTAAGGAGCGCGCTAACTTACGTTAGCCATCCATCGCCCCACACGTCACGCTCTTCAACGATTTCCCGTCTGCCTTTTCATCCACCGCTAATATACTGACAATATCACTTAGGCAAATCACTAGCCGGCCTTCTGTAGCTGCTCAGTAGCATGATTGTTAGTGGAAAGTTCTAGAGTTCCATCATGGCAAGGTGGAATAATGGCAGATCAGTCGTTTTGTCACTACAGCACCTGCTCAGCACCACCCTGCTTGACCTGTTGTACAGAACGACAGGTCGATGCCTGGAACTCAATTTAACATTAGCTTGCCATAATTACATCTGCTGTGTCAAGGCACTTTTTACTTCGCTTGCCCTTATGAACATTTATCACAGTTTCTGAATGGTAACTATAGTTCAGCTGTGATATTAGTAGAAAGAAATGCAGTAGAAACCAAGGACAACATGGATGGATAAATATAAATAAAATATAACTGTGGCATTGGTTGTAATAATAATGATAATAATAACAAAAATACTACTTCTTCTACTTTCTTCAGAGAAAATACTAAAAAATAAAAGCCTAAACCAGGATTTTAAAAATATAGCTTATTTATTTATTTAGTAGGTTTTTAGGAAAATCTGTGGGAACTGTTCGAAGTTGCATAATTATTTATAATGCCAAATTCAGTGTTTCAAATAATTAATTTAGTTTCCGCCGTTAAATTGAGTTTCTAACATTTGTTTTAATTCATCCTACTAATTCTTCCTATGCAAACATTTTGACATATTAAAACAATTATTGTACTGGTGGTACCTGTTGTACTAATGGATAAACTGAAACATTTATAAAAAACAAAACAAAAAACAACGCACACACACATACTGAAATGTGTGTAAATGTGTGCTATAATTTAATAGGTGTTTGTGTTTTATTCCAACTAATTATTTTTTTTTTTTTAAATTGTAAGTGTTGTTGTGACTGAGCTTTTTTGATGTTATTGAATGATAATTAAATGCATCCTTATTTATGCAAATTTAATTGCTATACCGTACACATCCATTAACTTTTCATTCTTTTATTTTAGTAGGGTGATATCAGGTAAATTGGGCCACTTTTTGGTTAATAACTTGGGATACTAACAAAAAACCCATGTATGACATTTAACTGTGTTCCTATGATTAGTAAGAACTGTTTTTAATATGTTTGTGTTGAATTGATGTAATAAAATATAATTGTTCAGGCCCTACAGGTTTTGAAACCTTAGATGCCCACATTTTGGAGATAGCAGTGTTCAGGTAAAAATGGGTCGGCTGATCAGCAAAAATGGGCCAGTCAAAATGCAAAGTAAAAATAAAGACATTTCTGATTTTAATAAAGACATTTAATAAAGACATTTAATTATATTTAATTTTATGATGTAGCAGTGTAACATTGCATTTAAATTGCATTATAACATCAATTTGAATTACATTAAAACATCAATTTCACGCTGTAGAGAAAATGTACATTTGCTTTTAGGCCTCTCTCAACTGTCTCCCTATATTCGGCCAATGCACCTCTCATACTCTCCCCTACCACCGATTGTATTTTGTGCCCCATCCCTGGCAAAAAATCCTTTCTATCTCCTGTATGTTCCTTTCTGACCCTCTTCTTTCTGTTCCTTTCTTGCTGTCTGTAATTAATAGTTTTAACATTAGGCTACTTTACTTCAACACCTATCTCTTCTATATCAAAATGTCTCTTTCACCCTTTGTCTTTTCAGTGAGTGTGAGCCCATGTGTGCACAACTATGTTTGTGTGTACACATACAGATACACATAGACATACACATGCCTCACTAACATACACATACAAACATAGTCGAGCACATAAACACTCATCACATACAAACACATTTAGAAGGTAAAATATAAAAAAAAGGTATGTCACAAATGCAAAAATACAATATATTAATAATATAAATAATTTTTAATAAGAAGAACCACTAGAATGTCTGCCTAAACTCTTCTCAAAAGGCGGCCCATTTTAACTGAAATTATTGGCTCATTTTATCTTAACACATTCAGTCAAATTGGGCCAGTAACTAAAATGGCTTTTTTTTTAATATAAAAACTAGATTATTTAGCAAAATCATAATTTTAACTCACAGAGGCCATCAAGACATGGGTTATGAATCATTATTTCTAAATGTGCGTTTGTTTTTTATTGATTTATCATCTTTATTATTGAGAAGTAAGACTGAATATGCTAGGCCACTCGCCTTGCTTTTTTCTAGTGTGGTCTCAAAATGAGGCTTTGCCCCTCCTCCCCTAGCAACCTCAGTCCAATAAAATTATTTGCTAAATGTCAAGAACTTTTATGGCAACAGTTTGAGGTTGTTTGCAGTCATTGACTGTGAACTTTTAAGGAAATATGGCACTCAAACCTTAAAGGGGTCATCGGATGCCCATTTTCCACATATACTTTGGTTAAAAATTCTCAATAGTAGTGTAAAAAAAACACATCCTTTTACCTGGTCAAAATCAGCTCTGCAAAACATCAACTCATTTTATTGCATGGTCCCTTTAAATGCAAATGAGCTCTGCTCACCCCACCCCTCTCTGCCTGGGATTATGAGCCGTAATGTTTACCTTAGCCGCATTTAGCCACGTTTTGCCGCATTTACAGTGCCTTGCAAAAGTATTCATACCCCTTCATTTTATTCATATTTTGTTTTGTTGCAGCATTATGTTAAACTGCTTTAAATTAGTTTTTCCCAACATCAGTTTACACTCCATACACCATAACAATGACAAAGCAAAAACCAGATTTGCAAACTTTACAAATTTATTAAAAATAAAACACTGAAATAAGTACATTGCATAAGTATTCAAACCCTTAACTCAGTACATAGTTGAAGCACCTTTACAGCTTCAAGTCTTTTTGGATATGATGTGACAAGCTTTGCACATCTGCATTTGGCAATTATCTGCCATTCTTTGCCTCACCTTTTCACCTCTGTCAGCTTGGATGGGGGCTGGCAGACATTTTCTAGAGTCCTAGTTGTTCCAATCGTCTTCCATTATGGATAATGGAGGCTACATGCTTCTGTGAACCTTCAATGCAGCAGATTTTTTTTCTGAACTCTTCCCTAGATCATTGCCTTAACGCAAGTCTGTCACTGAGCTCTACAGGCAGTTATCTTGACCTCAGGGCTTGGTTTTTGCTCTGATATGCATTTTCAACTGTTAGACCTTTTCTAAGAGGTGTGTGCCTTTCTAAATCATACTCATTCAAATGAATTTGCCACAGTTTAACTCCACTCGAAGTGTAGTAACATCTAGAAGCAATATGAATGCTCCTGAGCTAAATTTCGAGTGTCCCAGAAAAGGGTGTGAATACTTATGCAACGGGATCTTTTCAGTTTTTTATTTTTAATAAATTTGCACAAATGTTAAAAACCTATTTTTTGCTTTGCCATTATGGAGTAGGGAGTGTAGATTGATGTGGGAAAAAAGTAATTTAATGCAGTTTAACATAAGGCAGCAACATAACAAAATGTGAAAAAAATTAAGGGGTATGAATAATTTCGCAAAGCACTGTAGCTGCGTTTAGCGGCGAAACTTGCCAACAAGCACATTATTAAGAAAGGCCATTTGCAAAGATGCATAAAAAACCCTTACACTCACTTCTGCTGTGGGTGAAGCTGCATCACGAATGATTTGCATGAACATAGATGCATATGCAGATCGGGATCTGCGCTTTCTTTTAAAAAACAAAAGTAATGTTATCCTCTTCATTTTCAGCGGCTCAGATGTCGGGAGTAAATGACAACTGCTATGCTCATTATTACATCCAACAACAGAACACCTCAATCACTCAATAAGAGACATTCTTGTCTTCCCTGCACCTGAGTCGACACAATGGCAGTTGGAGTCGGACTGTTTCTGCTCGATGAGGGCGGGTCTAAGGTAAGGCGCTCATGTCAATCAACTATCGTGGGAGCGTCCTCTGTCAGTGCCATCACAATAACAAGAAGCTGAGAATGACCTGATTTTAAAAAGGAGATATTACTTTTAAAGATAAAAAAAAATACCACTGGGTGGATTTTTATCATTGTATGGTGGTTGTGTACACAGACTGCCAACACATTAATGTTCAAACAACATGTAAAAGTTAGTTTTGCATCTGATTACCTCTTTAAATGGCCCAATTTACCTGATATCACCCTATTTTCCCCCTTTAGTATTAAATTTCATAATTTTGGAAATTCAGTAAAACAGCACAAGTCATTCTCTGCAGTTTTTTCAACCTTCTTTTCCAACAGTTGCTTTGAAACTTTATGTCAGCATGATCATGATAGATGCTGGTTAGATAAACTGATAAACCGCTAATAACACTGTAGAGTTCCCACTGAGATGGTGGCCATGAGATAAGTGTGACACAGAAGCTGCCGTCCTTCTGTTCTGCAAAACCATCATTAAAGCGTGATTTTGAAGTGATGTTTTGAAAATGTCCCTGCAGTAATTCTCAACAGGGACTGCAAATCGTCTCGGGTTACGTATGTAACCTTAGTTCCCTGAGGGAACGAGACGCCGCGTCTGGAAACGCTATGGGGAACGCCATTGGCGGGCCGCACTCTGAATCATGTCTAACAACCAATGAAATGACGGGGGTGACGTCAGAGGCGCGGTGACGTCATCAGCCAGGAAGTATAAAGCACGTGCGTTTGACGCCCGCGGCAGCTCTTAAAGGAATGAAGCGAGCGCCGCAGGGTGCGGGAATTATGGTCCGAGACGCGGCGTCTCGTTCCCTCAGGGAACTAAGGTTACATACGTAACCCGAGACGTTCCCTTCCGGGAACTCGAGCCGCGTCTGGAAACGCTATGGGGAACGAGACTACCAACGCCCCCATAATTTCCACACCTTGCGCTGTGTCAGGAAAAACAAGGTGGAAAGAGAAGGAGCCCTTGTCTAGCATTCCGCGGACAAGAAGGCCCTGTGGTCCTCGGCCCTCGGGCACACGAGGATAGGTAGTCTTCCTCTGTCTGGTCGCCAGCCAGAGCGAGAGGTACTCGGCGGCCCTCAGGCACACGCAGAGTCTTAGTCCGTTGTCTGGGAACAGCCAGCACAAGAGGGACTGAAATGACCATTGTCTGTACGGACAAGTGGGAGAGATCCTCGGTCCTCGGACCCACGAGGATAGTAAGATCGACCTCAGGAGTATTCCTCGGCCCTCGGGCTCACGAGGAAAGGGTAGTCCTTTGTCTGGGGTTCTGCCAGAACAAGAGGGACCCAAGGCTCGGCCTGGTGCTCTGCCAGGACGCGAGAAGATAAGCCTTTGTCAAGCCTAAGCGGACAAGAGGGCACTGCAGCATCCCGGCCCTCGGGCACACGGGAAGAGCAGTATGGGCCTCCGCCTGGTAGCCAGCCAGTGTGGGAGGCACTCCTCGGCCCTCAGGCAGACGAGGAGTCTTAATCCTTGGTCTGGGAAGAGCCAGAACCAGAGGGATCGAATTTACGCCCAGTCTGGTAGTCTTGCCAGAACGTGGGGAAGATAAACCCTTGTCTAGAGTTCTACGGACAGGAGGGTGAAAGGATCCTCGGCCCTCGGGCTCACGAGGATGAAGTTCTCAACCTTCGCTACGCATTGATAGGTGCAGAGGGAGAAATGGACCTCAGCCAGGTGGTCCACCTCTGTCTGGTCGCCAGCCAGAGCGAGAGGTCCTCCTCGGCTCTCGAGCTCACGAGGAGAAGGTAGTCCATTGTCTGGGGTACTGCCAGAGCAAGAGGGACTCAAGGCTCGGCCTGGTGCTCCGCCAGGACGCGAGAAGATAAGCCTTTGTCTAGCCTAAGCGGACAACAGGACACTGCGCTCCCCGGCCCTCGGGCACACGGGGAGGACAGTATGGGCCTCTGCCTGGTAGCCAGCCAGAGCATGAGGCACTCCTCGGCCTTATTGAAGGCAGACGAGGAGTCTTAGTCCGTGGTCTGGGGAAAGCCAGAAACCAGAGGGACCGAATTACACTCGGTCTGGTGAATTTGCCAGAACGCGAGGGAAATGGACCATTGTCTAGCATTCCGCGGACAAGAGGGTTGTAAGATGCTCGAAGCGGAGCTTCTGGAGAGCGGAGGTTCCGTAGAGTATTCTCCTTTTTGAACAGGGAGGAAATCTCAACGCTCAATCCTACAGCTCTTAAGAGTGGAGGTCTCAAATAACCCTTCCGTGAGGGGAGACCTGACTACACTCACGCTAGTAACGAGGGTAAGAGCAGACCTTCTACTTGGCTACGTGGATAATGCAAGGTGTACTCCTCGGCCCTCGGGCACGCGAGGAGTCTTAGTCCGTTGTCTGGGGAGGGCCAGAACAAGAGGGACCGACCCATAGTCTCTTAGCCTTGCTGAGTCGTAAGCCATATAGAGAAGTATTCCTCGGCCCTCAGGCACTCGAGGAGTCTTAGTCTTTTGTCTGCGAAGCGCCAGAGCAAGAGGGACTAGATGAATTCGGCCTGGTAATCTTGCCAGGGCTTGAGAGAGAACCTTTGTCTAGCTTTCTACTGACAAGAGGTGATATGATCCCCGGCCCTCAGGCCCACGGGGAATAGTAGTCCTTTGTCTGGAGTTTGCCAGCACACGAAGGACTCGGATAGAGGTATTGTGATCCTCGGCCCTAGGCACGCGAGGATCAGGAAGCGCTCCTCGGCCCTCAGGCACGCGAGGAGGACGGCGATTAACGACTTCTTATTCTTAGATAGAGAATGCGCCTCAAGAAGTCTTCTCCTGGCTAGGGAGATGGCTGATTTTAGTGGCTGGCTTTACTCTAGGACGGATGAGCCTGGGGCGGCTCTGAGGTCGATATGATAAAACCTGACAAACGTCAGGGGCGAGGACCAACCCGCAGCGTTGCAGATGTCCTGGATGGGGACTCCTGCAGTCAGAGCTTTCGAGGCTGAGAGGCCTCGAGTAGAGTGAGCCTTGACTCCGACAGGTGACGGCAGACCAGAGGACTCGTAAGCAGTAGATATGGCATCAAGGATCCATCTACTGATAGTAGGTTTAGCAGCTGGGAGGCCCCTCTTTGGAGGGCCATAGCAGACAAACAGCTGATCGGATTTGCGCCACAGGGCAGCTCTGTGGACATACGCATCTAAGGCTCTGACTGGGCACATGCAATTGAACTTCCTGTGATCTGGCTCCAGGAAAGGAGGAGGATAGAACGCTTGTAGCGTGATAGGCTGTGGTGCTAGGGACGGGACCTTCGGTACGTACCCAACTCTAGGGTAGAGAAATGCTTTGGCCATACCAGGGGCAAAGTCAAGATGAGAAGGGGCCACGGAAAGGGCCTGAAGGTCCCCTACTCTCTTTAGAGAGGTAAGGGCTATCAAGAGCGCTGTCTTAATGGTAAGCACGCGGTCTGATATCTCCTCTATGGGCTCAAAGGGGGGCTTACATAGAGCTTCTAGCACGACAGCCAGGTCCCACGTGGGAACCCTTGGCTGCACTCGAGGCCTCAACCTGAGTGCAGCGCGGAGGAAACGGATGACCAGGGGGCTTTTGCCCACTGAGAGGCCACCGAGAGGGGCGTGGAAGGCAGATATAGCCGCCACGTACACCTTCAGGGTGGAGTGAGCTAGCCCCGCGGAAAGGCGAGTTTGTAGGAACTCCAGAACTGTACCGACTGGGCAGTTGACTGGGTCGAAGTGGTGTTCGTAGCACCATTTAACAAACAGGTTCCACTTAAGGCCATAAAGTTTCCTCGTAGAGGGAGCTCTGGATTGGAGAAGGGTCTCAACAACCTCGGTTGAGAGACCGGCTTCTAGGAGTTGTGCCCCCTCAGGGGCCACACCCATAACTTCCACCTCTCTGGGTGGGGGTGGCAAATTGCGCCCCCAGCCTGAGAGAGAAGGTCCCTCCTGACGGGAATCTCCCACGGAGAGCCGTCGAGGAGGGAGATTAGGTCCGAGAACCATACTCGGGCCGGCCAATACGGGGCTATTAGCAGCAGCCGTACTTGGAACCGGCGCACTCTTTCCAGAACTCCTGGGAGCAGAGCGATCGGGGGAAAGGCGTACAGACGAAGCCTCAGCCACGTCTGTGCCATAGCGTCCAGTCCGAGAGGAGCTGGAGGAGCTAGAGAATACCAGAGGGGACATTGCGATGACTCTCGAGTCGCAAAGAGGTCCACCTGAGCCTGGCCAAATTTGCTCCAGATCTGCTTCACTACTGCTGGGTGAAGCATCCATTCCCCGGGCCTCGGCCCCTGCCTCGACAGGACGTCTGCTCCCACATTTAGACGTCCGGGAATATGGACGGCTCTCAGGGAGAGAAGTTTTCCTTGAGACCAAAGGAGGATCCAATACGCTAACTTGAACAAAGGTCGTGAGCGGGTCCCTCCTTGATGGTTTATATAATAAACTACCGCGGTGCTGTCTGTACGGACTAACACGTGGCGATTTCTTAGGTCTGGAAGGAAATGCTTCAGGGCCTGGAACACTGCTAACATCTCTAGGCAATTTATGTGCCAGGAGAGATGGCGTGGGCTCCACAGGCCTCGGGCTGAGCGGCCACTCATGACCGCTCCCCATCCAGTGAGGGATGCATCTGTTGCAAGTGTGACGGGGCAACGAGGAGCTCCCAACACTGGGCCCTGAGAGAGGAACCAGGGTTTTTTCCACATGGCCAAGGCACGTAGGCAACGCCGCGTGACCTTGATCTTGCGAAATGGGTTTCCCCTCGGGGAGAACCCCCTGGTTTTGAGCCACCACTGTAGTGGCCTCATGTGCAGCAGTCCAAAAGGTATCACGTTGGATGCAGCTGCCATAAGGCCTAACAGTACTTGGAACTGTTTGACAGTGAGTGACTGGCCTAGCTTGACCGCATTTACTGCAGTAAGGATCGACTCGATCCGTGCAGGTGACATTCGTGCCTGCATCGTGGTCGAATCCCAAACTACGCCTAAGTAGGTGGTCCTCTGTAATGGAGAAAGCACACTTTTCTTGGCGTTGAGTCTCAACCCTAATTCTTTCATGTGAGCAAGAACGACACCTCGGTGTTGAACTGCTAACTGCTCTGAGCTGGCCAGGATGAGCCAGTCGTCTATGTAGTTGAGTATGCGGATGCCCTGGAGTCGCAGAGGAGCCAGAGCTGCATCCACACACTTTGTGAAAGTACGGGGAGAGAGAGCTAGGCCGAAAGGAAGTACCCTGTACTGGTAGGCTTTGCCCCTGAAAGCGAACCTGAGGAACTTCCTGTGTTGAGGAAGGATGGAGACGTGAAAGTATGCGTCTTTTAGATCTATAGTGACGAACCAGTCCTCGGACCTGATTTGAGTCACTACCTGCTTGACAGTGAGCATTCTGAACTTCAGTTTCTTTACTGAGCGGTTCAGTTGCCTGAGATCTAATATGGGCCGAAGCCCTCCATCCTTCTTGGGAACTATGAAGTACCGGCTGTAGAACCCGGATTCCCTGTCCTGAGGAGGGACCACCTCGATGGCCTCCTTCCTTAAGAGAGTTTCTACTTCTCGTTCCATTACCAGACCCTGCTCGGGGCTCACTAGAGTTGGGAATACCCCGCTGAAAGGTGGCGGTTTCGCGCCGAACTGAATGCAGTAGCCTTTCTCTACAGTACGCAGGACCCATGTGGAGATATTCGGCAGTAGCTTCCACGCTGCCAGAAAATCTACTAAGGGAACCAGCCTCTCGAGACTGGTTTCTGGATTTGTTTGAGGAACTAGCCCGGGGGCCTGTAACAGTGAACTGGCAGGAACCTCCTGAGCTAGTTTCTCTGAGGACCCCCGCGGGGGTCGCGGACCTTTTAGAGGGTAATGTCCGCGGGAGATTGCCGCGCCCTGTAACAACGGCAGGGTTAGCTGACAAATCTCCTGAGGGCCCCGAGGAGGCTCGGTAACCACACTGAGTGGCGCCGAGTAAACCTCCTCGAGAGGGGCTGCCCTCATTTGCCCTGGAATGTAAACGTCAGGGCCGTTTAGCCGAGGACTTCTTGGCCTGGAGGACGACCCTCAGGTCGGGCCTCTTAGAAGTCCCCGGCTTAGAGCGTTGCCCACCCCGTCTTCTAGGACGAACCGGAGGAGCGCGGGTGGCAACGCTCTGTTTTTGTGCCTCTCTGTGTGAGGAGCTCGCTGACGGCTGAGGCTGCCCCCGTCCAGCAGCCTCAGAGGAGTACACGCGGCGAGGGAGGTAAGTCCTGAACGCCGCTGCCTGCTTCCTGGCCTCCTGGTGCCTGGCGACAACTGTGTCCACCGAGGCGCCGAAGAGGCCGGAGCTAGGCTCAATGGGGGCGTCCAGGAGTGTTGCCCTGTCCTTAGATTTTAATGCGGACAGGGACAACCAGAGATGCCTCTCCGCGGCCACCAGGGCTGCCATAGACCGGCCCACAGCACGGGCGGTCTCCTTGGTGGCGCGGAGAGCGAGGTCTGCTGTGCGCCGCATCTCTGAAACGTTAACCTCCCTGCCTTCGCTGAACTCCTTCAGCAGGTCAGCCTGGTATGCCTGAAGGATGGCCATGGTATGAAGACATGAGCCAGCCTGACCTGCTGCCGTATATGCCTTGCCCACCATGATGGAAGTGTTCTTTAGTGGCTGGGTGGGCAAGGACGGAGCCTTCAGGGACGATGCCGCGCCGGGTGCCAGATAGCCCGCAAGCGTCTGTTCAACCCGGGGCATCGTCCTGTACCCATGCTCCTCCGCACCCCCCACGTTAGCGTAGCTCTCAGTGGGGTGGTAGAGGCGGAAGGAGTAGGGCTTCCCCCAGGACCTCGAGATCTCGTTATGGAGGTCTGGGAAGAATGGAAGGCTCCGTTTGGGAGGTGCTGCCTTTGTCCGCAGGAAGCGATCATCTAATTTGCTTCCCTGCGGCTCATGATGTTGCTCTGCGGGCCAGGAGATGTTTAATTTGGCTACCGCAGTGGTCAGCACCTCCACGAGCTCCTCATAGTGAGGCGACCGGGGTGGCTGTGGTGGTTCATCCAGGCTCTCAATATCAACCTCCTCGGAGGAAGATATATGGAGCTCTGGGATCTCTTCTTGGAGGGAAGAGGCCGCAGTGCGGGCTTCCTCATCCAATAAGAGATCGCTCGCGCCGCTGAGTGAGGGAGGAGATAGGGGATCACCCGTCTCCATACCCTCCAGCAGGTCGAGCTGCGAGCCCCACGAGTGGCGCAACCGCTCCGCCTCGGCGGCAGCGGGGCCAGACCCGCGAGGCACGCTAGTGAAAGCCCCCTCCTCAAAGAGGGCTTTCCGGGAACGGAGCAGCCGCAGCGGCAGAAGTTCACACTGCGGACAGTCAGCCTTTTCGAGGGCTGACTGTGCGTGCTCCGCTCCCAAACACACCACACATAGACTGTGTGTATCACCAGCAACAATAAAGCGTTGACAGGGAGGAACACACCGTCTATGAGTAACAGCCACCTTATCTTTTTTTGATTGTTTTGAAGCCATTTTACTCAAATAAAAGCTGTGCAAACTGGCACAAAAAAGCAGCAAAATGGCAGACAGACAGACACAGAGCGCTCTCGCTGAATGACAAAAGCTGCCGCGGGCGTCAAACGCACGTGCTTTATACTTCCTGGCTGATGACGTCACCGCGCCTCTGACGTCACCCCCGTCATTTCATTGGTTGTTAGACATGATTCAGAGTGCGGCCCGCCAATGGCGTTCCCCATAGCGTTTCCAGACGCGGCTCGAGTTCCCGGAAGGGAACTGAGGTTACTTTAAGGTTGCATTAATTTAGGACAGAAAGTAGGTACGCATGCAAATGCAAGCTCTCAAATTAATGCTGTGTATTTGTAAATTCACAAATGCAGATGGAGGTAAACAGAGAAGACGAGCTGTTCACTTTGATATGTGTGAAGATAATCAAACTGTTTTATCAGTCACCCTTCTTCCTCTGTTCTCCCTCCTCATCGCAGTCTCTCTTAATTAGCTGTCTCCTTACCGGCATGTTATTTACAATCATGTGTTTTCAGTCTATTTACGCATTTAATGAAAGAGACTGTAAAAGCATCATCAGTTTATATTATCCTGACTCTCTCTCTCTCTGTTTCTCCATTACACCTTACCATTCCTCATGGTCTCTTTCTAGAGTGCAGTGTTTTCCTGAACGCCGGTGCCAGAGTGGTATGCTAATGTGTATTGATGTGTATGAAATTAGCTGGAATTTGCAGAGGCAGCACTAATGGAATGAGTGTCTACCTCCACCTCGTCCTGCCAGCAACATAGCACCAGGTCTGAGGAGGGGGTGTGAACGTGCGTCAGTGTCTGTCCATATGCTTTAACTTCCCATTCTCAAGATTGTGAGGAACCGATTAGGAGCCACATTGAATTTAAATGGCTGATTTACAACACAAAAATATTCCACACAATGCTTTAAAAGTTGATGTTTACCTGATCCACCAACTTGGTGTTAGAAGTTTTAAAGTAACTGCTTGTAAGTTTTTTAACTTGGAATATAAGTTTCAAAATCATTCTGATAGTACACACCTCACACATTTAAATGGAAGAGAAAAAATGATTTTAACATCAAAAGTATTATACACTTTGCCTTTGAAGGTTTTTTAATGTCTTAAAAAGCAAACTAGATTTCAAGGAGAATGTGTCCTCTGCTTTTTCATATCATGAAAAATAGAAATAAAGTTGTCTAAGGTGTCAGACTTCTAGCCACATCAGAGAAGATAAATCCAAAGCAAATAGAGACCATGTGGAAAATGTGCTCTCTGAAACGGTAGCTCCTGAGGGTAATCTTATGAAATAAGTAAGACAGGTAAAGCATCACAAGTCTCTTCCATGAAACCTCAGTCCCTTTGGATTTTCCAAGCTTTATGAAAGCAAAACAGCTCATCAGGGGCATCATATCACACGTTATTTTCACTGCATACAATGCTGGTGTAAGTAATTATGGCTGTCAAATGCAATTTGTTCCCTCTATTATTGCAGCAATCTAGCTTGAACAGAGGAAAAAGAAAAAAAAGCACATTATTAGAGCTTGAGCTAAGCCAGATGCTTTTTTAAGTCAGCAGCTATCCTGATTATAGAATTTTTAGTATATATTGTTTATTATTTATTTATTTTTTACATGTCAGTATGACATGATGAGACCAGCTGTTTAAAAAATCACGGATAAGATATTTTTGTGTCTATATCATGTAGAGAACATATAAAGCGAGCGAGAGAGAAACAGGCCAACACAAATGCAAAGACTGTAGGGCCCATAACTGTGTCTTTGTGAAAAGTCAAGCATCAGTCCCATTATGTACACTCTCATTGTGTATTCTAGCGACATAAAACATCATTGAATATTCATAAGATGGCCCTAAAGTAGGTTACATTGTAATTTGACCTAATAATTTTGATTGCAAATGCATCAGGTCACTGTATTAAATATAATACATGTCCTGCTGTTTTTTGAGCGAATAAATCCTTTGGGCGTTT
>NC_133376.1:25197919-25221621 GCF_049309525.1 Garra rufa
ATATATATATATATATATATATATATATATATATATATATTTATTTATTTATTTTATTTTTTTGTTATATTGTTTATAATGAATAGATTGAGGAATACAAAGAAAGCTGATGTCAAACTTGAAAAAATGAAGGAGGGAGAGGGTAGTAAATGACGTCCTGGGTCGCTAAAGAAGGTTAAACTGATGCAATATCAATGTCAGATTCATGAAAAAGTTGTTCTTTTTTAACTGTTTTTTTTATGAACCTGCTAAAACTTTTCGCAAATCACACTGTAAAAATCAGATTGTAGCTGTTCTCGAGAAAACAACTAACTGATTCAATGCTCTGGTTGATTCAAATCAAGTCTCAACTCAGTAAATGTGTATACAGTGTGTGTAAGTATGTAAAGAAGATATTTACCTTTTTATGAAATTAAAGTATAATAAAACTTTGAAGATCTTTACATGCCCTTTGATACTTAAGTGCATAAAAACAGTTACTTTTGTTGTTTTACGTAAGTCAAATGTACTTTAACTGGAGTAATATAGAGTAATTAGCATATAAATCTCAGCTTCTACTCAAGTACATGACTTGCATACTTAGTCATCCACTTGTGTTTTGTGGTTATTGTATCCTATTGTGGCTCATCCATTGTGTTTGAGTGCTAGAGAATTTCAATGGCTTTGGATTTATCTGAAAACATGTAGGCTGTGGAATGAATGTATGTAGATGCAATGCAATTGTGTATAAGAGCGTTTTGATAGAGGGCTTTTGTGAGCCTGTGTGTGTATGTGTTTTTGTGATGAATGACTAGGTGACAGTGAGCAGATGTGAGAAGCTGATGAATTGCAGGGACATCCGAAGTGAGAGACAAACAGCACGCAAAACGTCCAACTGCTTTTGCATGCAAACAAACACACGGCTAAACTCTGACGCCTGCATGCTCGGCATCAAACTCACTCAGACTTCGCATATTGCAATGCTATCGCCTCGAGCAACAGTCGGCATGTTCTGGAAATTAAATAAATAATATCTAAATCAATGCATCTCGCCATCTGTCTACAGTGACCCTGTCAGATATTCACTTGACTGTCTATTTTTTGATCAATCAGATCCCTGTTCCAAAAACTGACCCAATTGAGATTAGCATGTCTGTAACTTGGATTCAAAACAGCAGATACCATCATCACAGAAGCAGAAAAGGCCTGCCTACAGTATATGTAAAAAATGCTATATTGTAAGCTAAATTATGCATAAGTGCACAAGGTCATTATAGCTACGGTAGCATTTGATGGTTTGTTTTCTGTAGCAGAGGCGGTTTTCCAGCTGATTCAAGCCATAAATTGTGATTGTGTTTTTTTAAGGTTATAGATAGGGCTATAGTTTTGAATTTCTGTGGAATGAAAGATTAAATTAGCATAAACTGCGTAAGTAAACATGTCCAATGGGCACTTTTGATGTATGGAAACCGTTATAGAGGCTGACGGTTAAGCAAAGCGCGAGCTACGGCAAGCTGGAATATTTAAGATTAGGCTGTGTTGCCTTTGTGGACTTGCCAAGAGTATACAAAATATATTGCACATCTCTAAAGGGACAGAAATTGCGGTGCAGCAGAATTTCTTTGAACATGATTCAGATTCAAAACAGCTAAAAATGTTTACTTGTGAGCAATCAAGCAATACTCCACTGAGAGGTCATTGTTGAATTCTGGTCTTGCTATGAACTTTTGGGATTTTTATTTGATAAATCTATTCTCATACAGTTTTCAAAAAATAATGGACTGCATGCTTGATTTTAAGGTGACTGTTCACCCAGAAATGACAATTATATCATTAATTACTCACCCTCGTTTTGTTCCAAACCTATAAGACCTTTGTTCATCTTCAAAACACAAATAAAGATATTTTTGATGAAATCCGAGAGCTTTCTGACTCTATAGACAAAAACACAACTACCACGTTCGAGGCCAAGAAAGGTAGTAAGGACATTGTTAAAAAGTCTGTGATATCAGTGGTTCAACTGTATTTTTATGAAGGTACGAGAATACTTATTGTGTTTAAAGAAAACAAAAAATAATGACTTTATTCAAACATATCTTGTCTTCCGTCTCAGTCTATTTTAATGATGTCCTTACTACCTTTCTGGGCCCTGAATGTGGTAGTTCTGTTGCTGTCTATACAGGGCCAGAAAGCTCTCGGATTTCCTCAAAACTATCTTAAAAGGGTCCAATTATGCTCTTTCACAAAGTCTTTACACTAGAACATGCTCTCATGCTTGGTGGTTCGAAAAAAGCATTATTTTTCACATAATTTGCATTATTACAATAGCTTTCTCTCCAGGCTGGCACAAATGGCTCGATTATTTCCGGATTTGATAAAGGTCCGCCTTCCGAAAAATGAAATGTGTTGTGATTGATTAGCAGTCCCACTGTGTTGCAATTGGCGGACAGCTTAGACGGCATTTCAGTGCTTACTAAAGCAGCTAGTTCTGTGTACAACTGCCCAAGCTAGGTTAAAGTAATTCTTACTTTATAATATAGATATTTTTCTCACAAAAACACATCGGATCGCTAAACCCCTCCAGAGCTATGTGAGGCACTTTTTATTATGGATTGACTTGTTTTGGACTGATGGAGAGAAACACTTGTCTATGCTGTTCAGTCTATGCTGTTCTAAAGCTTGAGAGTGCCAGGATTATTTTTAATATAACTCCGATTGCATTCATCTGAAAGAAGGAAGTCATATACACCTAGGATGCATGGAGGGTGAGTAAATAATACGCCACAGTAGTGTTGGCTTGCATGTGTTTCGACCCTCTATACCACACCCTCTATACCACACACGTCAACAGCGGGGCTCCAGCACGGCTACCGAAGCAGTTTGTAGCTAAAGTGAATCCCCTACCTCGTCCCTCCCCACCCGCCAACAATTAGATTTTCCGTAGGCGGGATTTACGTTGTGACCTTACAACATGCAGAAAACAAATGCTGTAGTCCAAAGAAGCCGTCCGTTGTAGTTCTTGAAAAGTTTTTTTTTAAAACTAAATATCGCCCTTTAGAGTGGACTTTGAGATATATAACGTTGTAGATGTTTTTTTGTTTAGTTTTTTTTTTTTTTTATGGCTAAACATACACACCACACACTGGCTAAAATTCAAAAAGTGAAAAAGCATAAAGGACCCCTTTAATTTGTATTCCGAAGATGAGCAAAAGTCTTGCGGGTTTGGAACAACATCAGGGTGAGTTATTAATGACCCAATTTTCATTTCTGCGTGAACTAACCCTTTAAGCATTTAACTACAGCTTATAAAAAATATTCTCTACAGCTTAAAAAAAGCATCTCTAAACTGCATACATCCTGTGTTTGATTCTTCGTAGCTGTGCATCACAAGTTCACTCTGTGCTTAACAATGATCATCTGCTCAAATCAGGAAAGAGTAATTTTTCTCACTGAATGGGAGTCTGAAAGAAAAAGGAAGAACAGACATTTTTCTTTGTTCAGTTTTAAATGTATTATTTATGTAAGACAGTTCTGCTTCAGACAGTTTTTGCCTTATGCGGATTGATATTGTAAAAGATGTGGGCTTTACTGGATCTTTTAAAAGTCCCTCATTAGTCAAAATGCCATAAAATAATAAAAAATTGTTAACATCGGCAATATAAAATGTATTGACGGCAATGTTACTGTCATTGTGATGCGCATAACAAGTTTTAAAAATGTGTACTTTTGTGTTACACTGGCTTCAGATGGGTTTGGAACCACAGATAGGAGTAAATAATCACAGAAGTTTTCATTTTCATCTTATAATTAAAAGTCTGACTCACAGTTTTTAGTGTATTCTGGTTCTTAAAAAAAGCTGTTGCTTCTTCCTCATCTTCATCACTTTTGATATAAATATATATGCTTATATAGGAATAATTTGTGGCCAAATGATCAGTAACGTCTTATTGATGCATGACTAGCATGTCCTCTTAGCAGCGCTATTGGGTGACAACAGGGAGTCTGAACACAGCTGTGAATAGTGTGATTTCAACAGAAATAAAGTTTTGTTTGTGCCAAGTGAGCCACTGTTGTTGTTTATGCCAAATGAGCCAAAGCTGGCAAAACAAGTAAAAATAAGTATATTTTATGAAAATGTGGTTTTATTTTCTTTATCTGTTTTTCCCCATCTTTGTGTTTGCTTACTGTGCTGATAATATGTTATAGTAATATACAAGCATCTGGAGGACATCTCTTCAAGCAACCACAAAGGCATATTTTGTGATGGACAAAGTCGACACACTCCAGTATTTGCCTCTATTTTGTTTTTTAATGATGTTTTTCCCAATGCATTTATTAGTCGCATACATTACTGTCAGCATCCACATTTTGAAATCAGAGACCTGTAAGGGGTACATCAATCTTCACACATGTGTGCTGTCTGTTTTTTTTTTTTTTTTTTTTTTCGTCATCTGACTGTTTGGTCGAGCATGAGCGGATGCTAGCCTGGAGTACTAACGCCCACAAGCCGTTTACTCCTTTCATACTAATAATGAAAGAGGGAGAGGCTGGTGGAGAAAAACACAGCTTTTGAAAGTTGTATGGATTGCTGGATTGTAAAGATGTGGCTGAGAGATAGATGTAAGTGACTGAAGCTTGTACTGTATACATCTTCAAGGCCTGAAAGCCTAGTGTGCTTTACATCCACAGACCATCAACATAGCTTTTTTAACCTGCACTTTAGCAATAATAGAAGTAGTTAAATGTATTAGCCACTATGCCAACTTTTAATAGACTTAGCTGGCAAATTAGAAAAGCCTCAGTCTTTTCAAAATCAGCAGTGTATGGGATCCCCCATGGTTGTGGCCCCTCAGTGTGTTTTGTTGTAATTGCGGTTAAATTTGCCAACCTAGAGCGATTTAACTCTGCATATAAGCCGATTCAAAGTGGCAAATATACAGTGTGCTTACTGTTGGTATAAATTAATTTGCACAGGAATCACAGAAGCAGGAAACAATGTATCAGATGCTCAATGTTGATTATTGATTTACTTGTACAGCTTAGCAAACACATGGTGCATGCAGAAACAAAGCAACAGTGTTAGGATCCTATAGGATCCTTTGACAGTTCAAAAAATTGTAATTTCATGGTGAAATTACTGGTGAAATCCTACTAGATTTTAGATTTAAGCATACTTTAGCACATATCTAAAATATATCAAATTGACAGCATCTAAAACATTGCATTTTTATTGTAATTTTAAAGGTCCCATATTGTACACATTTCTGGAGGTTTATTTTAGTTGTTGATGTCCTTAAGAATATATATTTGCGGTATAAGTGCCAAAATCCATCTCAATATATTTTTACAGCTCTTTTTTAGGAGCTCTGTCAAAAACAGGTCGATTTTGGCCCATCTAATTAATATTCATGAGCCTCTCTTCTGATTGGCCTGTTGTTTTCTGAGTGACGCACAGCCAGGCCAATCACAGGTAACTACGGTCATGTATCGTTGTAGCCGAACCCAGAGCAATAGAGAGAGCTGATACTCAACAGGATATTTCAGAATGATCATTAATGTTTTTTCTTTTTCAAACACCGAATGCAGTAAGCTACATAACTGTTGCTTTAGTAAAGCCCCTTTCACAATGCGCGCTGATTCTGGAAAATTACGGGAACGAGCGCTGTGTGAACAAAAGCCAGAACCATAAAGGCAGTGTTTTAGTGTTGATGCACACTACCCTGCGACTCTGCGACGACGAAAAAATACATGCAAAGTGGAATGAAGCGGCGATCGGGCAGAGCCAGCTCCGCACTATCAGCACTGAAGCACAGTTTGTTCAGGTTAGTTTCAGTTTAGTGAAACATACGCGTAGCATTACATCTCACATCCAAACGTCACGTCTTTATGGGTTGTGTGTAAAGCACGCACAGATTCCGGAAAACAACTGTGAATGAACCAAATTAAACAATTCCGGAACAAATCATGGGACTCATTATCCGTGTATTTTACGGAATTGCTGTGTGAAAGAGGCTGAAGTTGACGTGCCACTGGTCTCTTATATTCACGTTGTTCTGAAGCCTGTGCAATGATGTAGTTTCGACATCTATAGACTTAACAGGGTTTTCTAGATTAGTTTCCGTGTTGTTGTTGCTTTGCAATGTTATGGGCGCGATGTTGTCTGGGGTTTGACAAAAGGAGGGTGGGACGTGATTGGTGCTGGGGGGTGGTGACTGAAGGCGGTGACTGAGTAGATCGGACGTCACATCGTTACGGAAGTCACAGCGGCTCGTGAAAATGAACAGCTACTTTAAGCAGGCTGTGTGCAGTTTACTGTGGATTGACTGTTTTGAAACTCATATGGTAGCTACATAGCCCATAGACCTCAGTTATCATGAAAAAAGCCAGGAAATTTCGATTTTGACAATATGGGACCTTTAAGCGTAATGTCTATATAGTAGTATATTGTAATCATGTGATTTGCACTGTACAGATAAATGCACAGCAACAGTTTAAAAGTCTGTTTTTTTTTTTTTTTGACTTGTTGAGAAGTGATTAGGTATGGAATGGGGTGAGTTTAGGGGCTCATAAATCTATGCAAATATATTCCTAATATATAAATAATTTAGATCCTGTTAATAAATCCCAATTACTGCACAGATAGTCGCTAATGTCAAAGATAGACATGAATCTGGCAAAAAAAAAAATAATTACACTGGTTCTTACAAGTGGTTAACGCATTTTAAAATACCCTAAACCTAACCAATATAGAAAAGAAAATGTGTTTACTCATCCAATGCACTTGTTTTTAGTTTTAATTTTGTCATACATAGGACAGATTTTGCAGACCATTCTTAGACTAAGCCAGGATTAGCCCATAGTTGAATTTGGACATTTAAGTAATTTTATAAACGTGCTTAGACACATTTAAAACATTACTGGTGTGCATCTTGAGACAAAACAAAGGCACTGATATATTTTTACATCAGTCAGTGCAAGTTTCTTTGAGTTGAAACACTTCACATTTACATTTTAGTCTAGGACTAGGCTTAAGCCTTGTCTGTGAAACCGGGAGTTAGTCTTTTAAATTAGTTTTAGTCTTGGTCTTACGTCAAATGTACCTTTTAGTTATCATATTTAGTTAACCTTGTCATGTTTTTGTTTAGTCAAGTTTTAGTTGACTAACTCCTGGGTTTCACAGACATGGCTTAAGCCTAGTCCTAGATTTAAGTGTACTGTAAATCTGAACTGTTTCAACTGAAAGAAACTTGCACTGACTGATCTTAAAATATATTAGCACCTTTGTTTTGTCTCAAGATGCACACCAGTAATGTTTTTTCTAAGCCACATTAAATGTCTTAATCGAACTATGGCCTAATCCTGGTTTAAGGCCTTTCCACAGCGCGATGAGCGCGAGGCGAATCGCAGACGAATGATGCTTTCACACCAAACGAGAACTGTCTATGATACCATGAGCTGCATACAAAACAGAAACAGAAAATATATCATATATATATATATATATATATATATATATATATATATATATATATATATATATTAATAATATCAAATTGTAATATAATCATATGTCTGTTTGCTTTCATATTTCATGAACAGTAGAAAAAAAGTTTCAATCATTTTTTTTTTATACGGAAGATCTAGAGAGTGAACGCACTCTGACTCATTTAACACTCGCGCACATGGAAGAAAATGGACAGTGTTCTCCTCCAGATCACATCATTCAGTGGAGAATTAATGACAAATATATTAAAAACGTGAGAATAACCATCTGTTCTCAGATCCAATGATAACAAGAGCACATCCTCTTCTCTCTCTAAATACTCTTCTTCTGTGTTTGTTTACACTGGTTTTCGAAACAGCGCCACCATTCTCGCACTTTTGTGCAACAGCAGCTGCTCCAGGCATGTGATGTAATGCTCAAATCTTATTGGACGGCTGCGTTTTAGCTTTGCGAAACTGAAAAGATTTGTCAGACTGTTTAAAAAACATTTGCTTTTTCGGTGTGCGAATGTTCATGGTGTATGTGGAAGCATCCATAGGAATCTGTTGTTTTATTCCAGCACGTCATCGTGTGCGATATTCATTTAGATTTTTTTGCGCACAGTCTGGAAAGGTTTTAGGCTAAGCCCTGTCTATAAAACCGGGCCTAAATGTCTGAGCATTTTAGTCAAGTTTTAGTCAATAAGCACAAATCAACGTGGACTACTAATACACATGGTTTATTTTACTACATCTAGTGTACTGACTTATTATAGGCTATTTAACATATAAATTAATATCAAAGACTATCTAAAATATGCACTCACTCTGTCTACATTATGAAAACTGGCAGAAACAATCAAAATATATTATAAGAGCAAACTAATAGTAATTCCAAATTGTTTCTCTAATAAAAAAAAACAAAAAAAAAAAAACAGCGGTTGAGTAATACTTCACAAAATTGATTGCAAAATTAAGCAAAATGCTGGGCAAAAAACAAAACAAAAAAAAAAACATGCTTTTTAAACGGAGAAGCTCTGATTTGGTGAACTTAGCTTTTGTTATCTGGCAACTGCACGCATGAAAGTGTGTACACATAGTAATAATAATAGTTCACAATAATATTTTGTCACCTTTTTCAACGATGGAACCAAAACAAGTGCTGATAAATTGATAATCTCCCACTGTAATCATATTTGTGTGAACAGGAATAAAAGTTTTGATTTGATCCCACTAGTGTTCATTCCATCTGAAAAGTTCAATGAACTGAATGTATAAGTATGTCCAAGCACGTTTCAGTATGTTGTACATGCAACAAAACAAACAGAAAACTCATCACGCTAGTAAAGCTTATAATACAATTAATAGTTTTCATCAGCATAACCTCAAGCTTCTCAGAATGCACACATTCTTCTCTGTGTTCATTACACCCAGTCCTCTTAGTCTACAATTATCTCTGCAAGAGAGCAGCACCACTGCATCTGTTTCAGGAAGACGACCCTGCCAGATTTATTTGGAACAGATGTGTCAGGTAAACCCATTTTAGCCGGGTGCTATGGTGATGAGCAGCACAAAACTCTGGTTTTGACTGCGACCATCCGCTGTTTCATTTAAAAATTCACACTCCTCGATCAGAGCGCTTTACGGAATCACCATGGTGACTAAACTCTGTTTGGAGGGCTTCCAATGGCACTTCTCCTGTCTGCTTTACTCTTCCTGGGACTCCATTAAAATATGCTCAGGCTAGGGATGTTTACTGGCATGTTTGTGCCTGTTTATCGTTCCGTTAATTTACCTTCATCTACCTGGCTAATGAGTGGAACGCAAAGCAGGGAACACGGAACAAATAGAGCTGCTTTATAATTAAACTTTGCATTAGGCATAAACGGTCGCCTGCTAACCTCAGCTCCACCTTACGTGTGCACTAGTGCTCCTCACTTTCTAATGTATGTCTTGTGCATCCTTATGCATGGCTCCATTCCTTTCACGCATGTCATAAAATACATGTTTCAGCAGTTCCGTTTCAAAAAGTGTCCACGTATTTATATCAAGCATTTGAATGAGCTCCTTTTTTTTTTACGCCTCGTACCTCCTACACTGGTTTGCTAGTGGGCTCTCCCACACATTTAATAACACATTGTGTGCAAAAGCTCTCACTCTCTTTTGCTCTCCTTCTCACCCGTTTGAATTTGTGGATGGCTATCTCTTGGGAAACTGTGCATTGTAGAATAAAAGTCTATCTTCCTGCAGCGTTCTGTCTCCCCAGGCGTTTCACATTGTAAACATGGAGCTCAGAAAGTGCTTTGCCTGTTTTAAAGTGTCCGTCAATGAGATTTTCTCCATTTGTGGCAAGCCACAATTTGAAGTGCCGATTCCCGAGAGAGCTTTCTGTCTGTTTGGACCTAGAAGTCTGTTTGGATTGTGTGAACATTCTCTTCCATTAACCGCACATTTTTTTCATAAAGAAAAGTGAATATGTGAATGCAGTGAAATGATTGCAAGCCTCAGCCTTGAACTTCTGTAGAGTATCCTTCAAGATCCTTCTGTTTTCTATCTTTCACTGGTTATGTACTTACTGACATGTACGTTTCCTTACTATGGACTGTTTTGACTGGAAATAAGAGGCAAAGAAGAAAAAAAATGCATTGTGCAAAAACAGCGTATATCCATTTCGAATATATATTGAAGTAAAAACATTCAAAGTCGGCATGAATGAAAAGTCTAGTTTAATCTATGTTATAAATGTGTATTATAGATCTTTTTGTGAACAACTAATCTATGCATGTGTTTCATTTTTTTTTTTTTTTTTTCAGTTTTCCAAATGTGTTTAAAATGCAACTGGACCTTCTGGTGAAAATGACTCATCTCTAGTATATGCTGGACTTGTACAATCATTTAATCTGCTTAAACTTTTGCAAACTCGCATTTATCTGCCTTCATTTTTGACTCATTTTGGAAGTAATCATTTTTTACAATACAATTGACAACTGATGCATAGCACCAGTCCTCGTCCTACATTTTTTCCGTAGATAGTTCATTACACTCAGATCTACAGTGGTGTGAAAAAGTGTTGGCCCCCTACCTGATTTTTTTGCATGTTTGTCACACTTTAATGTTTCAGATCATCAAACAAATTGAAATATTAATCAAAGACAACACAAGTAAACACAGCATGCAGTTTTTGAATGAAGTTTTTTATTATGAAGGGAAAACAAAATCCAAACCCACATGGCCCTGTGTGAAAAAGTGTTTGCCCCCTAAACTTAATAACTGGTTGGGCCACCCTTAGCAGCAACAACTGCAATCAAGCATTTGCGACAACTTGCAATGAGTCTGTTACAGCGCTGTGCAGGAATTTTGGCCCACTCATCGTGGCAGAATTGTTGTAATTCAGCCACATTGGAGGGTTTTCGAGCATTAACCGCCTTTTTAAAGTCATGCCACAGCATCTCAATAGGATTCAGATCAGGACTTTGACTAGGCCACTCCAAAGTCTTCATTTTGTTTTTCTTCAGACATTCAGAGGTGGATTTGCTGGTGTGTTTTGGATCATTGTCCTGCTGCAGAAACCAAGTTCGCTTCAGCTTGAGGTCTCGAACAGATGGCCAGACATTGTCCTTCAGGATTTTTTGGTAGACAGCAGAATTCATGGTTCCATTTATCACAGCAAGTCTTCCAGGTCCAGAAGCAGTAAAACAGCCCCAGACCATCACACTACCACCACCATATTTTACTGTTGGTATGATGTTCTTTTTCTGAAATGCTGTGTAACTTTTACGCCAGATGTAATGGGACACACACCTTCCAAAAAATATTTTCCCAAAAGTCTTGGGGATCATCAAGATGTGTTCTGGCAAAACTGAGACAAGCTTTTATGTCCTTTTTGCTCAGCAGTGGTTTTCGTCTTGGAACTCTGCCATGCAGACCATTTTTGCCCAGTCTCTTTCTTATGGTGGATTCATGAACACTGACCTTAACTGAGGCAAGAGAGGCCTGCAGTTCTTTAGATGTTGTTGTGAGGTCTTTTGTGACCTCTTGGATGAGTCGTTACTGCACTCTTGAGGTAATTTTGGTCAGCCGGCCACTCCTGAGAAGGTTCACCATTGTTCCATGTTTCCGCCATTTGTGGATAATGGTTCTCACTGTGGTTTACTGGAGTCCCAGAGCTTAAGAAATGGCTTTATAACCTTTTCCAGGCTGATAGATCTTAATTACTTTCTTTCTCATTTGTTCCTGAATTTCTTTGGATCTCAACATGATGTGTAGCTTTTGAGGATCTTTTGGTCTACTTCACTTTGTCAGGCAGGTCCAATTTAAGTGATTTCTTGATTGCGAACAGGTGTGGCAGTAATCAGGCCTGGGTGTGGCTAGAGAAACTGAACTATGATGGTTTTTGTTGTAAAGGCATTAAAGCATTAGTTACTCACATGTCATCCAAGATGTTCATGTCTTTCTTTCTTCAGTGGAAAACAAATAATATTTATCCATATAGTGGACTTCAATGGGGATCAACAGGATGAAGTTCCAACTTGCAGTTTCCATTTGAGGAATAAGGGTCTTGTCTAGAGAAGGATCGCTCATGTTGTTATTCTTCAAATAAAAACAATTCTACAATTTTTAAACACAAATGCCGTCTTGCGTAAGCTCTGCATCCACACTTTCAAGCATTACGTAATCACACAGGAAAGGTCAAGTAGGCGGAAGTGCTAAGGAAGTCAAACACCTGATGTTGGACGATTTTGAAGTTGGAAGAGAAAATAAGATGGACTTTTTGAACCAGAGTACACAGACAAAGAACTAACCACGCATGACATTTCCAATTTTCATTTCCATTGTTGTTAAAGAGTTTAGAAATGTTTATTTTTTTTTTAAAATGACGACTGTTTTGCTATATAAGCCCCTTATTTCTCGACTGGGATCATGTAGAGCCCTTTGAAGCTGCATTAAAACTACAATTTGGACCTTCAACCCGTTAAAATTCCACTATATGGAGAAAATCCTAGAATGTTTTCCTCAAAAACTTTCATTCCTTTTCAACCGAAGAAAGAAAGACATGAACTTCTTGGACGACATGGGCTTGAGTAAATTTTTATTCTGAAAGTAAACAAATCCTTTTAGGGTCGAGCTGAGATACAATCACTGCAGCATGTGTACAAATATACTCAAATACTCACAGCTGAAGTTTCCTATTTGGTTTAATAAAAGAGCAGACAGGCCCTGTGGTCTTTTAGAGCGAGTTCTAGGATAATCCGCAGCATATGGTAAAATAACTCAAGGAGCATTGTAAAAATCTGTGCAGTCAAAAGGTTCCTGCATTTTAGGCACCTCTTTCCGTCAAAACACTTGAAGCCCTCTTCATGCCTGCCTGTTTCCATCACTCTAACTGTTAGCGGTATGGATTTTTCCCTTACAATGCTATCACTTATGGTAATGATATACTGAAATAGCATGCAAGCAGCCTTCACGCTTGAAATTCATCATACAGTCTGCATATTTAAACCTTGCCAGGTGTTGACTTGTGCAAAGCTGTTATGCTAATGGATATGTGTTCTGGCTGGCTTGTTTTAAGGGGTGGCTGTAATTTAAAGCAGCAAAGTAAGGAGCGCGCTAACTTACGTTAGCCATCCATCGCCCCACACGTCACGCTCTTCAACGATTTCCCGTCTGCCTTTTCATCCACCGCTAATATACTGACAATATCACTTAGGCAAATCACTAGCCGGCCTTCTGTAGCTGCTCAGTAGCATGATTGTTAGTGGAAAGTTCTAGAGTTCCATCATGGCAAGGTGGAATAATGGCAGATCAGTCGTTTTGTCACTACAGCACCTGCTCAGCACCACCCTGCTTGACCTGTTGTACAGAACGACAGGTCGATGCCTGGAACTCAATTTAACATTAGCTTGCCATAATTACATCTGCTGTGTCAAGGCACTTTTTACTTCGCTTGCCCTTATGAACATTTATCACAGTTTCTGAATGGTAACTATAGTTCAGCTGTGATATTAGTAGAAAGAAATGCAGTAGAAACCAAGGACAACATGGATGGATAAATATAAATAAAATATAACTGTGGCATTGGTTGTAATAATAATGATAATAATAACAAAAATACTACTTCTTCTACTTTCTTCAGAGAAAATACTAAAAAATAAAAGCCTAAACCAGGATTTTAAAAATATAGCTTATTTATTTATTTAGTAGGTTTTTAGGAAAATCTGTGGGAACTGTTCGAAGTTGCATAATTATTTATAATGCCAAATTCAGTGTTTCAAATAATTAATTTAGTTTCCGCCGTTAAATTGAGTTTCTAACATTTGTTTTAATTCATCCTACTAATTCTTCCTATGCAAACATTTTGACATATTAAAACAATTATTGTACTGGTGGTACCTGTTGTACTAATGGATAAACTGAAACATTTATAAAAAACAAAACAAAAAACAACGCACACACACATACTGAAATGTGTGTAAATGTGTGCTATAATTTAATAGGTGTTTGTGTTTTATTCCAACTAATTATTATTTTTTTTTAAAATTGTAAGTGTTGTTGTGACTGAGCTTTTTTGATGTTATTGAATGATAATTAAATGCATCCTTATTTATGCAAATTTAATTGCTATACCGTACACATCCATTAACTTTTCATTATTTTATTTTAGTAGGGTGATATCAGGTAAATTGGGCCACTTTTTGGTTAATAACTTGGGATACTAACAAAAAACCCATGTATGACATTTAACTGTGTTCCTATGATTAGTAAGAACTGTTTTTAATATGTTTGTGTTGAATTGATGTAATAAAATATAATTGTTCAGGCCCTACAGGTTTTGAAACCTTAGATGCCCACATTTTGGAGATAGCAGTGTTCAGGTAAAAATGGGTCGGCTGATCAGCAAAAATGGGCCAGTCAAAATGCAAAGTAAAAATAAAGACATTTCTGATTTTAATAAAGACATTTAATAAAGACATTTAATTATATTTAATTTTATGATGTAGCAGTGTAACATTGCATTTAAATTGCATTATAACATCAATTTGAATTACATTAAAACATCAATTTCACGCTGTAGAGAAAATGTACATTTGCTTTTAGGCCTCTCTCAACTGTCTCCCTATATTCGGCCAATGCACCTCTCATACTCTCCCCTACCACCGATTGTATTTTGTGCCCCATCCCTGGCAAAAAATCCTTTCTATCTCCTGTATGTTCCTTTCTGACCCTCTTCTTTCTGTTCCTTTCTTGCTGTCTGTAATTAATAGTTTTAACATTAGGCTACTTTACTTCAACACCTATCTCTTCTATATCAAAATGTCTCTTTCACCCTTTGTCTTTTCAGTGAGTGTGAGCCCATGTGTGCACAACTATGTTTGTGTGTACACATACAGATACACATAGACATACACATGCCTCACTAACATACACATACAAACATAGTCGAGCACATAAACACTCATCACATACAAACACATTTAGAAGGTAAAATATAAAAAAAAGGTATGTCACAAATGCAAAAATACAATATATTAATAATATAAATAATTTTTAATAAGAAGAACCACTAGAATGTCTGCCTAAACTCTTCTCAAAAGGCGGCCCATTTTAACTGAAATTATTGGCTCATTTTATCTTAACACATTCAGTCAAATTAGGCCAGTAACTAAAATGGCTTTTTTTAAATATAAAAACTAGATTATTTAGCAAAATCATAATTTTAACTCACAGAGGCCATCAAGACATGGGTTATGAATCATTATTTCTAAATGTGCGTTTGTTTTTTATTGATTTATCATCCTTATTATTGAGAAGTAAGACTGAATATGCCAGGCCACTCGCCTTGCTTTTTTCTAGTGTGGTCTCAAAATGAGGCTTTGCCCCTCCTCCCCTAGCAACCTCAGTCCAATAAAATTATTTGCTAAATGTCAAGAACTTTTATGGCAACAGTTTGAGGTTGTTTGCAGTCATTGACTGTGAACTTTTAAGGAAATATGGCACTCAAACCTTAAAGGGGTCATCGGATGCCCATTTTCCACATATACTTTGGTTAAAAATTCTCAATAGTAGTGTAAAAAAAACATCCTTTTACCTGGTCAAAATCAGCTCTGCAAAACATCAACTCATTTTATTGCATGGTCCCTTTAAATGCAAATGAGCTCTGCTCACCCCACCCCTCTCTGCCTGGGATTATGAGCTGTAATGTTTACCTTAGCCGCATTTAGCCACGTTTTGCCGCATTTACAGTGCCTTGCAAAAGTATTCATACCCTTTCATTTTATTCATATTTTGTTTTGTTGCAGCATTATGTTAAACTGCTTTACATTAGTTTTTCCCAACATCAGTTTACACTCCATACACCATAACAATGACAAAGCAAAACCCAGATTTGCAAACTTTACAAATTTATTAAAAATAAAACACTGAAATAAGTACATTGCATAAGTATTCATACATAGTTGTATGAAGTAACTCAGTACATAGCTGAAGCACCTTTACAGCTTCAAGTCTTTTTGGATATGATGTGACAAGCTTTGCACATCTGCATTTGGCAATTATCTGCCATTCTTTGCCTCACCTTTTCACCTCTGTCAGCTTGGATGGGGGCTGGCAGACATTTTCTAGAGTCCTAGTTGTTCCAATCGTCTTCCATTATGGATAATGGAGGCTACATGCTTCTGTGAACCTTCAATGCAGCAGATTTTTTTTCTGAACTCTTCCCTAGATCATTGCCTTAACGCAAGTCTGTCACTGAGCTCTACAGGCAGTTATCTTGACCTCAGGGCTTGGTTTTTGCTCTGATATGCATTTTCAACTGTTAGACCTTTTCTAAGAGGTGTGTGCCTTTCTAAATCATACTCATTCAAATGAATTTGCCACAGTTTAACTCCACTCGAAGTGTAGTAACATCTAGAAGCAATATGAATGCTCCTGAGCTAAATTTCGAGTGTCCCAGAAAAGGGTGTGAATACTTATGCAACGGGATCTTTTCAGTTTTTTATTTTTAATAAATTTGCACAAATGTTAAAAACCTATTTTTTGCTTTGCCATTATGGAGTAGGGAGTGTAGATTGATGTGGGAAAAAAGTAATTTAATGCAGTTTAACATAAGGCAGCAACATAACAAAATGTGAAAAAAATTAAGGGGTATGAATAATTTCGCAAAGCACTGTAGCTGCGTTTAGCGGCGAAACTTGCCAACAAGCACATTATTAAGAAAGGCCATTTGCAAAGATGCATAAAAAACCCTTACACTCACTTCTGCTGTGGGTGAAGCTGCATCACGAATGATTTGCATGAACATAGATGCATATGCAGATCGGGATCTGCGCTTTCTTTTAAAAAACAAAAGTAATGTTATCCTCTTCATTTTCAGCGGCTCAGATGTCGGGAGTAAATGACAACTGCTATGCTCATTATTACATCCAACAACAGAACACCTCAATCACTCAATAAGAGA
The DNA here is from genome assembly GCF_049309525.1 of Garra rufa. Taxonomy (NCBI): domain Eukaryota; kingdom Metazoa; phylum Chordata; class Actinopteri; order Cypriniformes; family Cyprinidae; genus Garra; species Garra rufa. The sequence goes on from NC_133376.1 coordinate 25,214,835, forward strand.
CATTCTTGTCTTCCCTGCACCTGAGTCGACACAATGGCAGTTGGAGTCGGACTGTTTCTGCTCGATGAGGGCGGGTCGATGAGGTAAGGCGCTCATGTCAATCAACTATCGTGGGAGCGTCCTCTGTCAGTGCCATCACAATAACAAGAAGCTGAGAATGACCTGATTTTAAAAAGGAGATATTACTTTTAAAGATAAAAAAAAATACCACTGGGTGGATTTTTATCATTGTATGGTGGTTGTGTACACAGACTGCCAACACATTAATGTTCAAACAACATGTAAAAGTTAGTTTTGCATCTGATTACCTCTTTAAATGGCCCAATTTACCTGATATCACCCTATTTTCCCCCTTTAGTATTAAATTTCATAATTTTGGAAATTCAGTAAAACAGCACAAGTCATTCTCTGCAGTTTTTTCAACCTTCTTTTCCAACAGTTGCTTTGAAACTTTATGTCAGCATGATCATGATAGATGCTGGTTAGATAAACTGATAAACCGCTAATAACACTGTAGAGTTCCCACTGAGATGGTGGCCATGAGATAAGTGTGACACAGAAGCTGCCGTCCTTCTGTTCTGCAAAACCATCATTAAAGCGTGATTTTGAAGTGATGTTTTGAAAATGTCCCTGCAGTAATTCTCAACAGGGACTGCAAATCTGAGGTTACTTTAAGGTTGCATTAATTTAGGACAGAAAGTAGGTACGCATGCAAATGCAAGCTCTCAAATTAATGCTGTGTATTTGTAAATTCACAAATGCAGATGGAGGTAAACAGAGAAGACGAGCTGTTCACTTTGATATGTGTGAAGATAATCAAACTGTTTTATCAGTCACCCTTCTTCCTCTGTTCTCCCTCCTCATCGCAGTCTCTCTTAATTAGCTGTCTCCTTACCGGCATGTTATTTACAATCATGTGTTTTCAGTCTATTTACGCATTTAATGAAAGAGACTGTAAAAGCATCATCAGTTTATATTATCCTGACTCTCTCTCTCTCTGTTTCTCCATTACACCTTACCATTCCTCATGGTCTCTTTCTAGAGTGCAGTGTTTTCCTGAACGCCGGTGCCAGAGTGGTATGCTAATGTGTATTGATGTGTATGAAATTAGCTGGAATTTGCAGAGGCAGCACTAATGGAATGAGTGTCTACCTCCACCTCGTCCTGCCAGCAACATAGCACCAGGTCTGAGGAGGGGGTGTGAACGTGCGTCAGTGTCTGTCCATATGCTTTAACTTCCCATTCTCAAGATTGTGAGGAACCGATTAGGAGCCACATTGAATTTAAATGGCTGATTTACAACACAAAAATATTCCACACAATGCTTTAAAAGTTGATGTTTACCTGATCCACCAACTTGGTGTTAGAAGTTTTAAAGTAACTGCTTGTAAGTTTTTTAACTTGGAATATAAGTTTCAAAATCATTCTGATAGTACACACCTCACACATTTAAATGGAAGAGAAAAAATGATTTTAACATCAAAAGTATTATACACTTTGCCTTTGAAGGTTTTTTAATGTCTTAAAAAGCAAACTAGATTTCAAGGAGAATGTGTCCTCTGCTTTTTCATATCATGAAAAATAGAAATAAAGTTGTCTAAGGTGTCAGACTTCTAGCCACATCAGAGAAGATAAATCCAAAGCAAATAGAGACCATGTGGAAAATGTGCTCTCTGAAACGGTAGCTCCTGAGGGTAATCTTATGAAATAAGTAAGACAGGTAAAGCATCACAAGTCTCTTCCATGAAACCTCAGTCCATTTGGATTTTCCAAGCTTTATGAAAGCAAAACAGCTCATCAGGGGCATCATATCACACGTTATTTTCACTGCATACAATGCTGGTGTAAGTAATTATGGCTGTCAAATGCAATTTGTTCCCTCTATTATTGCAGCAATCTAGCTTGAACAGAGGAAAAAGAAAAAAAAAGCACATTATTAGAGCTTGAGCTAAGCCAGATGCTTTTTTAAGTCAGCAGCTATCCTGATTATAGAATTTTTAGTATATATTGTTTATTATTTATTTATTTTTTACATGTCAGTATGACATGATGAGACCAGCTGTTTAAAAAATCACGGAAAAGATATTTTTGTGTCTATATCATTTAGAGAACATATAAAGCGAGCGAGAGAGAAACAGGCCAACACAAATGCAAAGACTGTAGGGCCCATAACTGTGTCTTTGTGAAAAGTCAAGCATCAGTCCCATTATGTACACTCTCATTGTGTATTCTAGCGACATAAAGCATCATTGAATATTCATAAGATGGCCCTAAAGTAGGTTACATTGTAATTTGACCTAATAATTTTGATTGCAAATGCATCAGGTCACTGTATTAAATATAATACATGTCCTGCTGTTTTTTGAGCGAATAAATCCTTTGGGCGTTTGACTTCACATTCAGAACAGACATTTATGCAAAAGTACAGAAACACAAACAGTTTCAGGTCACAGCTGATCAAATGTGGCGATGCACCTTACTAAACCCCTTCATTATTACATCAATGTCATACCAATGTTTTTGCCTCCACAGTGTGTATACAGCCTTCAGGAAGACGGCACACACTCTCAGACTTGTTACGAAGTACAAAAGGTCAAGGAAGCCAAGAACGACTATTCTGACTGTTGAAGTCTGACTATTTTAAACACTTTAAATGGACAAAGAGTGGTAAACATTTCAAAAGTTCGAGTGTTTAGAGATTTCTCTGTTTCCCAAAAGCCTTGCAAGCCTAAGCATATAGAGATGTACAATCTACTTAGGCTTACAATATTTTTGGCAAACACAGCCCTGATCAGTTTAGGTGAGGGGCTCATGCGGGAGTTTGAGGCAAGCAAATGTTGTTCAGATCCTTTACTCTGTCTTTTCTCCTAATCAAAACCTGTGTTTAAAGAGTTGTTTGTGTATATTTTTCAGCAATTCATGAAATTATAAAATGATTAATTTCATGATTCGTTAAAGGGTTAGAAATTTATTTTATTAAAGAAGAAGTTCACCTCCAGAACACAAATTTAAAGATATGCACTCACCGCCTTGTCATCCAAGATGTTCATGTCTTTCTTTCTTCAGTCGTAAAGAAATTATGTTTTCTGAGGAAAACATTTCCGGATTTCTTTCTATATAGTGGACTTCTACAGTGCCCTGAACTTCCAAAATGCAGTTAAAATGCAGCTTTAAACGTTCCCAAATATGTCTGTAAACGATCCCAGCCAAGGTAAAAGGGTCTTATCTAGGGAAACGACTGGTTATTTCATTATTATTATTTTTTTTAATTACAATTTATATACTTTTTAACCTCAAATGCTGGTCTTGTCTCTCTCTGCGATGTACATGAGTAGTCGGTGCATCTCTGGTTCAAAACAGTTAGGGTAAATCGAAAAACTCGTATCTTATTTACTCCCTCAACTTCCAAAATCATTTCAAAATCATCCTGCATCACTGCAGAAGTACAGACCCAATGTTTGCAAAGTGAACATGCAAAAAATATCAAACACCCTTAACAAATAAAGATAAAACAGCGATGTAGGATGATTTTGGAAGTTGAGGGAGAAAATGAGAGAAAAAATTCTGATTGTTTCGCTAGATAAGACCTTTCTTCCTCGGCTGGGATCGTTTACAACCGCATTTAGGATGGTTTAAGATGCATTTAAACTGCATTTTGGAAGTTTAAATTCGGGGCACCATAGAAGTCCACTACAGTATATGGAGAGAAATTCTGAAATGTTTTCCTCTTTACTATTGAAGAAAGAAAGACATGAACATCTTGGATGACAAGGGGGTGAGTACATTATTTGTTATTTTTTGTTCAGAAAGTGAACTTATCCTTACCCTCATGTCATTCAATCATAGTTTTTTTTTTTTTTTTTAATTCCAGCTAGAAATTAAATCATAATACTTTTTGTGTGCAAAAAAAAATACTCTAAACATAAACAAGCATGCATTGTTTAAATGCGAGGAAAGTGTGCACATGTGTCGCGATACTCTCTAAAATGGTGCTAGGGTGATGCAGAGGAGAAATATTGTTATTTTTGTTTTCTTTGCACACAAAAAGTATTCTCATATAAAATTGAACCACTGATGTCACATGGACTGTTTTAACAATGTTCTTACTACCTTTCTGGACACTGAACGTGGAAGGACCCTTGCTGTCTATGAGGGTCAGAAAGCTCCCAGATTTCATCAAAAATATCTTAATTTGTGTTCTGAAGATGAACAAAGGTCCTATGGATGTCAATGGAGGAGAGGCTTCACTACGCTGAATAAACAGCTTTTTAGAGGAAACGGCTTAATATTTACTGAATCGACAGCCTATCTCCTAATCTTCAACATGTTTTACACTAAACAATACTTTTGGATATTTTTAGAGTTTACCATGAAAAAAAAATGCTGTTTTATAAGAGAAGTCAATGACTTTTTACAGCAGGTGGAATTCAGTTTACGACATTTCTCATTGAATCCTATGGTATCCGTAAATGACTACAGAGTGTCGTACAACTGTGACTGAAATTCAATGATGTCAAGGCTGTAATGTGATTGGTTATTAAGGGACACATCCAAGTTAGCTGTTACACTTTCTACAAATAGTAAGTAATACAGACCCTCTCATCTCCCTATAGTAAGACAATCTCTGCCTTTACTACGCAAGCTTGTTTGCGTTTACCAGATATCGAGTTAAAATCCCCAAATCAGAGCTTCTCTGTTAAAAGGATACTTTTGCATTTTTGAACACTCCTGCTTTATATCACCTTAGTTTACCACCTAAATGTTTGAAATGGAAGAAACCATGACATCTCTTCTTTCTCTCTTCCATATCAGACAGGTGTGACGAAATGTAGACTCAGCGTCTGCTCTTCTATTTGACACAAACCGTCACACACACCCCTCAAGCTCTCTCTCTCTCAGGTTGCAGAGATAACATACCTTAATATATTTCATGTTTCACATGTGACTGTGATTCAGAAAACGTGTCATGAGTGATAAGTGCTCATCCACCGCCACAGGGCGCACAAGATGAACCAGTTGTGTTAGACAAAACACTCAGAGAGAGAGAAATATTAGTGTCAGCGAGAGTAACGGCCCATTCTACCCCTTCTCAAATGAAGCATGGATCACGGATGGGGAAATGTAAAGGTCACAAGCTGAAGTTTCGTGTCCACAGTCGCGACTTTCTCTCTCTCACCCACGAAACTCCTGTTCTTTTTATTCACACACACACACACACATGCCTGCACTTGACGTAATGAACGCTCACACATACGCGCTTAGATTCTCGCACACAAACACCGTGCTGTAATAAAGCTCTGGCCTCGTTCCCATTGTATTAATAAATGCTGTGTCCACACAGTCTCTCATCCATTTCTCTCTCATTAAAGTCGGAGCCTTAAAACGCTGTCATGTGTGACCTTTGCAGACTTCACCCACAACTCTCACGTCCCAGAATTAATGGTCTTATCTTCCTGCATAATCTTCAAACTTATTTCTCTGATTAATTAGTGTCTAAATCACGATCCGTCCACTCAAGTGGCTCACCTTAAATCCAATTGCTTTTATTAATGGGATTCAATTCCAATTTACAACAAGGCTGGTAGCCACAGAGTTCCTCCAACTGTACTTGTGAACTTTTCTGCTCGAGGGAAAGATAAAAAGTGTGTATGTGAGTCAGAAACTGTTCTTTTTTTTAATAATACACTTTTGGGGTGTCTAAATTAAGACAATCTTGTTGGCAGGGTCTAAAATTAGCACTCGCCAAGGACCAAAGTCAGAATTGGTTTTGGTTAAGAAGACAGAATTTATCATTTGGCTAGTAACATCAACTGAAAGCAAATGAACTAGTATTACTAACAATAATAATCTCACTCGTTGATGTAAATCACATCAGTTCAAGTCAGACATACAGTTGAGGCCAAAAGTTTACACCCCCCTTTCATAATCTGCTAATTATTTTACCAAAAAAAGAGGGATCAGACAAAATGCATGCTGTTGTTTATTTAGTACTGACCTGAATAAGATATTACATATACAAGATGTTTACATACAGTCCACACAAGAAAATTATTTGTTGAATTTATAAAAAATGACCCCATTCAAAAGTTTACATCCCCTTGATTCCTAAAACGTTACCTGAATGATCCACAACTTGTTTTTTTTTTGTTTTTTTTTTTTTTGTTTTTTCGGTTAGTGATAGTTGTTCATGCGTCCCTTCTTTGTCCTGAACAGCTGCTGTTCTTCTGAAAAAATCTTTCAGGTCCCTTAAATTGTTTGGTTTTCCAGCATTTTTGTGCATTTGAACCCTTTTTAGCATGGGCAGTATGATTTTGAGATCCATCTTTTCACACTGAGGACAACTGAGGGACTCATATGCAACCATTACAGAAGGTTCAAACGCTTACTGGTGCTTCAGAAGGAAAAACCATGCATTAAGAGGGGGTGAAAACTTTATGAATTTAAAGATCAGAGTAAATTTAACTTATTTTGTCTTCTGGGAAACAGCCTATTAAAGATTATATCTGTCAAGGCTTTGAACTTTCACCATCCAAAGTTTATCTAGGATGGCTAAAGTTACATATCCAGGTATAAGCCACAAAAATGAAAATAAAAGGAAGAAAATCATATCGGATCTTAAAAATCGTGACAGGTGCAATTTTGCAATTTCAAAGATGGAGAATGACTCATCTCAAGTGACACAGTGACCTGTGTATTTTATACAATAAAGCAAACAGCTAAATAATGTAGTCATAGCAACAGAGTGTATTTTCTTCTATTAAAAAAAAAAAAAATCATGGCTTGTAGT
>NC_133376.1:25222121-25248322 GCF_049309525.1 Garra rufa
AATGTAGTCATAGCAACAGAGTGTATTTTCTTCCATCAAAAAAAAAAAAAAAAAATCATGGCTTGTAGTAATTGTAATTTATATATATATATATATATATATATATATATATATATATATATATATATATATATATATATATATATATATTTTTTTTTTTATCTTAAAAAAAAAAAAAAAATTCTCTGTTAGATGTGCTAGGTGACCGTAGCTCCATTTAAACAGCACATTTTAACCAAATTCCTGATTTATTAAAAGCTACTTTGTTTTTAAAGAATATAGTTCTTATAGTGTACTCTCTTTTTTAACTAAAATGAGCACGAAAAGCACTGTATAGCCTTTTAAAACAGGACTAACAACTGTATTCTGCTGCTGTGTGAATGTAGCCATTGAGAGCTCGAGAAGAAGCAAAAAGAGGGAGGGAGATCTGAGGTATAATGGCAGGTTTGAATGTCACGCTGATGGATTTTGTTTATCAACTATATTTGTGGTCATAGCTGTTTGTTTTCGGTATAGCATGTTGAGATTTACCCTCTAACCGAAAAAGGCCCACAGCCCATATGCTGAAGACCTAAGAAGATAGGTTGGCAAACGTACAATAGATATGATATTCTCTCTCTCCCTTTCGCTTACAATTACACACACAAATATCTCAAGAGATCTGGTTGTCATCTAAACAAGAGCGGCTGGCATTGTGTCAGTCATGCTGCTAATAGTGATAAATTCCTCCAGTATTAGAATTTGTACAGTACTTCGGGAATCCATTTCTCCAGAGAAGGATAACGCATCAGCTGTCGCCATTCAGAGTAAAAATACAGACATGCACTGCTGCATTTGGCATAAACTCTTGTTGAAAGAATAGAAATGATGATTATTCTATTAAAAATATTATATTGCATAGGTTATTTTAAATCTATGTATAATATAAGTGTGCCTTTAAAGGTGAAATATCATGAAAATCTGACTTTTTCCATGTTTAAGTGCTATAATTGGGTCCCCAGTGCATCTACCAACCCAGAAAACATGAAAAAGGACAACCCAGTAACTTTGTTTTGGTAAGCTTTTTTGCAAACATGTGAAAAAACTACCGTGTTAGATTTCACACCCCTGTGACGTAAAAAGGGAATCCTATTATAATATTACCACCCCTAAATCTGCAAGTTTTCACTCATGGCGTCGTCATTGTGTTTTCACAAGCGACAACGGTGTACCAGTTCTAACGACATGCCAAATGTTCATGCAAAGCATGCAAACTGTTCTGTCTTTGGCTGCACCGACAAGCACAGAATACTATTTAGAGTCCCAGCCTCAAAGGAGACAAGAGAGCAGTGGATATATTGCTTAATTTACTTTATATTATGCTGCTGCCGCACAGTTTTGTCCAGCTGTTTAACTTCTGTATTTTTAACATAAACTTTATATTTGACAGTTTAAGTACAATAAGATATGAAAGAGAATTTAGTTTAGCACTCAAATGCTGTATGACAGCCGCTTTCTGTGCGCATGCTTTGGATGTGTGTGATCCGAAATCCCTATATTAGAAGTTTAAACTGATGTGGCTTTAAAACGCATGATTTTACCATTGCCCAATGTGTAAAGCGCTTGAGTGAATGGAAAGCTTTTTCCATCTTATTTTAATGATTTTGACTTTTTTTTCTCAGAATTGCTAGTTATGAAGGAAGAATTGTGAGATAGCAACTAGAAATGTTGACTTTTTTTCCTCAGAATTGTGAGTTATGAAGTGTAAATTGCGAGATAGAAACTAGCGATTTTAGTTTTTTTTTCTTAGAATTGTGAGTTATGAAATGAGAATTGAGAGAAATAAACTCAGTTTTTACTTTTTTCTCAGAGTTGCGAATTATGAAGATAGAATTGCGAAATATAAACTAACAGTTGAGAATTGTGAGATATAAACTCACAATTTTTAATTTGTTTCTCAGAACTGCGAGTTATGAAGTGTGAATTGAGAGAAATAAACTTGCAGTTTTTACTTTTTTCTCAGAATTGCAAGTCATGAAGTGAGAATTGCAAAATAAAAACTCACAATCGAGAATTGTGAGATATAAATTCACAATTTTTACTTTTTTTTCTCAGAATTGCGAGTTATGAATTGAGAATTGACAGAAATAAACTCGCAGTTTTTACTTTTTTTCTGAATTGCGAGTCATGAAGTGAGAATTGCGAAATAGAAACTCACAATCGAGAATTGTGAGATATAAACTCACAATTTTAACTTTATGTCTCAGAAATGCTAGTCATGAAGTGAGAATTGTGAGATATAAACTCACAGTTCTGAGTTATTTAGGCAAAATTGCGAGATATAAACTTGTGTGTATTTGACAGTTTAAGCGCAATAAGACATGAAAGAAATGGATATTTTTATACTCACATGCTGTGTGACAGCCACTTTCTGTGCGCGTGAAGGCCCTGAAAACCCTATATCAGAAGTTTAAACTATGGCTTTAAAACACATGATTTCAAAGCGATAGATATGATAATCAAAACCAAACAGTTGTTTTTGGTGGAGTATCTGATGTACTGGCTGTAAAGGCACAGCCCTATTCTGGAAAAGGGGGCGGGAAGAAGCAGCAGCTCATTTGCATTAAAAAAAGCAAGCACAAAAGTTTTTGAGCTGAAACGTCAGACACATTCTGGGGACACCTGAGACTTATAGTATACTAAGTAGCTTATAGTATAAGTTTACCATTGCCCAATGTGTGTTTATTTATTTAGGGTGGATTCTTAAAAAGTGTGAAATGGGCTTATATTTTTCAGCTGCATCTGAGGATTGTCGCTTGTTATTTTCCAGAGTCATAGTCACCTGGCTTTTCAATTTCGGCGGCTGACTCAAAACATCTATTGCCATGAGCTGCCATGAGCAAAGATGGCAGATTTCAAATCTGCAGGGCCCTGCACCAGACAAACAGCTGCCGTTGAGATGAATGTGAATGCTAACGGATGACTTTCTCTAGATATTTTATAGACCTTCTCAGTGACCCCAGAAACTGGGTCATTTCTAGCCACATTTATATTTCATGGTTCTTTTCGGCTGCCTCTACAGGTGTTTTCCAGTTCATGTTCCGACAGCAGCTAAAATGGACATTACTTGTCGCCTGTTATGTTATTCCATATTTGTCGACTTCTTTGACACTTAGTGTCAAAAAGAATAAGACGAAAAAAGCTTTCCATTCACTCAAGCACTTTACCCAGTTATCCCACAAAACTCTCAGGTTGAGATAGTCTTGTGTCCCGGCTATGAAAGCTAAATGCTGTATGAACAGCAGACATGATTTATTGTGTACAAAACCCCACAAGCCCTAATTTCTTTGCTACCAGGTCAGATTCCAGCAGGTTCACCTCTATTTATGATAAGTGTGTCATTTTTCCCTTTTTAATATTCATTTTTTTTCTTTTTGAAACACTACCTTGAGGATATTATGAAGGCTCATACTGCAAACATTTATATCATAGCAATGATGATAAGCTCTAAAATAGGTCAGTCTGACTCACAGCATAACATAAAGGTTATAGCGTTTGAATGTGTGTATGACTGGGTATGACTACTTCATACTGACTCTAGGTAAATATGAGAAACAAGCTATAATGTTTGCCATGACTATAACAACTGCAACAGCGAAAAGAAGAAAAAAACAACAACTTCTAATTAGCATTTTACTCATGTTTCCCACTAAAATAATTAATCATAAAGGAGAAGTTATCTTCCAGAACATCAATTTACAGATAATTTACTCACTCCCTTGTCATCCAAGATGTTAATGTCTTTCTTTCTTCATTTGTAAAGAAATTATGATTTTTGAGGAAAACATATCAGGATTTCTCTCCTTATAGTGGACTTCTATGGTGCCTGTGAGTTTGAACTTCCAAAATGCAGTTTAAATGCAGCATCAAAGGGCTCTAAATGATCCCAGCCGAAGAAGAAGGGTCTTATCTAGCGAAACAATTTATATACTTTTTAACCTCAAATGCTTATCTTGTCTAGCTCTGTGTGCATTCTGGTTCATGACAGTTAGGGTATGTCGAAAAACTCTTATCACATTTTCTCCTCCAACTTCAAAATTGACCTACATCGCTGTACCTTTTTTTCCTTTTGTTTGATCTTCTTTTTACATTCACTTTGTAAACACTGGTTTGTACTTCTCAGCAAAGATTTTGAGGTTGGAGGAGAAAATGAGATGGGAGATTTTAACTTATCCCAACTGTCTTGAACCAGAATACACAGAGTACACGCAGAGCTAGACAAGACGAGCATTTGAGGTTAAAAAGTATATAAATTGTCATAAAAATAAATAAATAATTGATTGTTTTGCTATATAAGACCCTTTTTCATCAGCTGAGATCATTTAGAGCCTCTTGAAGCTGCATTTAAACTGCATTTTGGAAGTCCAAACTCACAGGCACCATAGAAGTCCATTATATGGAGAGAAACTCTGAAATGTTTTCTCAAAAACATAATTTCTTTATGACTGAAGAAAGAAAGACATGAACATCTTGGATGACAAGGGGGTGAGTAAATTATCTGCAGATTTTTGTTCTGGAAGTGAACTTCTCCTTTGAGAGGTAACAAGACTAAAATACTAAATAAGTAAATAAATATATATTTTTTGGTGTAATTAATATTATTTTTGCACCACTAAACCCAATATTCAACATTTTTTTATATAGTCTCGAAGCGTCCAAGGAGAATTTTGGAACATGCAGCTAATTTTTGGACGATGCTCTTCAACACGTTTTTTTGCTACATAAAAGTAAATTAACAAAACAACTTGGGAGCCGTATCAGTCTGGTACCGCTGCCAAAACCCCCACTTAAAACATTTTCATTCCATCTGCTTATGGCCTCATATGAGTCTCCTCTTCATCAACGCATTGCTGTGATGTCCGATTCGTGGTGAGAGCACTAGCCCAGACTGGCTGCCATCACATCCAGATGGATGCCCCATATTGGTACTTAAGGTCCTCATTACTTGTTTGTTAGGCCAAAGCCTGGTGAATTCTTAATTAAAATTAAACTAATTCTAGTTTTCAATTGTCCACATTCTACAGAGAATATAGACTCATCTGCATTTGCACATTTTTGACATTCATGAACAGGGACCCAGGAATACACTTTTTTTTTTGCCCCCTCACCCCCAACAACAGCGTTCCCGGTTGCCTCTCCTCCCCTGACAACGGTCCCGAGTGTGGATTACAAATCTTGGTTTGCGTTTTTATAATTCCTCTTGTTGCAGTAGACCATAGTGACCCGGTCCAAGGATCGGTTGTCATGCTGGATGCCACTGTGTAATAAAACCTCATATAGATTTGTCTCTTTTGTTGCCCAGCCATGGGCCCACATCTGACCTTGTCTGTCTAATAGAAAGAATGAGCACACACACAAATCTGGACTTCACTGCCAACTTCAATTTCAGTGCTTCAGGTGTTGGTGTGTTCTCAATACAAACCACCTGTTTAAAAGCTAATGAGAGGTGCAGCTGCACAAAAACATCTCTTAAGGTATTACAACAGAACTAGTATTCAAAATGGAGTATTATTACTGTGCTTAATGGAACAGCTGTAGTTAACTTCAAAGCAGGTGCTGTAATTGTAGGATGCTTAAAGAATAATAATGACTGAAAGTCACAGTTTCTGCTGATAGTTTTTGCATAGTGTCAGGCTATGTCTACATTAACCCAGATACATTTGAAAATGGCTTTTTTTTTATTTTAAAACGCTCTCCGTCCACAAGCATTTTCCAAAAGTTTCTAATCCACACTAAAACAATGGAAAATGTTAAATTAGCTTTACTCTGCATGCGTAAAGCCTTAAAACAGCTCAGTGAGATGATACAGATGGAACAATTCGTCTGGCTTTGCCAGTCACTGACGCGTCCACGGTGCACTCACCCGCCATTATATGTCTGATCATAAAACGCAACTGCCCTCATGTTTTTCCGCAAACAGTGTACACAAGTAAATGTTCTGTCATGTTTGCAAGACTGTAATCTGAAGAGTGTACGAAGTTATGGAAGCCTGTTTCTGAATAATAAATTAAAAAAAGGTAAAACTCGCAATTTTGACTTTTTTTCTGAGAATTGACAGTTATGAAGTGAGATTTGTAAGATATAAACTCGCAATTTTTACTTGTTTTCTCAGAATTGCGAATTATGAAGTGAGAATTGTAATATAAACTCGCAATTTTTTACTTTTTTTACCAGAATTCCGAGTTATGAAGAGAGAATTGTGATATAAACTCACAATTTAGATTTTTTTTCTCAGAATAGCGAGTTATGAACTGAGATTTGTGAGATATAAATGTACAGGTTATACGAGTTATAGGAAGAATTGCGAGGTATAAACTCGCAATTTTTACTTTTCTTCTCAGAATAGCGAGTTATGAAGTGAGAATTGTGAGACAAACTCGCTATTCTGAGTTATATAGGCAGAATTGCAAGATATAAACTCACGATTTTGACATTTTTTTCTCAGAATTTCAAGTTATGAAGTGAGAATTGCGAGATATAAACTCGCTATTTTGACTTTTTTCCAAAGAATTCCGAGTTATGAAGAGAGAATTGCGATATGAACTCACAATTTGACTTTTTTTTCACAGAATTGCGAATCATGAACTGAGATTTGTGAGATATAAATTCACAGATTCGAGTTATAGGAAAAATTGCGAGATAAACTATTTTTTATCAGACCATTTTTTCAGAAATAAAGTGAGAAATGCGATATAAACTAACAATTTTGATGTTTTTTTCTCAGAATTTCAAGTTATGAAGTGAGAATTGACTTTTTTCTCAGAAAAAACGAGATGAACTGAGATTTGTGAGATATAAATTCACAGATTCGAGTTATAGGAAAAATTGCGAGATAAACTATTTTTTATCAGACCATTTTTTCAGAAATAAAGTGAGAAATGCGATATAAACTAACAATTTTGACGTTTTTTTTCTCAGAATTCCAAGTTATGAAGTGAGAATTGACTTTTTTCTCAGAAAAAAATGAGATGAACTGAGATTTGTGAGATATAAATTCACAGATTTGAGTTATAGGAAGAATTGTGAGATATAAACTCACAATTTTTACTTTTTTTTTTTTCTCCAGAATGGCAAGTTATGGAGTGAGAATTGTGAGATATAAACTCACTATTTAGATTTTTTTCTTAAAATTTCAAGTTATGAAGTGAGAATTGTGAGACATTAACTTGCAATTCGGAGTTATATATTAAAAAGTAAGACATTAATTATTATTATTAAAAAAATGTAAAAATATGATAAAAAATATCCATCTTTTTCCCCCTCAGAATTGGAGGCATTATAAATAAAGGTGACTTGACTTAAGTTTCATTACGCAGTGTGAATTAGAAATGTGTTGGTCTGAATATTATTTATTTATTTGTGTGTGTGTTCTGGATTAGTTTTGACCTTGAGAGAATGTCTTTTTGGGATTTGGTCTCACCTGCTAGGCTCCTATAACGCAGCCTTTTCAATTCTGAACCAGACTGAACATAGAAAAATAGCATGTAGCTGTTGGATTACAAATGAAAAGAGCAGTTTGTGCTTGTGTGTTTGTGTGTGGAGTCTGACCATCGGTGGACATTTGATTTGAGATGGGGTCAGCGGTAGGTGTTTGGTCTAACAGCAAGAAGCTAGATTGGAGTGAGTGATCCCTACCGCCTAATACACAACGCAGCAGGAGCATGGTGCTACTTTAGCAAAAAAGACAGAAGGGAAAAGAGAAAATGTATGAAATTGAAGGCTATTCTTTAAAGATGGTCTCTTCTTTTCATGGTCTGTGGCCACTTTAGGTCCATCTATCTAGTGCCAGGTATTTAGCTGCAACATGCATTCTTTGTAATGGTTTAATCAAGGTGCTGGAGACTTTACTTAGGGAATTTGGTCCTTGCTGTTTCAATAACACTGGGCTGTTTGTACAGATATTTTGGCTGCCGAATCTATTAATCTATTTTGGCCACGCTACAACAATTCTTGTTTAAGATCGGGCGACTGTGCAGGCTGCTAGCGGGAAATAAAGACCCATGCCATGTTCTTGGAACTGAGGATGATTCGAGCTTTATGACATTGTGCACTATCCTACTGGAGCGATCCATTTGAAAACCGATGGACTGTGGCCATAAAGGGACGCACATAACAGCAACAACGCTTAAGTACGCCGTGGCATTCAAATTGTGCTTAGTTGGTATAAAGGCCCCTAATGTGCGACATGAAACCGTTCCCCCACCCCATTACACTCCATCTCCAAGCCTGCAGGATTAGGGGGTGGATTTTTTTGGGTCAAATTGTGACTCTACCATCTGTACGCTGCAGATTTGTCAGATCAATGAAATTCTTCCAATGTTCAGTCATTTCGTTTTGGAAAACCTGTTCATAGTTGATGAGAATGGCCCTACATAGTCTTTAGCAGCCCATCTGTTATCCCAAGTATATAAAATGAACCCTTGGGCTCCTTATATAAAAAAAAAGTATTATATTATTTAAACAAAAAATAAATTAATTAATTAATTAAAAAAAATTAGCAGATTTTTTTTTTTACAACAATTCTGTCAAAATATATACATTGCTGCTCAAAAGTTTGGAATCAGTAACATTTTTAATGCTTTTTAAAGGAGACTTTTATGGTCATCAAGGCTGTCTTTATTTGATTAAAAATACAGAAAAAACTGTAAAATTGTGAAATGTTAATGCGATTTAAATGAGTGTTTTTTTATTTTAATATACTTTAAAATATAATTTATTCCTGTGATGCAAAGCTGAATTTTCACCATCATTACTCCAGTATTCAGTGTCACATGATCCTTCAGAAATCATTCTAATATGCTGATTGATTATCAATGTTGGAAACAGTTGTGCTGCCTAATATTTGTTTTGGAACCTCTGATACTTTTTTCAGGATTCTTTAATAAATAAAACATTAAAAAGAACAGCATTTATTTAAAATAAGAAAAAAAACTTTTGTAACAATAAACACTACGTTCAAAGTTCAAAGTCAGTAAATTATTTCTGTCTTTCTCTCTTTGAAAGAAATTATACGTTTATTCAGCAAGGATGTGTTAAATTGATAAAAAAGCGATAGTATAGGCTTGCATTGTTAGAAAACATTTCTAGTTTGAATAAATGCTGTTCTTTTTAACTTTTTATTCATCAAAGAATCCTGAAAAAAAGTATCACAGGTTTCCAACATTGATGATAAAAGTAATAAATCAGTATATTAGAATGATTTCTGAAGGATCATGTGACACTGAAGACTGGAGTAATGGCTGATGAAAATTCAGCTTTGATGCATCACAGAAATAAATTATATTTTAAAGCATATTAAAATAAAAAAAAATGTTATTTTGAATTGCAATAATATTTCATAATATTACTTTTATCTGTATTTTTCATCAAAGAAATGGAACTTTGATGAGCATAAGAGCCTTAAAAAAACAAACAATTTTGAGAGGCAGTGTAGATGCCTTTATTTGTTTCAAAGAATGTCCTTTTAGTGGGATTGTCATATAGAGATTGTCATATTTGTGTTTTGCCATCAAAATTATTGAAGGGGTCATCAGATGCAAAACTCACTTTTACATATTGTTTGAACATTAATGTGTGTTGGCAGTTTGTGTACACAACCACCCTACAATGATAAAAAAAATCTTTAAAAGTAATACCCCCTTTTTAATATCAGGTCATTCTCAGTTTCTTGTCATATGACGACACACAGACAGAGGCCGTCCCACGATAGTTGATTGACATGAGTGCCTTAATTTAGACCTGCCCTCACCGAGCTGTCCGACTCCGATCGCCATTGTGTCGACTCAGGTGCAGGGGAAAACAAGAATGTCTCTGATTGAGCGATTGAGGTGTTCTGTTGTTGGATGTAAAAATGAACAAAGCAGTCGTCATTTATTCTCGACATCTGAGCCGCTGAAGATGCAGAGGATTAACGTTACTTTCGTTTTTGAAAGGGAAGTGCCGATCCCGATCTACATATGCGTCTATGTTTGTGTGAATCATTTGTGATGCAGCTTCATCCACAGCAGAAGTGAGTATAAGGGTTTTTTATGCATCTTTGCAAATGGCCTTTCTTAATAATGTGCTAGTTAGCAAGTTTCACAGCTAAACGCAGCTAAATGCGGCTAAATTAAACATTACGGCTCATTATCCCATGGCAGAGAGGGGCAGAGTGAGCAGAGCTCATTAGCATTTGAAGGAACATGCAACAGAATAGCTCACTTTAAAAATAGTTGATTTTGACAAGGTAAAAAGAGTGTTTTTTATGCTAACATTGAGAAATATGAGAAGTATGTTATAGACTTTTCAGTAAGACCCTAAAGAACCATATCAACTTGTGGAGAATGGGCATGCGATGACTACTTTAAAAAACCTCTACCCATTAAGTCCATGGTAGAGAGGCTCAATGCTCCTATGCTGCTCTTTCATTCTCTCTGTGATCCTAGTTAGTTAGTTAGTTGCAGTTAGTTGCAGTTAGTTTAATCGAGCTTGGCCTTTCTTTTCTGGTCTCTCATTACCATAGCAGGAGTGAGAGAACTTTCCTAATCACGCCATTCCCTATTAACTCCAGGCTTTGCGGTGTGTGAAAATCCCAGGTGGTCAGCTGCTTCAGAGACGGTGGAGCTCTGACCTCCAGAACCAAATATTGCAAGTCTCCTACATCATGCATTCTCTACCTGAGTTTAAACTGAATTTCATTTAAACTCCACAGCCTCCACTGCCTCTATTATAAGTCGAGTTTCCACCACATGACAAATAATGAGTTGAATGGCCATTGAGTATTGTTCGTGCAACATACTGAGATAGGCTATTCTTTCACATATACTGTTGAATAACAGCTGGAGGTAAGTGGAAAGACGCTTAATGATGTAGTGTGATTGACAGGTGGGGTTACGGTGTGAGATGTGGACTTGTGAAGGCACAAGTGCTGTGATATAAATTCGAAGCGATTAAATCAGCTCTAAGCAAATTTATTCATGGTTTAATCAGACATGTTATTCACTGATAACCTACTTTCCCCATATTAATGCAGAAAAAGGAGAGATAGCTTTAAAAAGAGGACGAAAGGAGAAAGGAGTAAGGGAGGAAGCAGGAAAGAAGAAGAGAGGGAAGAGGTTGAGAGAATCAGGCGGTTTTATTCCTCATTTTCCTTCATGTCTGGGTAAGCAATCTGGTCATGCAGTGGAGCCATCCATCATGGTTATAGCCTGTGAAGAGAATGTCTGAAGCTCAGGGTCAATGCACTCTCTTTTTCTTTCACTCGCTCTCTCTTTCTTTCTCTCTCTCTCTCCTCTGTTCTTACTGGGTTAAAGGGTGTAATTCTCCTGTGCTCATGACTGTGGTGTCACTTCATCCATACGCACGCTCCTATAGTGAACGTACCACATTTCTGCGGTACTTTTTAAAGGCCGTGTCTGTCTCGGAGTCCTTATATGGTGTCAATGATGCTGAAGATTGAAGTGGGCAGCTGTAACAGCCACTATTACCACTCACTTTGTGTCTACATTGTGTCAGAGAACTGAATCTGCACCCCGTCACCCTGAACAGACCACCTATCTGCACACATATACACACCATTACACAGGGTCATCTTTTCTAAACCACCATTAAACATCCCACCTAGCTGGACTGACAATGAATCATCTATAGGTGATTAATACATAATTTTAAACCTCAATTTGTACATTTCATTCTGTCCTTTGCTCCTTTAATGACTTTTAAATGGTTATTCGTCTTCACACGCACACATTTACTTAGCTAAATGGAAATGTGCCATAGACTTCTTTCGATTTTATATAAAGCTAATTAAAATTATTGTAACGTTTACACACTTAAATGTTATGCATTTTATTCTAGAGGTTTATTTTATTTTGTTTATTTTTGGGTGTTTGTTTGTTTTTGGTTTTGTTTTGATTGTTTTTAAGTTTGTTTTTTATTTGTATGTTTTTAGTTTGATTTATGTTCTTGTTTTGTTTTTGTTTTGTGTTTGTTTGTTTTGTTTTGTGTTTTTGTATGTTTTTAGTTTGTTTAAATGTTGTTGTTTTGTCTGTACACTGCAAAAACAAGGATTTTAAGGCTGTGTTGTGCTTTACTACTAAATTACTCTACACTAAAATATTATGAAATATGTAGTTTTGCTTTGTTTGGTTTTATTTTTTATTTTTATTTTTATTTTTGGTTTTATTTATTTATTTATTTATTTTTTAATTTTTTTTGTATGTTCTTTGTTTGTTTTGTGTTGTTGTTTTGTAGATTTTTTTGTTGTTTTGTCTGTATACTGGAAGCAAAAACAAGGCCTTCAAGGCTGTGTTGTGCTTTACTACTAACATTTACTCTACACTAAAATATTATGAAATTTATAGTTTTGCTTTTGTTCTTGTTTTTTTTTTTTTTTTAAGTTTGTTTTATGTTTGTTTTATGTTTTTGTTGATTTTTTTGTTGTTTTGTCTGTACACTGGGAGCAAAAACAAGGCCTTCAAGGTTGTGTTGTGCTTTACTACTAACCCTTACTCTACAGTAAAATTTTATGAAATTTATATTTTTGCTTTGTTTTTGTTTTGTTTATTTTTTTGTGTTTGTTTTTTAATCTGTATGTTTTTTTTGTGTGTATGTTTGTTGTACATTGTAGAGTGTCTTTTTTGTTTTGTTTGATTTATTTATTTTTTGTTTGTGTTTGGTTTTGTTTTTTATTTGTATTGTTTTGTGTGTTAGTTAGTTTTATGTTGTTTTGTACACTGGATGCTTTACCACTAACCCCTTACTCTACACTAAAATGTTATAAAATGTATAGTTTGGCTTTGTTTGTTTTTGTTTAGTTTGTTTTTTAGTTTGTTTTATGTTGTTGTTTTTTTGTTGTTGTTTTGTCTGTACACTGGGAGCAAAAACAAGGCCTTCAAGGATGTGTTGTGCTTTACTACCAACCCTTACTCTACATATTATTACATTTATAGTTTTGCTTTGTTTGTTTTTGTTTTGGTTTGTTTTATTTTTGTGTGTTTCTTTTTTTAATGTGTATGTTTGTTGTACATTTTATAGTTTTACTTTTTTTTTTTAAATTTGTGTCTTTTTTGTTTTGTTTTATTTATTTTTTTTCTGTTTTTGTGTGTTTGTTTTGTTTATTTTTTTTTTGTCCCTGATGTATCCAATTGTCGCAAAAGGGAAGTTTTGTTAGGTTTAGCTTCTGGAGACAAATTTGTCCCTAAAGTACAGCTAACATGCACAAATGTGCCTCTCTGGTACTGTGTGTTGGGTATCAGCCTTCAGCCAAGTGCGATTGACCCGGTGGAGTGTGTTTAGAATAAGTGTTTATGAATAGCTCCCTCCCAGACTGCCACGGGGCTCTGTGCGCTGGATGCGAAAACAGGGCCTTCCGTGTGGTCTTAAACATATAAATTGTTCTGTTGTGTTTCCAAGCCGCCCTGCTTCTCACCTCCTTCCCTGCGGGGCTCCACTTGTTTTCTCTCTTTTTTTGTAATTTTATGCACCATTGGACAAAGCTGTTGACATATTTACACATTTTTTTTCTAGTGCAAATGTTGAAAGAAATCAAGTAAAGCCTCCTATTATTTTGATTTGTGTCAGACGAGGGAATTCCCCTGTGTGTGATAGACCAAAGATATCCTCTCTGAAGGCCCGATGTGCATGTGTCTGTGTATGTGTGTGTGTGTGCTGAAACAAGTCAAAGATCCTTCCTGATGGAGTTTCAGTATGCGCGCATAGAAGAAGAGGCCTGCTAAAGAAGTGGTTGTACAGCTGAGCGTCTGGGGATGAATATGAATGCATTACAAATACGGAGAGAAAAATAAACAAAAGCAACAGGAACTGATGTGGTTTCACAGTTTGCCTCATTCCTCAAGACCTTACAGTGTACAGGATTGATCTCTTTCCCTCGCTCTCGCTCTCACATTTATGACTCATTTTTCTGTTGAAGTCTGGGTTTACTCCAAACAGTCTTTCGGTTCTGGCCTTTTTCCATAACTACAAAACAAAACACAGCTTTCTGCCTAGCAGGGGTGCGCCACTCTCTCGCTAACATGGCAGTTTAGTTGGGCATTCGTATGTGAAGACGACTCTGGGTGGTGATGAAGGATGGATTTTAGCTGGAGATGTTTTCACAGCCGTCTTTGTCTCGTAAAATAACCTTAACGTCGCTATAAACAGCCGCTCACCGCAAGGATCAATCCACCAACCACAAAATTAATAGAGCAAAGCGCAACCTGTTAGAGGAGGGGAGCAGAAAGGAGAGGAGAGAAGACGGGGAACAAAGGAAAGAGTAGGCAAAGCACGGAGAGCCGTGACCACCATAAAGATCAAATATTAAGATTTGCGGTTAATAATATTTGATTTAACCAGTTCTAAAATTATTATCTTCCCATTTTAATATGTGGTTACATTCTGTTTGAGAGTAAACAGCTAAATGTAGTTACACTGCAAACTTTAACTACGTTTTTCAGAAGAAAAACTGCCTTCACAATTGGTTTAGGTATATTTTTAGTTTAAATCTATTTATTTTTTTATTTTAATTAACAAACATGTTTTTAATGGATTTATTTTTAATTAACAACAACACTGACATATTTTCATTTAGACTTCACTTCCAGAACAAAAATTTACAGATAATATACTCACAACTTTGTCATCCAAGATTCTTTCTTCAGTCATAAAGAAATTATGTTTTTTGAGGAAAACATTTTAGGATTTCTCTCCATGTAATGGACTTCTATGGTGCCCCCAAATTTTAACTTCCAATTTTAATGCAGTTTAAATGCAGCTTCAAAAGGGCTCTAAACGATCCCAGCCAAGGAAGAAGGGTCTTATCTAGCAAAAAGATCGTAAAAAAAAATGCAATTTATATACTTTTTAACCTCAAACGCTTGTCTTGTCCAGCTCTGTGTTCTGACAGTAAGGGTATGTTGAAAAAACGTCCATCTCATTTTCTCATCCAACTTCAAAACATCGCTGTTTTACATTTTTTTTTCTAAAGGGTGTTTGACCTTCTTTGCATGTTCACTTTGTAAACACTGGGTCGGTACTTCTACAGCAATGTAGGACTATTTTGAAGTTGGAGGAGAAATTGAGTTGAGAGTTTTTCGACATATCTCAACTGTCATGAAGTTCACGCAGAGCTAGACAAGATGAACGTTTAAGGTTAAAAAGTATATAAATTGTACTTTTTTTTTCTTTTTTTTTTTAGAAAATAACTGATTGTTTCACTAGACAAGACCCTTCTTCCTCGGCTGGCATTGCTTAGAGCCCTTTGAAGCTGCATTTAAACTGCATTTTGGAAGTTCAAACTGGGGGGCACCACAGAAGTCCATTATATTAAGAGAAATCCTGAATTTTTTTTCTTAAAAACATAATATATTTACAACTGAAGAAAGAAAGACATGAACATCTTGGATGACAAGGGGGTGAGTAAATCGTCTGTACATTTTTGTTCTGGAAGTGAACTACTCATTTAATTTATCTGTTCAAGTTTGATGTTGTCACCCTAATTGAGATTTCACTAAATCATATAATTGGATATATAGTTAAAAAATATATTCAGAGACTTCACTGTAATTAGTTTTAGTATAGCTAACTATTTTTTCAAAAGACTATTCTCTGAACAGTTTTAAAGAAGCTTCCCCAGTACAGAAAACCGTGACACCTGTTATCCAATAAATCTCTAATTTTAATCTCCATTATTCAAAATGTTAAAGGTCTTTTGTTGTTTGATACGGACATCACTATCACAGTAGCAAAACATCCACCAGCAAATTTTATAGACCTCCTCCTGCTAAGAAATGCAATTACTTGAAATGTAAAATCTCTCGGTTTGCACCTTTTAGAGGTCTTTCTTGTCGTCTTCTCTGTGGGAAAGCATGTAACATTTTTGCCATTTATCCACAAATAGTCTTCAGGTTCATCAAGAGACTTTCCCTCGCTAACATGCATCCTTCCATTTCTGCAGGCCAGGATTTCAGACTTCGGGGAGGCTTTCATCTGTCCAATTATTATCATTAGGATTTGTTTCATGCTGAAATATGCCAAGGGTGTAGAAATGGGCAGGCTGCCCAAAGCTAGTTTCATAGCTTGCAGGAGATTCAATGTGAGAACCATTTGCTCTGTAATCTTAGAGAAGCATTTTAACGCCTATAATGTTTGATGACAATTGAGCCGAATATCATTTCAAAAGCTTTAAATGACATTGACCATGTATAACAGAGCAGCAGGTGGTCTGGTTATGCTTTTTGGACTCCATAAAGAAGGATTTAAAGCTCACTCATGGCACATAGTGGAAATGCACTGCCTGAGAGGACCTGTTAGAAAGCGGCTGATTGTAATGATATATCATGATGTCATCAGCATATGCTTTCTTTGAAGTGGCCCCTCAACACTTACCACAGTCTCAAAAGCGAAGTGCACAGACAAAGTAAGTTCTCAGGAGGAAAGAGCATATGTGTGACTTTACGCCTACTTGCATGTGTATGTCCACACTTTCTGTCTCGGTCTCTTACTCTTTCTCTGGCTCTCTAGGGAGCATCTGGCCCTGTCTGAGGCCACGGGCCTATCGATCGTTCCGTTGAGTGCTATTCCTCTCCCTTAAAGGAGTGCCATCTCTCTATTTCTCTCTCCTCCGTCCCTACTTCCTCCGTAACAAAGTGCAGGCCCAAGGGGGGAAGCTAAGAGCCAGCTGGACCGCTGACATGCTCACACGTCGGCCAGAAAAGAGGCTCGCTGATCAGAACGTATGATCACCTCATTCAGCCATATCACAGTGGCCTTTAAAGAGCTGCCATACTGACAGCAGACGCACCGTGCCGTGGCGCCCAGTCTGTCTGATAAAAAAAAGAGGATTAACAAGGGAGGGGGAAAAGATATTAAAGTTGAGAGGACATTTTTGTTGCTGTTTTTTTTAAAAAGTAGCTCAAGAAAGGCGATGTTGGAGACAATTACAGTGTAGTTTTTAGTTTAGTAATTTGTGTGTAAGTTTGTAGAGAAGAAAGCAATAGCATAAAGGTAATATTTGTTGATAGCAGGCAGCTGACCAATATTAAAATTCCTTCAGGGCAAATAAGCTCACTCAGCGGCCACCTTGCAAATGCCACAGGCAGCTTATTCTGTAGATAACAGCTCATATCAGCTTGAAGAGGGAAAGGCCTTTATCTCCAAAATAGTTGGTCAAGATTATGTTAAATAACGTGCTTCAATGAGGCAATTAAAAACTGGCAGCAATAGCATTATAAACTTAGCTATTTTAGCCTCTTTTAGAGCTCAAATCCAGTTTACACTCCAAATGTTCAGTGGTACTTTAGTATTATTTACATACTAATAAAGTGTTTTGAGCTTTTAAATGAGTCATTTTGTTATTTAGCCACATGCTGTTGTCATTTTATATATTTTTTAAATATATATGTAGTTAGTTTTAGTCATTTTATCTTCCAATGCAACTTTCTAATTTGTTTTAGCAAATCTATTTTTTTTTTCAGCTTCAGCTTTACTTTAATGAGCAAAAAGTGTTTTCAACACTTTAACAATACCAACACTTCACCCTGAGTAAACACTTGTTCAGGATTTGCATTTCTGTAGGTATTATAATTACATTTCTTTTCTGTAAATGGCTTATTATCTCTTCCTTTTCTACCTTTGCGAACATAAATACCAGGACTGAATTCCTCCAAAAGCATTGTAAGCCTACGTAGATCATAGAGACCACTGATGCCAAGGACAAAATAACGACAAAAACCTGACAGATGTCTTTAAAGGTCCACTGAAGTGCTTTGAAACATGTAGCGTTATTCTATGTGTTGACTAGCCTAGAATCTAGACGCGCCCCTAGCGGCAGCAAATTACATTTGCTTCTAAGGGCAGTCTAGTAACTCTCCGTTCACTTGAAATTTCCAAAAATCCAAAATTGACCGGGCCAATCACGAGTCGGTGGGCGGGCTTAACATGATGACGACTGACCTGTGACCATAAGTTCCGTCAGACGTTCTCTGGTTCCGTGAATTACGCGTGAGAGAGAGAGCGATGGCTGCTGTTAGCGAACAACTTTCTTTCGAATCGGCTTTGGCCGCCACTCTTAAAGACTTGAAGTTAAGCTTTTCTCTGAGAAAAGAACAAGAAACTGCCCTGAGGTCGTTCTTACAAAAGAAGGATGTATTTGGAGTTGACTACGTCACCTTCTTCGTTGCTCTGATTGGTTGTAGCGCTATCCTATTGCGTGGAGAGGGAGTTTGAAAGACAACCATTTATCCCGCCCCTCCGGTTGAGCGCTGTCTATGGAGAGTGCCCAGACCCTACATTTATGTGGGTCTGGCTTGTCAGGCTATGTGTTGACATAATTTCAACTGAAACAGGAAGACAGGGTGGGTCATATCAAGCAGTCCCACCCCTCTTTTTAAATAGCCAATGGCCTTTTGTTTATATCACAGCTTGGGTCAGAACCATTGAGCTCAGTTAAGCCGCATTTGACAGCGTATGACAGCAACAATCTCATCCATATTGCTATAAAATTTACCTGTGCAGAATTTAAATGAGTCCAATACACTTTATGGTCTGCGTCAACTCGTGCATATGATCCGCTCCGTACTATTGTGTCTCTGGACCATAGAAGAATATGTGTGTGCTGCGGCAGTTAGCTTGACACAACCTGAGACCAGCCTTCTTTCGAACACTGTTTAAATCGTTCCCTATCCCCTATATAGTGCACTACGTGCCATTCACCAGGCAAAAAACACTAAATATGTAAACAATTGATCGATTTCAGCTGCAGCTTCATCATCTATTTATAGTGGCCACGATACACACTGCAGCTAAATTTGGTTGTCAGTTCACCTTTTACTCCTTAACCGCGTTCTGTACACTAAAATACGGGAGTGACATCCGCATTTACAGAAATTCTACGCAGTGTGTACTGAACTGAACAACTAGTTGTTAATGATGTATTTAAACATGCTTCAGAAATGTGTCTCCGTCTATATGTGAGATGCAAGAAAATAACAGTGAAAGAAGTCGTAACTTTAGCACATTTTGACATGGGGCTAGTTGCACTCATGAACCCTGTGTTAATGTGTCAGTGTTGCCAGATCTTCATAGAAAAAAATCAAACAAACTAGGAAAAATCTATTAAAAATATATCTCAAATCCACAACAGACCACTTTATTAACTCCATTAGGGGCCTAGCTTTATGAGTTAAGACCAAACAATATTCCTAAAAGTGATTGTAAATATGAGGACATGGCAACACTGCAAGGCAGCGCTCTCTAAAGCGGCCTCCAGAGCATTAACAAAACACAGCACGTCTATCAGCAGTAGTTTAGTTAAAATTGACGGACAAAAAGAGTCTTTAGCCAAAAAAAAATGCCAGATACCAAATGGCTAAAATCTTATTTACTCCCGCAGGACGTCAAAAATGTTGCTATGGTTACAGATGCGGGAGTGACTGCTGTTCCGTACACACATGGAATGATAATTTACAGGACTCACTCCTGCATTTAAATGCGGTTGTCACTCCCGAAACTTGCAGTGTGTACTAGCCAATGTAGTGGGGCGGGACACCTCGGATCCTAGAGAGCATTTGATTGGACAGAAAGTTTGATGAGAAGCTGAAGTCCAGGGTGATGTTATCAAAATCATTGATCCATATTGTTAGAGACTGTAAGTTTTGAATGCTTATTATCTTGTAAATGTGAATTGTGTTATTGTTTTGGAGCACACACTAACTGATAGATAACCTTAAGGCTAGTATATTCATACTGAAAACTTCAATTTTGATTTCATGGTTCATGATTTTAAATACAACATCTGAACAAAGTCTTATCAGTGGAATAATGGAAAAATGTAATTATTCGAAAAGAATGCACAACCGAAGTGTAATGTGCAATATTTCATAATAATTCAACAAACCGTCATCAATTATTCCTTACTTGACCATCCATAAATATTGCCCATTTGAAACTCTTTCAGTTGAAGACTACTGATTGACATCTACAGGAGTTTGGGCCTCAACACTTGAAAATGTTGATTAACGGCTCTGATTATGCTATCCCGCAAACGTCCTTATCAAATCATTATATCTTGCTATACCCTGGTTTTAGATGGTCTGAGTTGTCTGTTAGTATTATATTACACTCTTGGTTGAGTTGGCCAAACTGTCTTTGTGTCTACCATCTGTAATGTTTCCCAGCTGAGAAAAACTTTTAGCTTTCCAGGAGAGCACGTCTTTGTTCGTCCTTCGTGTTCAGCTCAGTTTTAAGAAGGTACTTTATCAGTGATCTATCAGCGCTCACAATCACTTCACTGGATTAGCATCAGGCTTACCTGAACCGCCACTAAGCCCTCCAATCACGGCCCTCTAACCACCATCGGTTTAGTTTCCAGCAGGAGCGGCGTAGTCACGCTAACTATTCACGTCCCGCCATAAGGGGACCGGCTCAGATGTGCAGGAATTTTTCTCTTTTTTTAACAGGTCATTTAGTCAGTGCTTTACAGCCAGCATGACTCTGACCTTGCTAAAAGATTGATCTCCATCTTCAGAGGAAGCCAAGTCTGCTCGGACTGAGAACAGTAGGCTGCTATTAGAATATGAAAAGATATTCTTATTCTTGGAAAACCAACAGAGACTTTCCCCCCTTTTCTTCTTTTAATTGCCAAAATTAAAAGAAAGGAAAAGGACATCAAAGGAACATAGGAGTGATATGCATGTAGATGTTGAGAGAGTGACTTAATGTGCTGCTGTGGCATTTTATTATTATTATTTATTTATTATTTTTTTGAAAGCCTGGCGCCAAGGCACACTCTTGCGACCAGCAGAGAAAGATTTTAGACAGCTGCAATTAAAACACAGAAGAATTAATTATCGTCAATAAGGCTTTTATGGGAATCAGCTAGGCAAGATTGGCTCCAATTTCAAATCTCTCATGCTCGCTCTAAATCTCCACAGCTTGGTTTTCTGTGCCTATAGTGCGCCGTCTGACAAAGAACTTCTCACGCAGGGAAAGACAGACAAAGTTGCGTAATACGGTTGAGAGACGTGAGACTTTAACAATCACTCCTGTCCCTTATGAAAATGCTCTCTGTTCTGGTAGATTAAAATAAGCTCTGCCATTTTTGTGATTATCGTCATCTAGCCTGTCATTCTCTGGCTGACCTCTATTACCAGTTATGGCTGTAAGATTTTATATATGCGGATACATTAATGTCCAAGCCTTTTTATACAATTTTTTTTTTTTTTGCAAAGATAATTTGATTTTAATTGATCCCTGTACTTTGTTAGAGCAGCTGTAGGATCTATGTTCCGTCGTTGAGCTAAATCATCATCCTCATCAATATCACTAATGCGGCATTGATCATCGCGGGAGCAGCCTAAAATAAAATCATAAATGCATGCGCTTGTCCTTTCCGTCCGCACGTTATTCCAAGCCCTGTCTTCTCAATGGACGACACTCTCATTTCTCAATTGCGAATCCATGCTCTGTTTAACATTATGAATCATTAACAGGTACAAATCACCTAGGTGACTGGTTGCCACGGTTACCTGCCATGTTGACCCAGCTGTGATTGGCCTCTGCGTGTAGGGTAATTTAATATCCAATCAGGTAATAGGCTATATTGGGGGACTGGGCTTTGTGAATCAGGCAGGGGGCCTGCAGCCAAGCAGGGATTTTTTAAGAAATGCTGTTTAATTATGAGAGAAAACCATTGTGGATGGCCTCAAGTTATTCAATTTAGGAATTAATTCAGCACATAAAAAAAGATCATAAAATCTAAACAACCCCTTAGCGGTACTTAATATGTGTTCTGCCGGAGAGAAATTGCAGAGAAAATAAAAATACAAATATCTAATAAATTTTGAACAAATACATGAAGTCTTTATAAAAATGCAGATTGTTTGATAGTTTAAGAAAACAAAAGAATAATATTGTGAACAATAAACCCAAACTACATTTTAATATAAAATGATGAAAATTAAGCAAACCATAAAAGCTGATTCTTGTTGTCTATAATCTGTTCCGACCATCACGCTTTTAAAATGATTGAAATACAGCATGTAAAATTTAAATAACTTGCAATATGATTCATTGTAATTCATTACAGGTTTGCTTTCTACTTACTGATTTCTATATATGTGACCCTGGACCACAAAACCAGTCATAATTATCTGAAAGCTGAATAAATAAGCTTTCAATTGCTGTGTGCTTTGTAAGGATAGGACAATATTTGGCAGATTTGAAATCCTGGAATCAGAGGGTTCAAAAAGAATAAGAATATTGAGAAAATCGCCTTTAAAGTTGTTCAAATTAAGTTCTTACCAATGCATATTACTAATCAAAAATTAAGTTTTGATATATTTACATTAGAAAATCTTCATGAATCATGATCTTTACTTAATATCCTAATGATGTCAGTATTTTGTCCTGTCTTGTTCTGTTCTCCTAGTGTTTTTTCCCCCTATGTTTCTAGTTCATTTGGTTTAGTCCTTGTTTCTCCCCCTTTTGGTTAGTCCTTTTGGTTCCTTCTATGCCCATATTTGTATTTCCCCCCTCGTTATCTTGTTAGCTTGTTTGTGACCACGCCCATGTTTCTGTGTATTTAAGTCTGTTTGTGATCACTCCCCAGCTGTCCGTCGTTAACGTTACATGTGCCTGTTTCCTGCTCCTGGTTTTTGTTTGTTTGTATCATTTTCCAGTGTTTGATTTAATAAACTATATATTTTCATTTACTCCGGTTCTCCTCATCCATCTCCACTCCTCAACCCCGCCTGATTGTGACAAATGATTTTTGGCATGAAAGAAAAATCAATAATTTTGACCCATACAATGCATTTTTGGCTATTGCTACAAATATACCCATCCGACTTAAGAGTGGTTTTGTGGTCCAGGGTCACATACAGTGAGGAAAAAAATTATTTGATCCCCTGTTGATTTTGTACGTTTGCCCACTAACAAAGAAATGATCAGTCTATAATTTTAATGGTATATATATTTTAACAGTGAGAGACAGAATAACAACAAAACTATCCAGAAAATGCATTTCAAAAAAGTTATCATGATTTGCATTTTAATGAGTGAAATAAGTATTTGACCCCATTTAAATCAGGAAGATTTCTGGCTCCCATGTGTCTTTTGTACAGTTAACAAACTGAGATTAGGAGCACTCTCATAAAGGGAGTGCTCCTAATCTCAGTTTGTTACCTGTATAAAAGACACCTGTCCACAGAAACAATTGCTGTCCAAGGATGTCAGGGACAAGTTTGTAGTACTACACAAAGCTGGAATGGGCCATTGCCAAGCAGTTGGTGAGAAGGTGACAACAGATCTCCCTCGGTCTGGGGCTCCATGCAAGATCTCACCTTGTGGAGTTTCAATGATCATGAGAACGGTAAGGAATCAGCCCAGAACTACATGGAAGGATCTTGTCAATGATCTAAAGGCAGCTGGGAACATAGTCACCAAGAAAACAATTGTTAACACACTAAGCCATGAAGGACTGAAATTCTGCAGTGCCCGCAAGGTCCCTCTGCTCGAGAAAGCAAATGTACAGGCCCAATGAACATCTGAATGATTCAGAGGAGAACTGGGTGAAAGTGTTGTGGTCAGATTAGATCCAAAATCGAGCTCTTTGACATTAACTCAATTCACCATATTTGGAGGAGGAGGAATGCTGCCTATGACCCCAAGAACACCATCCCCACTGTCAAACATGGAGGTGGAAACATTATTCTTGGGGGACTACACCGCATCAAAGGGACGATGGACAGGGCCATGTACCGTCAAATCTTGGTGAGAATCTCCTTCCCTTATTGAAAATGGGTCATGGATGGGTATTCCAGCATGACAATGACCCAAAAGACACGGCCAAGGCAACAAAGGAGTGGCTCAAGAAGAAGCACATAAAGGTCCTAGAGTGGCCTAGCCAGACCTCCAGACCTTAATCCCATAGAAAATCTGTGGAGGGAGCTTAAGGTTCAAGTTGCCAAACCTCAGCCTCGAAACCTTAATTACTTGGAGAGGATCTGCAAAGAGGAGTGGGACAAAGACCTCTGTGATTGCCAAAAAGAGTTGCCATTAAGAACAAGTCATGTTTTGCGAATGGGTCAAATACTTATTTCACTCATTAAAATGCAAATCAATTTGTAACTTTTTGAAATGCATTTTTTCTGGATTTTTTGTTGTTTTTCTGTTCAAATAAACCTACCATTAAAATTATAGACTGATCATTTCTTTGTCAGTGGGCAAATATAGAAAATATACAAAATCTAAAAAGTAAATCTACACTCTTACAACGTAGGTGTGTAAAGTTATTAGAATGATGCAACAAAGATGCAAACCTAGAGAAAAAAAAAAGAGAAGGGAGAACCATCCTAATGAGTATTAACTACATCCTGATGTCTTACTGACCTTCTTTTTGCTGGGACAGAGCTGTCACTGAGATGTATGTCTATAAGTCTGTGTGTCTGGACTCAGTCTCTGGCTGCCAGCTGAAAATGCATATTTTGCCCTTAAAGCATATGCTAATATATGGCAATCAGGGCTGAATTTATCTGACTGTACTTTAGATCATGAGAAAGGGTGATACGGAGAGAACAAGGATGAAAGACCAGGGAGGAGGGGAGGGAGAGAGAGACAGAGAAGGAGGCAAAAAGACACCAATCTCAGCAGTGACTGTGCCACTTATACAGAGATGGTGCCCACTGCCCAAGGAAAAGCACCACTATGTCACATTTAAACCTTTCCCCACTGTGTTGCAGAGCAAGAAGGGGGAGGCAACAAGCCACAACCCCCCACAGAGAGGCACAGAACCCCTATAGAGCAGCAAGTTGAGCCTGAGGTGTGAAGTACCCTACAAAGATGGAGCTGTCATTGAGGTCTCCACACAGCAGGAGATCTGATAGACCTTTAGCTCTGCCCAGAGTGTACTTGCACCAAAGAGATGTGTCATGCATTTCTTAAAAAAAAAAAAAAAAATCAGAAGAAGAAAAATCAGAAACTCAAAACACAATATTTTATTTTATTTTATTTTATTCATGATGAGTGAGTGAGTGAGTGAGTGAGTTAAAAAAATAAATACTGAGTGCAGACAGCACAGAATGGTCAAAGAACTTTTCATACAGGACATTTTTTGAATTTGCAGAGAATTTTTCACTGTATAGTTGTTTTGTAGTCTTTTTTTTTAAATAATAAATTTCCACTAAGTACTGCAAAAACTGTAAAACCTTTTTAGGCACTATCTAGATTTCATTTATTGGTAATGTATCATTAAAGGATTAGTTAACTTCCAAATAAAAATTTCCTTATATTTTACTTACCCCATGTCATCCAAGATGTTTGACTTTCTTTCTTCAGTCGAAAATAAATTAGGATTTTAAGGAAAACATTCAAGGATTTTCTCCATATAGTGGATTTCAGTTGGAGTCAATGGATTGAAGATCCAAATTGCAGTTTCAATGCAGCTTCAAAGAGCCCTAACCGATCCCAGCTGAGGAAGATATATTTATACTTTTTAACCACAAATGCTCATCTTGCACTAGTTCGATATCACACATTACGAAGTCACATTGAAAAGGTCAAAAAAAAAGAAGAAAGAAAAAGTAAAACAACGATGATGGCAATGATGTTGGAGAAAATACAATTTTTTCGCCCTACCCTACCTTTTTGAGCTGGAATACACAGATGAAGACAACTTGATCTCATGGCGAAAACTTACGCACCAAAGAAGTAGGTATCACTGCAGTTTACAAAAGAAATGTCCACTAGAGGTGGTAAAACAGCAAGCACTTGTAATCGTTTTCATACACAGTTACGATTACAGCTCCATATGTTTCGCTTTCCGGGTGTAATAAGCTTGCTCGGTAGCTTAGCCGGCATGGAATTGGACTTAGATGCAGAATCCTTGAGTACGAATCTCTTGAAAGATAAGAAATCGAAAAAACAAGCCAAAGTGGCATCCTTGCAATTGCGTTTTACGGCACATTCACTGTTGTTCGAACTATCAGGTAGGTTTAGGTGTAGCTCAGATGGTACGTATTTTAAAATGTCTTGGAGCATTAGAGTTATAGCGTCACTCAGTGGACATTTTAAGTCAGAACTGCGGTAAAACGTAGAAAACCAGCATCACATAAATGTACCATATGTATGTTCATCTGTCCTAGGAAAAAAAAAGAACACTCTTTTAGCGCCAATCAGTGGACATTTCTGTT
>NC_133376.1:25248822-25277934 GCF_049309525.1 Garra rufa
TATATTTTTTGTGCACAAAAATATGTAAATATCTGATGACTCAATACATGCAATTCACCTTTATTCTTCAAGGTGTTTGATGGACAATAATGATATGATGTTTAACTCGTAACTATCACAGGCATAAAACAAAAGAATATCAACATCAAAAATTTTACTGGCTTGAATGGCTTTACTGCAGAGCAATTACTGTACGCAATAAAAAAATAAATGTCACTGTTATTTGATGGTGGATGTGGTGAATAAGCTGCCAGCAATCAAAATATTGACTTTGAAGTCATTGAAAACTATAGTTTTGAGAATATGGTTGAGATCGCGATTATGAGCCAGATGCTGATTGTACTGGAAGTGCGCTCTGACGATGATGGAGATCGTAAAATCACCTGCTCAAATTGAACCCTTCTAAGTTTCAAAACCTTTATTTCAATCTTCTGTAATTGTTCTTAAAATATCAAGAGAATTTTTTGCTGTTGCAGAAGTTAGAGATCCATCCATGCTGGATATATAGGTCCGGGTCACTAAAGACCCGAATATGAAATAGTAATTGGCGAAAAATTCATGCATTTAACTTCTTAAAAATTAACAAATAATAGGGATGTGCCTGAATAGTCAATCGGTATTCGGAATGATGTGGAAAACAAGTAATGCATTGTATGGAAACACTAAAGGGACATTGTTAGCCACTTGTTAGCGGTAGCCTGTTACATTACAGTACATACAATTTCACCTACTACATAAACAGAGTAAGGTGGCGAATAATTTGCAGATCCTGAGCACTACTGACAAACATCTAATCTTGTAAAATGTGTGGTAAGTACTGCTGCTCCGTAGTATACACAGAGTATGTGTGATTGAAAATCTCGAAGGTGAAAGTGGAAAGCAAGCACACATTCAAAAGCAATTTTAATGCCCCACATATTAATAGCGACTCCATGATGCACACAATTTATATATAGTATAATTACCCAATGATATAATTGTGAGAGAAGGCATTGAGTATTTTTTACTCTAATTTGCTGTGAGTATTTGAGACATACTGTTGCTGCACAAATAGCATAAAATAACCCGCTGCAAATCTACACAGGTGGAGCTGGGGAAGGTGGAGGGTTACAGAGGAACTCTGAAAGCACGCTGTGAAATGCCCAAGTGAATGCTACCAGCCATTTAAATAGCTGCAAGCTGCAAGCTCATTGGTTGCGTATGCAACATGAACCAATCAGCTTGTGCCAAGCTGTATAACTCTGTGATATCATCAGTTACATAAACAACCCGTCAGCCTGCGTCATCTAGAATTTCATGGCAGAACTATGTATATTTTAGGAAACAGAGTAAAAAGTAATAAAATGTTGTGCTTTGGAATGTAGTGAAAGGCTAACAAACTGTCCTCCACAGCAAAATACACACACCCAGTAGGTGTGACATTATCATGAATCATTCCATACAGCTAGCATGATAATACTCCACAGAAGTAGGCCTACTGATTGTCTACCGCTGTCATTGATTCTTATTATCTACTACCATGTTTTAACGAGATGGATGTTTTAAGACTCAGCCCCCCATTCCTCACCGCCTTTCTTTAATTGGATTAGCCAATAGATATAGATGAATGGCAATTCTCATGGGTCTCAAGCATCATGAGAAATCGGACTGAAAAACAAGTGGGGTCACATAAAGGTTACATGCATACCTCTCAGTGGATATGAACTCATGCAGTGCAACCCTCTGCCCAATAAAATATGAGTCACCGAATGTTGCCCTGTACACAAAACGATTTGATGTTTATCTCGCCTGGCCTTCGGATGCAGTTGACATGGGGGTATCTGTGCTCTGAATGAACAATGCTGGAATAGTTTGTTAGCTGAATGATAATAGATGGTCACCTTGGACTGCAGGAATTGTTCATATTTTTTTGGTTTGTTTTGTTTTCAGATTTTTGAAGACACTAAGATCAGTTTTCTAATTGAAGTTTTCTAAATGTCAGTGTCAATTCTGGTCAGTGAACTAAAACTGAAATATGATATTATGTAATTGAATTACAAAATAAATGTAACTGTAATCTGTTACAGTTACTGAGAAGTTACAAAGGGGTTACATCTGAATATTTTCACACATACAGGTTTGATTGATTTCTATTGACTGTTCTAAAATATGAGACACCAATGTTTCAGGAGTTTAGGACACAGAATATAACATGTTTATTCAATAACTTTTATTTAGTATTTGCATTTATGCTTTATTGTTTTAAATTAATCAACAATAACTCAAGTTATTGTTAGATGCCAGTGTTTCCGGCTATGCAAAGTTTTGATTTCAAAAACACTGTCATAGCTATTAAAATATATCTTGTTACTATTTAAAATCTGTATTTATCCTCAGAACGTTCTCAAAGTAAAAATAGATTCTAAAGTCTGATTTTGTGGTGGATGTGCTTTAAAATTAAATATTTATAATCTTAATTCAAGTGATGAATGATTTTGACAGTCTGACAGTAATCAGTTTTGAGTACTACTGTTAGGTTAACTCTGTCTACTTTAAATGTTTCAAAACCATTAACAGTTTAGAGAAAATGTAGAAATCTATATTTAGAAAAGTAATCAAAAAGTAATCCAATGTAATCAGTTACATTACCTTTTTTAAGTAACTGAAATAGTTACACTACTTATTCAAGTTTAAATAGGATAACTATGTAACCTATTACATTTCATATTACAGTAACCTTCCCAACACTAAATATTATATAAAAAATAAATATTAGATGAAAACCTTGAAAATTAAATGAGAAATTACTAAAATTTAGAAAGTAATAAATTGACTAAAATTGAAACTAAGATGTATTAAAAATACTATATATATAGTAGGCTAAAAACAAACACAGAAACAACAAAAAAACTCCCCAGCATAGATGGAACACATAATATTGTCTGTGTCTTTAATTCAGTATGCTTCACCTTCACTGAGAATCAATACAATGCTGGCATCAAGCAATGGAGCAAACAGAGATGCCCTTTAAATCTGCAGTCTAGGAATGAGGAAGATGCTGTATGAGCTGATAAGTTATTTATGAATGCTTTGAGAGCCTGCTATAATTATTATCAAACCACAGATCACTTCAAATTAAAGCGAGACTGCTGATCACAAACCAATTTTGTCTTTTCTCTCCAAAAGATTACGATTTGAATTGTTCTAGACAAAGTTGTTTTTAGAACAAAGCATCCTGGTACTTGAAAGAGAAAGAGCATGTGTTCATTTAAGGCTTGTATTTTTTTTTTTTTCTTCTTTTTCAAAGCCTAACTCCATTGTGTAACCCTATTAAGAGCGTTAAATCATCTATTAAGTTATAATGAGGTGTGAATTGAGCTTATTTTCTAAGGGGGTGACTCCCATTGGGACAACCTTATAGCTCAGTGATTGACAGGTGAGGTGAGTGACAGCTTGACTGTCTTAATTAGTGTGCAGGTGCGGGCGAGCACAGGTGCACCTGTCTCACCCTGCTGAAGCAGACATCATAGCTAAGACTTTAGATCTCGTTTGACATCCTGTATAGGTGTTATGAAAATAAATATCAGTAGAATACTTTGGTATAAAACCATAACATATTAGCATCTCTTTAAATTCATTAATAGGCTTTTATTTACAAGGTGAGATTGCACAGGAAGGGGAAAAAAAGCATTTCTGTAATACCTTAATTTCTCACAAACAGCAATAAGATAATATAGAGAGCTTCTTAGATCTTTCCTCTATTAAAAGCCCCTGAAAATGAATAAGAATTATACTTAATACTTAATTAAGTGAAGTTTAAGTTAGCTAGATAGGTAATATATATACTTATGGATTTAATGAATACAATAAATAGTTCTTAGATCTTTTTTATTCATTATCATTCTGAGAAAAAAAGTCACAATTGTGAGGTATAAACTTGCAATTCTGACTTTTTTGCTCAGAACTGTGTGATATAAACTCACAACTGCCAGATTTTTATTTTTTTTTTCCGCAATTGCGAGTTTTGTATCTCACAGTTCTGACCAAAATGGGTTATTACGACTATTTATCTCATAATTCTGACTTTTCTTTCTTGCAATTCGGACTTATTCAGAAATGTGAGATATAAACTTGCAATTACAGGTTATAAAGTGAGAATTGTAAGATATAAACTTGCAATTCTCACTTTTTTTCCTCAGAATTGCGTGATATAAACTTTTTTTTGATGCAATTGTGAGTTCCCCCCCCCGCCACCCCCTCAGAATTGTGAGATATAAACTTGCAGTTTCGAGTTATGAAGTCCAATTCTGAGGGGAAAAAACTTATTATATGTTCAAATTTGTGTCCAATTCTGTCAATTCTGACTTTATAACACAGTTGCAAGTTATTCCAAGAAAAAAGTCAGAATTGTGAGTTTCAATTAAGCAATTCTGAGAAAAAAAAGTCACAATTGCGAGATATAAAGTCAGAATTGTGAGATATAAACTTGCAATTCTGACTTTTTTCCCTCAGAGTTGCGTGATATAAACTCACAATTCTGAGAAAAAAATGTCACAATTGTGAGATATAAACTTGCAATTCTGACTTTTTTCCTCAGAATTACATGATATAAACTCACAATTGCGATAACTTTTTTCTTGCAATTGCGAGTTTGTATCTCATAATTCGGACTTTTCTTTCTTGCAATTTTTTTTTTTATCAGAATTCTAAGATATAAACTTGCAATTCTGACTTTTTTTCTCAGAACTGTGATATAAACTCCCAATTACGAGTTATAAAGTCAGAATTGTGAGATATAAACTTGCAATTCTGACTTTTTTTCTCAGAATTGCATGATAAGAACTTTTTTTTCTCGCAATTGCGAGTTTGTATCTCACAATTCTGTCCAAAGTAGGTTATTGCGACTTTTTATCTAATAATTCTGACTTTTCTCTCGCAATTTTGACTTTTTTTCTCAGAAATGTGAGATAAAAATGTTTAAATAGATTTTTTTTTCTTGCAACTGCAAGTTTGTATCTGTATGTTGTAATTCTGAATTTATAACTCGCATTTGCGAGTTTATATCTCACAGTTCTGAAAAAAGTCAGAATTGCAAGTTTGCATCACGCAATTGAGAAAAAAAAATACAAGATAAAAAGTTGCAATTACCTTTTTTTTCAGTTGCAGAAACAGGCTTCCATATAGTGGAGTAATTCTACTATACAGAGTAATACAGTTATTCTGTGGTACTCAAGTAAAATACAAATTGCCTAAAATAACACTAAGCTCAAGTATTATTCAAGAATTACTCAAGATTTTACACTACTGAACATGTATCTCATCTAGACTTTCAGAACACTTCTTAACAGTGTCTCAAACTGTGTACAATTTGCCAAAAAAAAAAAAAATATATATATATATAGGATCAAAAATATCTGAGGTTTTCGTTTCCAAGAACCAAATTATCTTAGCAATGATATCCAGATTCATTAACTCCATATTTTTATTACATGTAACAACCACACCTCTATTAAATCTCCCAAGATTTAAAGAAACCTCTAAACAACACTTTCTTGTAAAGTGATGCCAAAATCTGCTCTTTTTTATATTGCGTATGACACGCATTTTGAGGTTGTTGCCTTGCTGGGGCTGCTTGTTTACTTGAGTGCCACATTCATCTTTGCTCCGATTTTTTTTCTCTGTATGTGATCATTTCTGCTTGTGTAGTTATGCTCCATATGGGATGCCCGATTGGTGCTCTCTTTGTTCAAGCTCACAATTGAACAGCAGTAATCTGACTACCGGCATCTGCTAAAGCCACCACTTACTGTCCCTACTCACCTGCCGCTGCTGCTGCTGCTGATGTGTGTGCATAATTCTCTTTGTGTGTGTGTATGTTGTCAGATGCATTTACATTTGAAAGAGCTTCGATGTTATCATCCATGCAGAGTCTCAAGGAAATTGGTCATCATCAGTGGGTCTTGTTGCTCTCACCGTGGAGAGCACGAGGATGGAGCATGCACATGTACACACATACGAATTTAATACAAAGAGGGGCATCTCTGGGTGAGTGCCTCCAAATCAATGGGAATCAGTTCAGTTCCTTTCATCATGTGTTATCAATTAACATCCTTCCACAACAGGCCAAACACATCCACACAACTTATCCTGTCTCCAAACAACCGATAAGTCAATTACTGACACACTTCCTCTTTTGAGACATGTGCAAGGCTTCAGAAATAAAAGCAAGGATATATTTCAGCTCCTATTACTGTTAGGCAGTACCTTTTAAACTGTATTTTTTTTTTTGAACGGATGTATTGTACTTCACACGTTTAATTTAAGTGTTTCTATTAAAAGATACACCAGACGTTTAGAAATATGTTTTAGTCAAGCTGTTACATAATGGTACATGTACGACTAAAAGCAAAATGTAAATAAAGGCCTGAAGTTTCCGAGGGACTGACAGTTAGTTTACATAAACATGTCAGCTTTTGATATTATCATGCCTATTTCTGTTATTTTGTTGAACATGAATGAGTAAAACCAACTAATACTATAAACAAATGTGTCACAGAAACAACAGAAACCATTGTTAATTCCAATGTTTGTGTTATTTTTACCTCCAAAGTTATGTCACTTCCTGAAGGATGTCACTTTTTGCTTTTATTTCTAAAAGATATGGATCTTTCTCACATTTCTGGGTTTCTCAGCAGCGGAAATCATCATAGTTGGGTAAAATCCGACAGCAGCGAATAGGAGAGTACCACAAATATATTTTTTGCATTCCCATTTGCAAAATAGCAAAAGATAAACTCCACAACAGTGTTTTTGTGACTTTCAATCAAAGGAAAACACTTGAGAGAGACTGATATCAACAGTCAGAAGAGAGAACAATGTCAAATTTACCATCCCTCCCATAGATGCGGCACAGAAAACACCCTCACATTAGCGTTAACAAGTTTTTTTGTAACTTAATGAAAAGATGATATAATACAATGTATAGAGTTATTAATTTTTTTAAAGGGTCCATCGAAGAGGCAGGGAGAAAAAAATAGGCCGACTGTATAAATTGACCACCAAATAGAACAGATTTTCTTGGATGCACAACCTTTTTTATAGAGGGTTTGTAAGTATGGTTTGCTATTGCACAGTTAATGTACTACTGAAGCTGTTAAATCATTTAGAGACTTAATTAGCAGGATGGAAAGGATGTAATATTTTGACACAGTAAGGTTATCAGGTAATAAAGATACCTACAAGCAGTATTAAGATTTTAGCATAATATTTCACCTACCTGACCAGAAATGATAAGAACACAAATGTTGTCAAGATTCTTGCCCTGGAAATCCTGGTTCAGTTTGAACAACCACGTTGGTCCAAATGTACTCCAAATGTTTTTTTTTTTTTTTTTTTTCTCCAGTCCGACCATTAGTACAGCCTAAAACATGACAATAATTGACAGTTTTCAGCAGCAATAATTAGCAAAAAATGCGAGTTTCATTTAATACAGTGGCATTGTTTAGGTTCCATTCCGTTAATATTGGCCTATTCATGACAAGTCGTGAAAACACTCTATTTATTTATTTATTTATTTAGGAAGGCACACTTATTGTGCAAGCACATACAAACAAAACCAAAAAACCAAAACAAAACAAAACAAAACAAAACAAAACAGAAAAATACTTACAATAATATAAGTTGAAGAGGATTTCGAGGGAAATGACAGTTTTACGTTGGTACTTGCGTGGTTACGTCACATCGCAAATAAGCGCGTGTATGGCTCTGTGGAAGATGTGAGGCAGTTGGTTCAACAGGTTAGCATGATGAGCAACATTTGTCAATTATTAAAACAAACAAACTTCGTTCAGAGAAGAGTTTACGTAGGTTACAGAACCTGTAATAAAACGCATATCACAATCTGTCTGTGTTTATTTTTTTTCAGAAATGACGACTAACGTTACAACTTCAAAGTCTTCAAAGGCAAAACCGACCCAGAGGTAACGTTAGCATTCAAAAGGTGAGATATAGAGCAGTCTATATTATGTGTAGCTAATTCGTCTTAGTATTATTATTATTATTATTATTGTTGTTGTTTATTAACGTTGTGTCTTTTCTTTTTGATAGGAGCGAGTTTTGACATGGTTGGTGACATTCACGCTGATAAAATCATCGCCTTTAACCATCGATACACCGGTAAGCCTTAAACCACCATATTCATCCCCGCTGAGAAGCTAAACATAAGTCACCCAATTACCAAAAGAACGGTCCTCCTCGAATAACTTGCAGGTTTACGCCTCAACCACTAGAGGGCATATTTTATAAATCAATATTATAACCATTAGATACACGTTTAAAAAAATCACATGCTGAATTATAATGATATTTCATTGGTGTGACCCAGCTTTTTAGATGGAAGTAACCATTATTATTATTCCACATAACAAAACCTTAGCCTTAAACATCACCCTTAAACACAACTTTTATGTAATGAGACCACTAAATAAACCCAGTGCTAGAGGGTTGCACAGTTAGACCCTTTCTCAGACCCTGGGAGCTGGTTCAATCAGTCTCTGCCCCAGGACCCTGATTGAACCAGCTCCCAGGGTCTGAGCCATTCTGAGCCTCATTTACTTCTACTTTGCTTTCGATCATGGCTGACCACACCATCCCTTGAACTTGAGAGTAAAAGACGAGGTTTTACTTTAATTGGTTTTAAAATTGGATTATTGGTTTTACCGAGAATTATTACTAAAGCATACAATTGCTGCAAGGTGTAATGGTTTCGTTGCCATCTCTTGTATTTGTGTTTCATGCCTTTTATTTTGGAGACACAATCTAGTCATGTCTTTTATTTTGAAGAATCTTTTTATTTATTTATTTATTTATTTTTTTATACATATTATTGTTTCCTATTATTTATCAATTACTGGTGTCCTTAGGCCTTGTGTTGTGGATAGTACTGAACATCTGGTGAGTTGCCCTTGTCATTTTATATTTGATTCAGGTTCTGGCTTTGGTTGTAGTTGTGATTCTGCTTTTATTGAGGTTCCATTTTCCCTGCAGTTTTTCTAGCTAAATTATTGAATTAAAATAATTTAATTCATTCAGTTTGCTGTTGTGTAACCTTGATGCATTTGGCTTGCTGTTCATCACACCTCGCTGAATTTGTTACTCAGGGCATCTTATCAAATCATTCTCAAGGCATTCTGAAGAAACGTTGTGCAACACCTTTCCCTCTGTTATTGGCCTCTTTTGTGATTATGTAGAGAGCGTGACTTTGTTTGCATGTGTGTTTGTGTGTGTGTGTGTGTGTGTGTGTGTGTGTGTGCATGTGTTATTGGGTTTCTGAAGATTGCCATTGTTGTTTGTGCTGTTACCAATCTGTTAAACACTGATAAGCTAAAAAGAAAGCACATTTGATGCTGATCATAAATTTTATAATTTCATACTTGAGTGCTAGGCATATGTAAAAAAAACAAAAGATCAATTTGTTATTTTTTAAAGCTAGATTCTACACAATTTTTTTTTTCACACAGTCAGTCAAAAGAAAGTATAATTTGAAGTAAATTCTATAACATTGTGTATAGAAGACATTTAGCACACCTTAATGCATGAGGTGCTATTTTTTCCACCTCTCCTTATTGAGAACTGAGAGAGTGGATGCTTTCACTGTGCATGTGTTTCTACATATGGATCTGAGAATGAATGTGTTTAGAAACACATTTCATGTAAAGCGCCTACATATGTTCACATTGAGGAGACACATTCAGTGTTTCTTATATATGAAAGCTGCATGGGAAAAGCATTCATGATGCAGAAAACATATACCACCCTCTGTTCCTCTTCAAAGTGTACAGTATTTGCATGTTGGACAGGCAGATAAATCACAACCTTTGATGAGAAACCTATGATGGATTTCTCTCCAGCTATATTGATCAGTTCTAGAATATTGTGGTTTTCTGATAGCTAATATTTGTTGAATTCATTTCAGTGATTATTAGTGATTTAATAAATAATTAAATAAGTAAATATACATGTATTGTACAACAAAATCATTGTTATTGTTATTATCATTACACTCTAAAAAGTGCTGGGTTAAAAAATAACCCAACCATAACCCAGCTGCTGGGTAACTATGGGACAGAACACGCGTTGGGTTGTTTTGACCCAAGTGCTGGGTTAAATCATTTGACCCAAAATGCTGGGTTGTTTATTTGACCCAACCAGTGGGTCAGATTAACTGTGTTGCTGGGTTAAAAACTACCTAAATATTGGGTTATTTGTTGTCTAATTGCCTTGCTACCTTTATATTTACCAATAATAATATATAAATCACAAAAGAATGTAAAATTATTATTGTTTTTCTGTAATACAGTTACACAACACAAAAAAATGCATCTGTAAATGTCAATTTAATGAGTTTTCATATTTCTTTTTAATACAGTTTTCAAATAGGTGCAGCTGTCACACATTTTGTCCAACCCTTACAGACACAAATAATGGTTTTAGTAGATCAGTTTCTTTTAAACACAAAACTGTAAACAAGGCACAATATATTCCTATTCTTTATGTCAACATTGCAGCAGCAGAACACTCAAAAATGAATTATTACCAAAATTAGAATCATTCCAAACATTATGCCATTAATACTTAGCCAAACAAAGAGTCCACCAGACAATTCTTACAATTTAAAACATGTTACAAGTGGCCAAGAAAAAAAACTTTTGCCCTCAAAAACTTCACACATGAAGACTTATGTCCATCAATATGATATACTGCAAGCTGGAGAAATTCCCAGGCAACAAGTCCGCTTCAATGGCATGGCCTGGAACAATGGTGAAGGTCTAGAAATGTTGTTGTCTCATCCCAAGGCTCAAATCCACCATGTTGGTCCCCACCTGTTAATTATACGGCATTTAGTCTTGCAACATAACTAACATTTTAAGTTAAGTGTATTTTATGAACATAAACATAGAGGCATGAAATAAATGCTCATTTTGCTTCTCAACTTTTCATACAGTTGTGGCCAAAATTATTAGAACACTAGTATTTTCACAAGCTAAATAAGGTTTTAAGTCAGTGATTTCTCTTTTGCTGTAGTGTGTCAGTAGGAAATATCGGTTTACATTTCCCTTCATTTTGCCATTAATTGTGATAATCCAGTGACATTCTTGTTTGCACAACAGCCAGTGCTACACACAGGATCTGTTCTCATCATCATCCAGAAGAACTGTGACAGCGTCTCCAAGATGCTCCAAGAGACCTGCCTGCAAAGCTACAGTACTGTTAAGAGTTTTAAGCACTTGTCTAAAAATGTCATAAAATGATGCTGTCAAAAATAATGTCATAAATAAATGTTCTTTGTCAATTAACCTTGATTAACTAAATTAAATCAACATTTGGTTTGACCATCCTTTTGCGTTTAAAGCAGCTTTTGCCCTACACTAGGTGCACTTGCACATAGTTTTTCAGGTAGCTTTGCAGGTAGGT
The DNA here is from genome assembly GCF_049309525.1 of Garra rufa. Lineage (NCBI taxonomy): Eukaryota > Metazoa > Chordata > Actinopteri > Cypriniformes > Cyprinidae > Garra > Garra rufa. Next base: position 25,260,274 of record NC_133376.1, read on the forward strand.
CTCTTGAAGCATCTTGGAGACGTTGTCACAGTTCTTCTGGAGTTAGTCTGTCTCAGTTTGTTCTGTTTCTTCATGTCATTCCAGACAGACTGGATGATGATGAGATCAGATCTCTGTGTGGAGGATTGGCTGTTGTGCAAACAAAAACCTCACTGGATTCACAATTAAAGGCAAAATGAATGTTTGGAAATGTAAACTGATATTTCTCACTGACACACTACAGCAAAAGATAACAAACACTGACTTAAAATATTTTTTTTAGCTGGTGAAAATACTACTGTTATAATAATTTTGGCCACCACTGTGTTTATATATATATACACCCTTATTAGAGCAGAAAACGTAAAACAAAACTTACAGGTTATACGTCAATGAAGGGCCTCCGGGATTCCGTGGTTGTGGGTCTGAAGACCTTTTATCCAGAGTGGGCAGGACTTTGAAAGCACTTTCCCCTTTAGCATCTAAACCATAGGAATAATATGCAAACTGTGAAACATATTTTATAATCAAAACAACAAATTGAAACACTTTCATATGAAGATTTCTTCATTCCTTTAAATAATGCAAATTAATTCCCACCCTCATTCAACTACTGCAGGTTAAGTTTAGGTATGGGGTCAGATTCAGGGATGTAGAATATGCTCATGCAGAATAAGGCATCAGTATGTGCTTCATAAGTACTAATTAACAGCCAATATACAAGCTAATAAGCAACTAGTTAAGTGTTACTGTACCATTGTATTTACCAGTTGATGTGTGTCAAATACAGTTGCATATTGTTTTTATAGATTGACATATTATAAGAAAAAGCTTACCTTAAGTCATGTCACCTTATCCCTTGCTGAGCACTCGCAAGAATTAGGTCTGCAACTGTAGCCCAGTCTTCAAAAAGTCTGCCTCTGGATATAGCTTCCTAAAGTCTTGTGAAATCTGATAAAATCTGAAAAACAAATGTGGTTCAATAAGTTTAAGGTTTATACTGGTCTCCTAGTTTGTAATGCAACACAGGCATTCACTAAAATGGCGTTCACATGCCGCGCCTAAAAACGCGTGAAAACGCAAGACGCGTCGCTTTCTCATTCTTTCCAAAACGCAGCTTGCTCTCACATGGCGTCTGCCGTTGCTAAGCAACCATGTCCCGTGCCTGGAAAAACTGGCATCTACATCTGAAATAACAAACTTCAGTGCGCAAAAAACGCGACATGTGAACGGCCACATACACCACGAGAGATTAAGTCTAACTTTACATACTGTAGCTAAGACAACATTACATTTAAGTAATAAACAATAGTACATACCAGTCATATTGTGGTTTAACATTATTAAAGTAAGGGACATAGCGTTTTAGCTAATGCAGATAAGTTACCTCAAGGAAAAAAGCGCGAAAATGCTCAACATAAAACATATGGATCTATCGTTGGATTCGGCACGTCGCAAACATTTACTTGAAAAATATGCCCTTAAAAGATCAATTTTTGTATGAAATGATCTAATTTTGACAAAACATTACAAAGCCATACAGTATGCAGACAGTAAAGGAACTTACCCCCGTATTTCTGACCTACTCTTTCCATAAGGCGTTAAAATAAAGGCCATGTGTATACTGTAAGTTATACAAATAACACTACACACACACACACACTTTATATAACAATAAAGCGATTGTTGAGGCAAAAAAGTACATCGCTAGGGCTAACGTTAGGCTGCTTAAGTTACAACGTTCGTCATTCACGGAATAAAATGCCAACCCCGCACAGCGACATATCAAATATTGCATTAAACAGTGAAATCAGTGTGCTCTAAAACACAACTTATTAAAAATAAAGGTAAATAATGATATAATCATATTAATTTACCTTATAATCCTGCTTGCTGCGAGGTGCGTGACCGCCTGGCAAGGAGACGAGTGAAGAATCCAGAATGTTCGATGAAGTGAAAAAAATAAACAAACCGGTTGGGTCAAAATAACCCAACCCAGGTGTTCATAGTGAAAGAACCCCTTATAGTCCATTTGACCCAACACGATCAACCCAACTGTGTGTTTACAGTGCCTCAAACAACCCAACATTTTGACCCAGCACAATTAACCCAGCAATGTGTTTACAAAAATAACCCAGCACTTTTTAGAGTGTATCATTATCATCACCATACTTACAGTATTTAATAAAGGAGATTTCCACTTCAATTTTCAATGGTAATTTGTGCACTGAGAAGGCAATACTCGGAGCAAAATGCGATGCATTCCTTGAAAACCAGCTCTCTCTCTCTCTCTCTCTCTCTCTCTCTCTCTCTCTCTCTCTCTCTCTCTCTCTCTCTCTCTCTCTCTGTCTTAAGCCTGGGATACACTGTGCGATATTATCAATCGTTGCTCTTGGCTCTAGCTCAAACTGCACGACAGAATCGCAGGGTGTAAAAGTTCGCAGCTCACGATTTATGTTCTCACACTGTACGACCCGATGCTCTTATGCGATCTTACCGCTCACACTGTGCGTCCAATATCGCACGTCGGACTTGAAACAGAAGAAGAAGAACAACAAAAACACGGTAGTAGGATGCTGACAAGGAATGATGAGGGTCACCAGAGCAAAAAGCGCTCGATCTCGTGCCTTTCCGTGAGTTCGTGTAAGCGCATGGACTTTTTTTATCTTTTTTTTTTATGATGTTATTTGTATCTGAAGAATGTTCTTTTTTTATTATTATTTTTTTTATTGAACTTTTGAAATAACAGAACATGTTGCTTCCTTCTAGTGATGGGTCGTTCTTGAACGATTCGCTCATTTTGAACGAATCTTTAATGTCACTCGGGACAAACGAGTCGTCTCGGAGAGTGATTCGTTCAGTCGCGCATGCGCAACATCCTATTACTGGAATTAGTTCACCTGTTTTTAGAGTCGTTAGGCGAGGTGAGCGAACCATAGACTAAAGTAGACATAGACTTAAATCTAAGCCCTAGCCCGGCCCTGGCCCGAGAGGCACAGGCTGTAGCCCGGCCCGTGTCCGACAGCTTATCAAAAATTTTGGCCCGAGTCCGACCCGAAGCCCGTCTTTTTTTCCGCCAAACAGCTTATACTGTTACAGCCATTAAAATAGACCAGATTTCGTATTTAATAGAAAGTTTATGTTTTTTCGTTTCGGTTTTTTTATCAGAACAATTTAGAGAAAAGTTTGGAGTTTTTTGTTTGTTTGTTTGTTTGTTTTTTAAATGTAAGTTAGTTTTTTAAGTGACATCGATATCCAAGCGGTATGTGGTCCACAGTGTGTTTACTCAATTTAACCATATATCAAATCAACACTTGACTAGTCTACAATGCAATTCACAGATATAAAACAAACATCAATATAGCAAAATGTTAGATTTAAAGTTTATTATCACCATCTCAGAACAAAGGCATTTCAAACAGGGCAGGCAGTTCTGCTGCGCAAAACCGGAACATACAAAGTCGCAGTGGTAAAGTAAACGAATATTGAACAAATATATAAAGAATAAATAATAATATAGAAAACTTAAAAAACACAACTTTACCACGTGGCTGAAAATCTCTCTGCGGTATGTGAGCACAGTGGAGCGGCAACAATTTCCCCCGCACTCCTTGCATTTAATAATCCAGCTCCACTCCTCTCTCACTGATGTCAGAAACACCGCTCCGCGTCAAAAAACAAAAACAAACAAAAAAAAAAAAATTAAGTATGTTTGAAATGTAACAGTCCTGTTCATAAAATATAATAAAATAAAATAACAGGAGAGTTTCAAACATAGTGTGCAATATTTGTTCCGACCACAGCTAATAATTGTCAGCATTAAAAGAGTATTGCTGCTTTATCCAGTGCAAAGTTTGTAATGAAAATAATACGTTTTCGTCAGTTATTTTACCTACAGATCACATTATTTCTGATTTGAGTGATCCATCTCTATCAAGCTAAACAGCGGTGGTGGAGCGCTCTTGAAGAGAGTGAAAACCATGACGCTCCGACTTTTAAAAAAATCCGCTCCTTCCTCCATTCAAAATCACACCGCTCCACTCCGCGCTCCGCTCATACTCTGCTATGCGCGAGAAATCACTGGCGCTTCCGGGGACGCACGCATGAAATCATGAAATCACGCCCGATATATGTGCAAGTTATGACGTGAAAATTGGCCCGAAGCCCGGCCCTAGGGGCAAAAAAAAAAAAAAATTCGGGCCCCGACGGGCTCGGACTCAAATGCAGGGCTCTAGACTAAAGACCCAGGCAAACAATGATTTAATATTTTCTGTTTCTTATAGCATTATAGTTTTGTTTTGTTTTGTTTTGTTTTGTTTTGTTTGAAGTGTGATTAACGTTTGTGTCAGCAGTAGATGTGTTAGGGAGGTTAAAGGCTAACATTTGAATTATATTTATTGTTAAAATGAACGAAATTACTCGAAAAAAGATTCGTTCATTTTGCTGAACGAGACTCAAAGGTCCGAGTCGGTAAAATGATCCGAACTTCCCATCACTACTTCCTTCACTTTCACTTTCGTGTTTGCACAGGCGCAGTGCCAGAGTTTTGGGGTAATCAGGTCGTAGACGCTCGTAGCATTGCTTCAACGGTGCGATACACTCACGAGGGCCGACCAGAATTTCAAACCAGTTTGATTTTCATCCGACCATACGATTGTCGATCGTGAGAGGGTAATCGCTTCTCGTTACCCTGTGTATACTACACGATGTGAGACGCACGAGTCAGCTGAAAATCGGCCCGATCCAAGAAATTCTCGCACGAGTGAAAAATCGTGGCAAAAAGGGTCAAAAATCGTACAGTGTATGCCCGGCTTAACACACACACTCACACACTTATTTATTTGCTCTGCAGCAAAGATTAAAGACTGAACCAAGTCTGAACCACTAAACCACTCTCATTTGCTGTGTAATTTAATGACAACTTAAAGTTCATAGAAAACAATATATGCCTCCCAAACATTTTCTATTTCATTCTAATTAAAAATAGATTATCTTGGAGTCTGACATTTATTATAACCATCGTCACTGACTTAAATAAACTAATGTAAAAATCCATAATCCTTTATGACACATCAGTGATTTGTTTATGGGCAAGTGTATGAGCTGGAGGCTAGCTGATCAATGACAGAGAATCAGAGCAAGAAGGTTAGCACGTTTAATATGTGTTTGTGTGTGTGTGTGTGTGTGTGTGTGTGTGTGTTTTAATCCTGTATTAAACTAGCAAAACCAGATCCACAAAAATTAATACTAATCTAAAGCACATCAACAAATGCTTACTTTGATTACAACATTTGCAGTACAGTGTGTAAGAAATCTTTCCATTTGCAACTATAGGCTTTTTTATTTAACAACAAAAGCGTCTCTTTGTTTTTCTCTTGCTGTTGTTTTCTGGTGCATTATTAAAATGTTTTAAACATTCAGCTACAAAAACAGCAGCCTGAATGTAATGCGTAAATGTTGTTTAGAAGAGGTGTCTTACTGATAAGAGACACATGATGAGAGATTTATGCTGAACATAGTTTTGATTTCCATTGTGTGTGTGTTTGGACCCATATAGAGCGGCTCAGGCTTTGCCCGGAAAACCTCATTAAGCTTTAATTCATCTGCGTATCCTATTTCTAAAATAGAGGATTGATTTTTACTTAGTGCGGCAGACCATAAATAATTCTATTTCAAATCTTTTTTTTTTCTTTCTTTTTTTTTGAGTGCATAAGAGAAAGACTCTTTGTCTCTGTGTACAACTTTTGCTGAGCATACAATGCATTTTGAAACATCTTTTCAAAGTCTTTGTCATTGTGTGCTACATCTCCTTGAACACAGCAAGGGCCCGCAGGCTTGTCTTCGACTGGTCTGGCTATGAACAGCTGTCAATCATCCGTGCTTGGACGAACAGGCAGATCTCAGAGATGGGACAGTGGGGTCAAGGTTAACAGTCTTACTGTAATGGTTTCGTTTGAAGCTAGGCTGAGGAGAATTTCCCCCATTTTACCGACATTCTGTAAATCTACCCTGGCTCCTTAGTTCTCCTCTCTTTACCCTCATTAATTTCTTATGAGTTGAAGTTGGAATAGCGTGTGTGTGTGTGTGTGTGTGTGTGTGTGTGCATGTCCATATGTACAGTATGTGTGAAGTGTAAATGAAAAATATGCTAAACGCATCATGTGAGGCCAGCTCTTTTCATATTTCTAGGTAGGCTAAATTCATAATTCAATTGGCGTAACTGCAGATAGGCCGTTTCAACAGGAAAACAGATTACGTTTATGAAATCAGAGCTCAACAGTATAAATGACCTAGTTGATGAAACTCACTTGCCTTGTCAGACCAGTACTGAATTGTCATGTCATCTTACTTTTGTTGAACATGTACTTGTGTTTTTATGTAGTCAAATATGTTGCCATTTAGTTTTTTGTAATGTACTGCAGAGTGTTCTGCTAATTTAAATGTTATCATAGTAAAGTTATGTAGCTGAGGTTCAGTCGGAATTGAGAATGAATTGAGCCTAGGAATTATCAGTTAGAATGAGTCAAATATTATAAACAAATTACCATATGCTATTGTTTTCCAGCAAAGCTGGCTATAAATCCTATAGCCAGTTTTGTGGGTAAACAATAGCATATGGTGAACTGTTTAATTTACTTAATTTATTTAGTAATATATATTATATATATGTGTGTGTGTGTGTGTGTGTGTGTGTGTGTGTGTGTGTGTGTGTGTGTGTGTGTATTTATACAACAGTTCTTTCTGGTCCTCTAATCTGATTGACTAATAAGAGTGCGATATTTATGTGGTTTTTGTGTCACAGAATGGAGTTTTTTAGGCTAGAATGTACTTGTTTAGACATCATATGTGTGTGTGTTTTTTCAATAAAGATAAAGACTTTTTGAAATTTTGCTTTCGACATTATCAGAGATGTGAGCCCCAGGGCGTCGGCGGCCGTTCAGCACTCATTAACCTGCAGAGAGCAGCCTTACCTCGGCTAGATCTTCTGGAATTTGCCAAAGGCTCTGATGCCTCTGTAGGGCTGTCAAAATGGCTGAAAAACTAAATTCAAATTTTGTACTTAAATATTATCAATATTCAAATTATATTCAAATTTAAAGGGCATAATTTTAGTTAGGGGCAAAAACGCTTTTGGCTTTTCTCCTGAGGCCAGAAGAGGATGCATCAAGCAAAATATTACTTATGCACGTGTATTCAAAACAATAAATTGACATTATATTTTTGACAGCCATATGCCTCTATAGTGGTTAAACATGAGATCTAATTCACATTGGGTATGTCTAACAGGTCTCATTAATATATTATTTGTTCCAGAACAAATAGTTTAATAATTAGGGCAAAATCTCAATGCTTTGTGTAAATTTAATGCTGTATTTCAGAGTGCTGTCATTGTACTTTTGACTAAATTGCCTAGCAGCTTTTATGATGGCTATTGTTGTTATTTACTAAATACTATTATTAAATAAATAACATTTTATATAAACAATAGAAGGATTTAATAATAGTATTTAGTATTGGGAAATGGTGCATGAGTTTGTGATGGTTATTAGGTTCATTCCTCTGTCATTAGATGGCGAAAAGAGACTTTTACATTGAAAGAGACTGGAACAGGGTTATAATCAAGGAAGTTGTCTACTTTTTAGCAACACCCAGTAAGAGGCAGCGAATGGAAATCACCCTCAACAGATGAAAGGATAGTATGACAAAGATATCACTTTCCTTGGCAAACATTCAAACTAATGTTTTATGCAAAATATGAGATTGAGTTGAAGAGTGATGCAGGAAATCACACTCGCTCAGTCCTTCTCTATCTCATAATACTCTACCTAATACAGTGAGCCTTCAATACACTAATACAATAAGCTTTCAATGAAGCAACTCAACGTTCATTAGTTTCTAGCTCTAAAGTGACATTTTTAAATTAGTAACGAAGGCTTGGGTTTAGCTGCTAAACTGTCAACTAAAGATTTGAATCCATGGCGGAACGAAGTAGTTGGCACAAAATAATGTTTTTAAAGACATTTCGTTGTTGTCTCTTTTTTTATTTACACACTTTTGCCATCGAACTCTTGTATACATGCAATATCACACTCGTAGCCATGTGATATGGCTGCATGCTGTGATTCATAGCCATGCCAATATACAGCCATATCGGGTGATATTGCTCGCATATAAAATCTGATTTGTTTTTTTATTTATTTAGTAAACTTTCATATACTTGCAAAACAGTTACATTATAGCCATATAAATACAAACAAATATATATCTACCTTTTTTGTTAGTTTAAGGAAACTTATAATTGTATAAAATATGGACATGGCCAGTACAAATCTGCACTACCCTGAACTAGCCCTGGTGTTTATTTTGATTATTGTCCATTTAGGCAGATAAGCGATCAAAAATGAACGCCATCTGCACCAGCAGTGTCCATTATCTTGGCTAAAGACAATCAGTTAGGGGTGGTGTTTGATTGATTTTTACTCGCGCTGTCTGTTATCTAAAGTTCACCTATTTTTTTTTTTCCACTGCCACTGAGATTCTGCCTTTTCTCTTTTATTAACGGTGAACTGCTCACCCCTTGTCGTACCAACCTCCTCGACCGCGGACCTCTCTGCCTTTATCAGCGCCAAATCCAACACTTCATCCTCGGGTGAACGCCAAGCAATAACGGCAGGGGGAAATAACGGCGTAATCAAATCCTGTGCGCGGAGCGATCTGCCTCCTGTAACCCCGATGATTCCTTAATTTATTAGAACGGAGCTAAAGTGAAGGCAAGCAGAGAGCTGGAGAAGCCTCGAGAGACGTGCAGGGCGTTATAGTGTTTTATTGCTTCGAGTTACCTTTGAAAAGCCCCTCATCCTTTTGCACTTAAAGTGTAAAAGGCAACTATTTCAAAGGAAAACTATTTCTCTTTTTTTTGGGGTTTCATGGTGCTGCTGTTGTGCAGTGGCCTGATTCAGCAGGTTTTGTATTTTGTGAATCGAAGAATGAGACCTGTTTGCTGCATGGAATTATTAAAAAATAAAAAGACAGTGAGGTTCCAAATCTGTTTAGAGGTACACACAGGCACACAAGTTTGCACACTTCTGGGATTACACATGTAATATATTATAGGGCCCTGGGTATTGCGTTTAAGATATTGAGTTGTGCTTATGGGCAGCGGATTGCACAAAGAACATAAAAACAACCAATGATCTCAGCAATCTCTAATGGTACTCATGTACTTTTATGTCTTCCCAGAGTCTTTTAGACTCTGTATCAATTTTAAGATGAAAAAGTGACAGATCTTCTGAATATCACTTAATGCTTTCTTGAATTCCTGCACATATGTGCATTGTCTCCAAATACTCTGTGGCCTTTAGTGTGTTCTGCGTTGCCTGATGGTCTTTAGTCGGGTGTAGACTTTGAATACCCTGCTCCATACATCATGTAGGCCCTAGAGGGAGAGTTATTGAGTGGGTGTAATGACCAAACTCTGGATAATATCACCGCTAATTAGGTTTACTGTTAGTCTCGGGCCCAGAGCACCTTATGGGTCAGGGTCAGACTGGTCCTGAGAGAGGGAGAAAAAGGGAAAGAGACTAACGGGAGACTTGAATAATAAATTATTTAGCTGAGTCTGAGCATCTTCAGAAGCTCCTGTTGTACTGACTGTGCCGGTGTGCATTGCAAAACCACAACAATAAGTCTTACTTATGTGTGAAAGGAGTCTCCATTCGTCCTTTTGCATCTGGTCCAGTCTAGGCTCCGTCTCAGAGGGCATGCCCACAGGCCGCCCACATTTGCTTCTCAGATGCTTACAGGACTGCACACGAAAGCAGTTCTTCATTGACACTGGCAAAATCTAATCCAATTGGCTGGCGTACTTATGGGAGTTGCAGTTGTTGTTTTATTTATTTATTTATTTTTTTCTCCCTGGCAGCAGAACTATCTTCCTCCACTGATGGTCATTTAAAATTAGTTATGTTTTATTTATTTGCAAACATTTTATAATGCTAATATTTCATTATGCTTAGTAGATGTTATACCACATTTATTCTAGGGTTTGATTTCCAATTTTGAATTCGATTTAATTCGATTTCCGATTCGATTAGATTAATATTATTATTATCATTATTGGTTTTGTGTATATATATATATATATATATATATATATGTATATGTGTGTGTGTGTGTGTGTATATGTGTGACCCTGGACCACAAAACCAGTCTTAACTCGCTGGGGTATATTTGTATATTTGCCAAAAATACATTGTATGGGTCAAAATTATTGATTTTTCTTTTATGTCAAAAATCATTAGGAAATTAAGTAAAGATCATGTTACATTGAGATTTTTTTTGTAAAATTCCTACTGTAAACCTATCAAAATGTAATTTTTGATTAGTAATATGCATTGTTAAGAACTTAATTTGGACAACTTTAAAGGTGATTTTCTCAGTATTTTGATTTTTTTGCACACTTATATTCCAGATTTTGAAATAGATGTATCTCGGCCAAATATTGTCCTATCCTAACAAACTACACATCAATAGAAAGCTTATTTATTGAGCTTTCATATGATGTATATATCTCAGTTTGTAAAATTTAACCTTATGACTGGTTTTGTGGTCCAGGGTCACATATATCAGGTACAGTACATGCCAAATTTTCTCAAGGAAAATCCTAATGCTATAAAATATGTGACCCTGGACCACGAAACCAGTCTTAAGTAGCGTTGGTATTGGTTGGTATTTGTAGCAATAGCCAACAATACATTGTATGGGTCAAAATAATACAGTTTTGTTTTATGCTAAAAATCATTAAGATATTAAGTAAATATCATGTTCCATGCATATATTTTGTACATTTCCTACCATAAATATATCAAAACTTAATTTTTAATTGGTAATATGCATTGCTAAGAATGTCATTTGGACAACTTTAAAGGTGAATTTCTTAGTATTTTCTTTTTTTTGCACCCTCTGTTTCCATTTTTTTTTAAATAGTTGTATCTCAGCCAAATATTGTCCTATCCTAACAAATACATCAATGGAAAGCTTATTTATTCAGCTTTCAGACAATGTATGAATCTCAGTTTCAAAAAACTGACCCTTATGACTGGTAATGTGGTCCGGGGTCACATACTATATCAAAGTCAGTTGGTACTACATTCCTATAATATTAAAATGACCTGATTTATATACAAATGCTTACATTTTAGTCAGTGAAGTTTTTACAATAATTAAGTTACAATTACATAATTATATTTCTGCGCCAATTTGTTTTTTGAAATATTTATTCTTCAAACAACATTTCATAGTCCTAACATTTTTCACTATACTATGGTTTATGTTTTGCCAGATATTTTTATTAACTGCAAACAATGATAATATTTTGCTGTACTAATACAGATGTTTTATTATTATCAGGTTTGTGGCATCATCATGTATTTTGAAATTTTATTTGAAAGAAATAAACTAATCGACAGGCAGAATTGTAAAGCCTGTCTCAGTAAACAAAACACAACGTGTCTGTGTTATATAATATGTATTTACTACTTTTGGAGTACTTTTGCGGTGACTACTGCACCATTATGTGAATTCTTTTTTAACAAGCCCCTAAAAATAAACAAAATCAACTGTTGTTTGTCACTTGACATGTCATTCAGACAGTCTCTTCCTGTCCAAGTGGGCGTTTCTTGGCCATTATAAGCTGCATTGTGGACCTCATGCCATCAGTCGAAAATCTGGCTATGCAAGAGCAGTTTCAGTTTGACCTTTGTCAAGGTTATAGGCAAATGGTTACGCAAACTGTGTAAAAACCCATCCATTAAGTTGCGTATACGACCGGTTTGACTGCACATCCCATGTGAGATTTATCCCAATGACAGTCACAGGATTTTATATGACTCACAAAGCACAGATGGTATGATGATAGCTTTTGTTTATTGGCTATATAAAAGCAGGTACCCAAGTCTGCTAATGTGGATTTAATCCAGAGCGAACGCTAGTGCGTAAACCGTTTCATATATTTTTGCCGGCCGAGGTGTAATATAACCCGCTCTCACATTCCCGGCATTGCTAGAGAACTGCATTTTACTCAGATTGCTTCCAATTAATTGTTTCAGAAGTTGCAGTAATATAAGCAATTAAATGAGAGCATTTGAGGAGAGCACTCTCACGGAGACTGGAGGAGAGCTTAATTACTCTGACTCTTTTGATCAGATGCTCATAGAAAACATCTCTCTCGCCTTCTTTCTCTGAATTCCAGCCTTCTCATGCGGCATTGAAAAGCTGTTTTCTAAGTGTTGGAAGCTGCTAAATCAATGTGAAATGTTAATAATCTTCATTTATTTGGCAGATATAAAATATTAATTCTTATTACAAGCAAGTAGAAAATCAAATGAGTTGGTCAGTGAAATAGCTCATTCTCTGGCCTCCACTGTTTTTCTAGTCGCCTCTCTTTTCGACAAACAAACAAGCGTACAAAAGGTCTCAGACACTCGTTCTTTGTTGTTTACCTGCCCATTTTCATTCAGCTGAAGGGCTGTGTGTGTTTGTTTTTATGTCTGAATGTGGGTCACTGGCATTCTCAGGCTCTCAGCCCTCCCCCTGTTTACATCACATTAGGTCACTGCATTCTTTCTTTTTCTCTCAATTGGTTTGAGTGTGACAGACATTATAGAGCTGGAACAATTCAATAATGGATGAAACGGTTTTACTTCATGACAGGAAAATAGTGAGTGTCAAGTTTTTGCTTGACGTGACAATATCATTGTCTGTCATATATTTTGATGAACAGACAAATGAACCAATGTGATGAGTCATTTGACTATTTTTCCTAACCTTCAGTGGTTCTGATACTTTTTTCAAGCACAAGTATGTCAAGTTTGTCACCTTGATTTTTGTCTTCATGGTATATATGCTGAAACATACAATACGTATTGACGGTATTGGTTAACTAATATATAGCCAAGGCCAATATATTGGACAATATTTGGCATTTTTTTAATTATTGCGTCGGCTGGTAATTTTTTCCTGTTTGGCAACGGATGCAGGACTTTTATTTTGACCGTGTGTGAGACCTAAATTTTGACAACGCTGAGAACATTGCAGTGTATGAGTATCAACATTTCTATTGTCTGTCTTCATTAATACAACAGTTCTTTCTGGTCCTCGAGTCTGATTGGCTGATAAGAGTGCGATATTAGCTCGATATCAGAACTCCAACAGCTGTTTCACAGTTTGTAATCTTATCAATCTGCTTGCGGTACTTCTTACAGGGAGTGTCATAGCGGATGCCCAAATCCAGTACAATTTTAAAAACTGTTTTTGTGTCACGGAATGTAGTTTTAAGAGGTTTTCAGGTGAGAATGTACTTGTTTATAGTTCAAATATGCAGTTTGTTAATAAAGATAACGTCTATTTGAAAATTTGTGTCAACGGTTTCGGACATCAGCGGCCGTTCTGCGCTCATGATCTTCTGGAGTTTACCGGTTACTCTGATGTCTCCGTAGTAGTTACACATGAAATATAATTCATTCTGGGTAAATCTAATGGTAGTCTTTGGTCTCATTAATCTATTATTTGTTCAAGAGAAGATTATCTTTATGTCGACTCTTTAAGTAAATTCAATGCTGTATATCAGAGCGTTGCCTGTGCAATTTTGACTGAATTGCCTGGCAACTTTTATGATGGCTGTTGTTGATGTTAATTAAATATTATTATTCAATAAATATGTTATATAAATAGTATTTTATATAAATGATAGTATTTAATAATACTGCTTAGTATTGAAAAAAATGGTGTGTTTTGTGATGGTGATTTTAGTTATGGTGACAAGTTTTTGTGAGTCAGACTTTTACTTTAAAAAGTTACCGCTATAAACGGAAGTTATTTTTAGTTTCAACAACAGCTTGACGCAGCGAACAAATGTAGTAAAATCACACTTAACAGATGAAAGGATATTAACGTTACGACAAAGATAACGCTTTCCTCAGTAGATATTCAAACTAATGTTTATTGCAAATATGAGACCGATCTGTAGAATGAATTCTGTATCAGATGCAGGTAATCACACTCGATCAGTCCATCTCTCTCTCTCTCTCATAATACTCTACTACACATAGTACACTGCTTTTACTACAGTAATACAATACGCTTTCAATGAAGCAACTTAACGTTCCTATGTTACTAGTTCTAAAGTGACCTTTTCTAATTAGAAACAGAGGCTTGGGTCAGCTGTTGAACTGTCAACTTTAGATTTGAATTTGTGGCTAAAAGAAGTAGTTCTGCACGAAAGAGGGCTTTTAAAGACACTCTGTTGTTATTTTATGTATTAACTGTTGTATAAATGCACACTCCTAAATGTGGGATATGGCTTATTTATTCAACAGTTCCTTCTGGTTCTCAAATCTGATTGGCTGAGAGGAATGCAATATTATAGTGATATCAGAACTTAAACCGTGTCACTGTTTGTATCACTCTGCTTGCGGTATTTCTCACAGCAAGTGTAATGGTTGACCCCAAATGCACTAGAATTTAAAAATAATACTGTTTCTGTGTCATGGAATGTAATTTCACTCATGTGATTTTGCTCATTTAACTATATAGCAAACATATTAGGTGCTGTCAGTACATTAAATATTTAGCACAGGTTTTTGTCTTATATTTTATTTGTGCTCTTTATCTGCTCTCTCTGCAGTGTGTGGTGCACTTGAGAACCATTTGAAAACAAAGATGACCGGGTTGTTATCCACTTTGTATTTCACTCTGTTCATTCCATTTAATTCTTATAAAGAGCACTTGATTGTGAAAAGCACATACAGAGATAACAGCTATTACCATTTTATACTCGTGCATGTATTGAATTGCATTTAAATGGTGAGTATTTCATATTTGAATTGGTAAAAAAAAAATGTCATTCCATAGCCACTGTGAACCATGATGATTTGTGGTTGCATTACAGTCATATCTTTTACATTTATACATTAACTGTAATAGTGTGGGTGGTTGCTAGAGAACTTGTCACTATATGCTGGATTTCATTTATTTATTTATTTTTTTACTGCCATGGTTTTGGTTGGTACTTTTAATTATTTGTTTTATAGTGTTTAGGTTTAATTATGTATCTGAATATGTTTAATTATGTCTGTTGAGTTTTCTATATTAAGTGTTGATATCTGTTTGTACCTAGTTGACAGCTCAACTTTAAAGTTCACCAGAGAAAACAGCCTCTCAGCTCACCACAATAAAAATGAAAACACCCACACCACCCATAATTGTTTACTAAAGATGATATTATTTATGTACTTTAAATACACTGTTGCCAAATATGGTGTTAGAATCATGGCAGTGTTTTACAGTGTACTGCACAGCAGGTGTATCAAAAAAAAGTAGAGCAAACAAAACTGTACTTCGATGTGATCTAAAAGAGGTGTCGAGAAGACAACGTTTGAAGTTTGATGGAGAACAGGTAGAGATCACAACATTTAAGGCTTTTACAGACACATAAAGAGAGGGTGAATACAGCATGTGCTTTCTGAGTCTTAGAATTCCTGAATTTCAATTAAGGCATTAAATGGATTGATCTATTAATCTATTGATATTTTTTTTCCATGTTGGAAGGATACTTTTTTTCCCAGAATGCATTAACTTTGTTGGTCCTGTAAGATGTTAGAGTAAAGACGAGGACAGTATGATGGGGGTATTTCCTATTTAATAACAGCTATATGTGAAGTATTCCAATCATCTTCATAAAAAAGACTTCATAAAAAGGTCATAATAGACTTGTAGCTCAGGTATTTATAAATGTCTCTTACATGATTTTAGTAGCAGATGTTTAAGGTCATTTGGCACTAATGACTCACTTATTAGAGTATGATGATGTTTCATAATTGACCTTTATACAGCTTTTATCATTATCTTCATAATCAATCCGAAAGCTTCCTCTAGGGTACTTTTATCAAGATATTGATGCCTGAATAAGTACTTTTATCACAATATCAATTTAGTTACAATTGAAGTGCTTATCGACTGTTTTTAAGTGAGACAATCTGTATCAAACTAATTTTCCTGGGACGTTATGTTCTCACAACCCAATATATAAGTGCTGTGAGACCCAGCCCAGAATCTTGGGTGCACTTAAACCCACTGTCTTGTGGATCATGAACCGTGAAGCACTTCCTCCAAGGTAAAGAAACTGCATGGTCTGCAAATTGCCAACCTCGGCAGCTTCCACAGGTATGTCATGGACAGTCAGGAATAATGCCTGTCATCTGTTCCATATATTCTGTTCTCTTCTTTCCAGGAAGGTTTAAGAACAGTTCAACCAGAACAGCTACTTTATTTTTTTTTTATTTTAGTCAGCGTTGTGTCAAAAAGTCTGTTTCACGTTTTTGATATTCATTTCATAAAATTTTGTTTAGATTTTAAGGGCTGTCATGATTCCTCGAGTCAATTCAAGTACTCGATTTTAAAAATCCTAGACTGCAATTTGCCCTGTGATGAGTAACCAGTAAAATACCTGAAGTGGTGCATTCCACAGACAAGAATCTTTTCCAAGGCTGCATGGTATATTAAACTCATTTAAAATCATAATAAAGCACAATGCTATTGTGAATTCACAAACACTATGATTTAATCAAATAAATATACGTGATACAGGTTTAATCTGTGCTTTAATTATTTACATGCATATGTAGGTTACATACGTGTGTCTCATGAACTGCTACTGCTCCACAGGAACTGTTATTGTGTGAAGCGTCTCAAACTCCATCTCTGCATATTGCTGTGTGTTTGGGTTTATTATAGCATTCATTAGGGAACCCAGCGTGTGCCATTTCATCAGATTTGTAAAGCTACGCAAACACAGGAGAATACATTAATATCTTTCTCAATATGCTAACTGTTCATCACAATTTCAAAATAAAAGCTCAAATTTTCACTCTGTGTTTACATGTTTTGATGTCCACACATACAAGAAATTGCAGTGGCTGCAGCATTTTTGTAATAAAGAAATGGGACAATATTAAACATTAAGTGGATATTTGAATTAAATATTGTTTAACCAATATTAAACAAAGATTAGATCACGGAGTAAAGTGTAAAAACAATCATCAGGCCCTCTGCAATTATTTGTTATAATGCAAAATTTACATTAGTTATATTGTATATAATGCATTATGTATTATAACAATTTTGTTTAATAAAACTACATGACTAGTTACTTTTGATACTTCATTTATACTAATTATTACCTCATTGCTATTATATATGTGACCTTGGACCACAAACCCAGTCATAAGTAGCACGGGTATATTTGTAGCAATAGCCAAAAATACATTTTATGGGTCAAAATTACCTATTTTTCTTTTATGCCAAAATCAGTAGGATATTAAGTAAAGGTCATATTCCATGCAGATATTTAGTAAATTTGTTACCATAAATATATTAAAACTTAATTTTTGATTAGTAATATGCATTGCTAAGAACTTAATTTGGACAACTTTAAAGGCGATTTTCTCAATATTTGGATTTTTTTTTTTGCGCCCTCAGATTCCAGATTTTCAAATATCTCTGCCAAATATTGTCCTATCCTAACAAAAAACTTATTTATTCAGCTTTCAAATGATGTATACATCTCAATTTCAAAGAAGTGACCCTTATGACTGGTTTTGTGGTCCAGGGTCACATATGTATTTT
>NC_133376.1:25278434-25316777 GCF_049309525.1 Garra rufa
CCTGATCCACAGGGAGAATCGCTTCTCCAGAAGGGGGCACTGCTGTCTTTTTAGGGAACCCTTAATGAAAAGGGGAAGCGTGCACAGCCCGGTCCACGTGACCTGTATGAAGGTCTGGCAATCTCACGAAGGTGGGTTGGCGCTCATAGAAGACCCTTCCCAGAAGGGGAGCTGCACAACCGAACAGGAGCGAATGCTCTCACTGTTACCCTTCATAGAGGGGAGCATACATCCAGAATAAAGGCTGGAGAGTAGAAACCTGAAGCATGAAGGTCAAGCTCCTACCCTGGGAAACAGGGAGGAGAACTTGGCCACCAAGGAGTGGTGCTCTTATAAGTGAACCCTGGAAAGGGGGCACGCCAACATCCTTGTAGCAGGTCCATAACTCTCAAAGGTCTGTCCCTGGTAGATTCCTACCCTCAGGAGGGAGGAAGCATTCAGTCCTGGGAAGTTGCTCTGAAGGAAACCCTGAATTAGGGGAGCTCAGGTCCGTTCCAGCAATCCTGCGCACAGGGAGGAACGTGAGCTCTTAACCTTAACAAACCCATTCCTCAGAAGGGGGAGCACTCAGTCCTGGGAAGTTGCTCTGAAGGAAACCCTGGATTAGGGGAGCTCAGGTCCGTTCCAGCAATCCTGCGCACAGGGAGGAACGTGAGCTCTTAACCTTAACAAACCCATTCCTCAGAAAGGGGAGCACTGTTTGCCTTGAAAGTTTCTGGGAAGCTCCGAAATGAATAAGGGCAGCTTCCTAGTTCAGACACTTCGTAAACCTTTCCTCAGAAAGGGAAGTGGAACTAGGCCTGGGGAGCGAGAATCGATCCTAAAGTGACGGCTTTCTAAGGTGTTAAACACCGAAGGATGCTCAAACCCTCTGTAGGGGAGACATTCGACAGCCTGGGTGTAGATCCTACATCAAGTGCTGCTTCAGCCCTCAGGCTTAGAATGAGGCGACTTGAAGAGAGTCTCAAAGTAGCGCTCAGATAAAAACCCCTTTCCTCAGAAAGGGGAGCGCACACCGAGAATCAAGACCCCAGCTGGAAAGCGTGTCACCAGGTGGTGCTCAAATAAAAAGCCTTTTCCGCAGAAAAGGGAGCAACCAAACCTGCTCCGAGTCCGCAGCGAGCACTCCGGACTGCTGGTACTCCTATGTAAGTGAACACCTGTCTCAACAGGTGTAGACACTCAGTTTCCATAGAAACCGTATTTAGGAGAGGACACGAAGCGGATCCTCGCACGCAGGCCGTCTGCAACAGAGTTAAACATACTAGTGCAATCTTAAATATAAATATCTTAAGATGCTTACCTAGGGAGAAAGGAAAAATTTCCTTTTGCTCGTTTAACCACTGAAGGGAGAAGCCCGATTGTGCTGGAACGAGTGTTGTGTAGACGGACACCACCATACAACCGGAAGGGAGGGGTGCTCCGTTGAGATGTTTCCACATTCCTTTTCTGAGGGAAAAACACAACACGCAACCCAAACCCTGCAGGCAACACGCCTATCCAGCCATAAGGGGGGCGTAACTAGGGAGTTATGCTCCTGTCTCAACAGGACATAAGTCTACACTAGGCCTGCAAAGGACAGCATAAACATACCAAGGGCAAACCTAAGAAAAACTTAGGGAGCTTACCTTGAAGAGGACAGAGGTCCTATGTGTAATATATGCTGTAAGGGTTGATTTACCGCACAGCCTGTGGAGTGGAGAGGGCAAACACTGCCGTAACCTTAATCCATAGGATCAGAGGGGGCGTCTGCCGTAGACTCGTCGTATTTCTTCTGTGAATAGAGAAAAACATACACAGGTCTGAGACAGTATGAAGTTCCTTCACGTAAAAAATGGATCATACTCACCCATTTAAAAGCATCCTGTTTCATAGAAAGAGGCGGGGTTTTTTTTTTTTTTTTTTCAGAGACCGCCTGATTCCAGACCGTCCGAAAATTAGGGTTCTATACAGGTAGAACCCCCAAAGGACATCATGGGTCCGGGGAGTGCAGGAAGCTTAAATGGAGACAGGGGAATTAATATGGCGACCCGACTGGACCGAGGGAAGGAGAGGTATTACTCTGACCCCTGCGAGAATTTTGTCTCGCTTGGATGACTTCCCTGAAATCCTGTCTGTCACCTCTCGATCCGCGTCGCCTCCTAGACCTGCTCGCAGGCGGGGGAGGAGCGCGGGATGCAACACTAGCCTTCTGCACCTACCTCCGTTCCTCAGAAGGAGGCGGAGCAGGACCCCTGTGGTGTTCGGGCTAATACCTGGACCTTCGAGGGATAAAGGATTTTTCAGCAGATCGGCTGGGTAGGCTTGGAGCACTGCCATGGTGTGCAGTGCACCCACCGCCTGACCTGCTGCTGCATACGCTCTGCCGTTCAGCAGGGCCGGAGAAGGCAGAGAGGGAGTCTTGAGAGAGAAAGCCCGCCCTGTGGAGAGATAGCATCTCTTCCACAAGGGGCGTCCTCTCATAGCCGTGGTCGCGCAAACCCTCGATACTAGCATAGTTCGCAATGGACGAACTATGAATGCGCGCCGCGTACGGCTTTTTCCAGACCCTCTCGATTTCAGTATGAAGATCGGGAAGGAATGGGAGACTCACCAGAGCTGGATGGTTATGGCCTGAAAAGATATCGCTCGTCAAGGCGACCCCGCGGCGCTATCTTTCTAGCCCGCTTCCACAGCAGGACAAGCCTGGCCGTGGTGCGGTCCATAACCTCTGGCAGCTCTTCGTATGCAGGGCAGGAAGGTAGAGAGGATTCAGCCTCAGCGTCTTCATCCATCTCTAGCATTTCCTGCTCTTCTTGGGTGGAACCCAAAAGAGCACTTGCTCCTGGATCTGATGACGTCAGCGATAACGCACCATCATCAGCTAGGAGCCTGTCGTCGTCTCCGGCTGGCGAGAGAGAGAGACCCCTCTCAAGATCGTCAGCCAGTTCCACTTGCGAGCCCCACGAGCTCAGTTTCCTCCGTGCCTCGGCAACGGCAGGACCCGAACCGCGAGGGGCAAGTGGACGCTCATCTTTCCTCAGAAAGAGAGACAGACGAGACCGGAGCTTCTTCATAGAGAAGCGCTCATAATGTATACACAATGCCCCCTCAAGGACATCGCGTGTGTGCTCTTAGCCCAAACAGAATATCGCAAAGATCATGTGTGTCATCAGGTGTCAAATAACGCGGACACAGATGAACACACCGTTTAAACGACTTGCTAGTGCTTGCCATGATAGTAGTTCAAAGAAAGGATTCTTACCGTTTCTTCCCATGCACATCCAAACCGGGAAAGCTGAAGACAGCGAAGATGTATTGTGTTGCACGGGCGCCTCTTTATGTTATGGTCGCCCGGTAGTGACGCAACGGCAGCGACTGACGCGCCGCGGTGACGTCATACGCTGGCGCCGGCCATTTCATGTAGTTTTTCTATGCATTCTTCAGACTCGAGGCACGCTGCAGCGTTCCCCAAAAGCGCCCTCTAGAGGACGCAGTGAGAGTTCCCTTCGGAAGGGAACAAAACTTACAGGTTATACGTCAATGAAGGGCCTCCGGGATTCCGTGGTTGTGGGTCTGAAGACCTTTTATCCAGAGTGGGCAGGACTTTGAAAGCACTTTCCCCTTTAGCATCTAAACCATAGGAATAATATGCAAACTGTGAAACATATTTTATAATCAAAACAACAAATTGAAACACTTTCATATGAAGATTTCTTCATTCCTTTAAATAATGCAAATTAATTCCCACCCTCATTCAACTACTGCAGGTTAAGTTTAGGTATGGGGTCAGATTCAGGGATGTAGAATATGCTCATGCAGAATAAGGCATCAGTATGTGCTTCATAAGTACTAATTAACAGCCAATATACAAGCTAATAAGCAACTAGTTAAGTGTTACTGTACCATTGTATTTACCAGTTGATGTGTGTCAAATACAGTTGCATATTGTTTTTATAGATTGACATATTATAAGAAAAAGCTTACCTTAAGTCATGTCACCTTATCCCTTGCTGAGCACTCGCAAGAATTAGGTCTGCAACTGTAGCCCAGTCTTCAAAAAGTCTGCCTCTGGATATAGCTTCCTAAAGTCTTGTGAAATCTGATAAAATCTGAAAAACAAATGTGGTTCAATAAGTTTAAGGTTTATACTGGTCTCCTAGTTTGTAATGCAACACAGGCATTCACTAAAATGGCGTTCACATGCCGCGCCTAAAAACGCGTGAAAACGCAAGACGCGTCGCTTTCTCATTCTTTCCAAAACGCAGCTTGCTCTCACATGGCGTCTGCCGTTGCTAAGCAACCATGTCCCGTGCCTGGAAAAACTGGCATCTACATCTGAAATAACAAACTTCAGTGCGCAAAAAACGCGACATGTGAACGGCCACATACACCACGAGAGATTAAGTCTAACTTTACATACTGTAGCTAAGACAACATTACATTTAAGTAATAAACAATAGTACATACCAGTCATATTGTGGTTTAACATTATTAAAGTAAGGGACATAGCGTTTTAGCTAATGCAGATAAGTTACCTCAAGGAAAAAAGCGCGAAAATGCTCAACATAAAACATATGGATCTATCGTTGGATTCGGCACGTCGCAAACATTTACTTGAAAAATATGCCCTTAAAAGATCAATTTTTGTATGAAATGATCTAATTTTGACAAAACATTACAAAGCCATACAGTATGCAGACAGTAAAGGAACTTACCCCCGTATTTCTGACCTACTCTTTCCATAAGGCGTTAAAATAAAGGCCATGTGTATACTGTAAGTTATACAAATAACACTACACACACACACACACTTTATATAACAATAAAGCGATTGTTGAGGCAAAAAAGTACATCGCTAGGGCTAACGTTAGGCTGCTTAAGTTACAACGTTCGTCATTCACGGAATAAAATGCCAACCCCGCACAGCGACATATCAAATATTGCATTAAACAGTGAAATCAGTGTGCTCTAAAACACAACTTATTAAAAATAAAGGTAAATAATGATATAATCATATTAATTTACCTTATAATCCTGCTTGCTGCGAGGTGCGTGACCGCCTGGCAAGGAGACGAGTGAAGAATCCAGAATGTTCGATGAAGTGAAAAAAATAAACAAACCGGTTGGGTCAAAATAACCCAACCCAGGTGTTCATAGTGAAAGAACCCCTTATAGTCCATTTGACCCAACACGATCAACCCAACTGTGTGTTTACAGTGCCTCAAACAACCCAACATTTTGACCCAGCACAATTAACCCAGCAATGTGTTTACAAAAATAACCCAGCACTTTTTAGAGTGTATCATTATCATCACCATACTTACAGTATTTAATAAAGGAGATTTCCACTTCAATTTTCAATGGTAATTTGTGCACTGAGAAGGCAATACTCGGAGCAAAATGCGATGCATTCCTTGAAAACCAGCTCTCTCTCTCTCTCTCTCTCTCTCTCTCTCTCTCTCTCTCTCTCTCTCTCTCTCTCTCTCTCTCTCTCTGTCTTAAGCCTGGGATACACTGTGCGATATTATCAATCGTTGCTCTTGGCTCTAGCTCAAACTGCACGACAGAATCGCAGGGTGTAAAAGTTCGCAGCTCACGATTTATGTTCTCACACTGTACGACCCGATGCTCTTATGCGATCTTACCGCTCACACTGTGCGTCCAATATCGCACGTCGGACTTGAAACAGAAGAAGAAGAACAACAAAAACACGGTAGTAGGATGCTGACAAGGAATGATGAGGGTCACCAGAGCAAAAAGCGCTCGATCTCGTGCCTTTCCGTGAGTTCGTGTAAGCGCATGGACTTTTTTTATCTTTTTTTTTTATGATGTTATTTGTATCTGAAGAATGTTCTTTTTTTATTATTATTTTTTTTATTGAACTTTTGAAATAACAGAACATGTTGCTTCCTTCTAGTGATGGGTCGTTCTTGAACGATTCGCTCATTTTGAACGAATCTTTAATGTGACTCGGGACAAACGAGTCGTCTCGGAGAGTGATTCGTTCAGTCGCGCATGCGCAACATCCTATTACTGGAATTAGTTCACCTGTTTTTAGAGTCGTTAGGCGAGGTGAGCGAACCATAGACTAAAGTAGACATAGACTTAAATCTAAGCCCTAGCCCGGCCCTGGCCCGAGAGGCACAGGCTGTAGCCCGGCCCGTGTCCGACAGCTTATCAAAAATTTTGGCCCGAGTCCGACCCGAAGCCCGTCTTTTTTTCCGCCAAACAGCTTATACTGTTACAGCCATTAAAATAGACCAGATTTCGTATTTAATAGAAAGTTTATGTTTTTTCGTTTCGGTTTTTTTATCAGAACAATTTAGAGAAAAGTTTGGAGTTTTTTGTTTGTTTGTTTGTTTGTTTTTTAAATGTAAGTTAGTTTTTTAAGTGACATCGATATCCAAGCGGTATGTGGTCCACAGTGTGTTTACTCAATTTAACCATATATCAAATCAACACTTGACTAGTCTACAATGCAATTCACAGATATAAAACAAACATCAATATAGCAAAATGTTAGATTTAAAGTTTATTATCACCATCTCAGAACAAAGGCATTTCAAACAGGGCAGGCAGTTCTGCTGCGCAAAACCGGAACATACAAAGTCGCAGTGGTAAAGTAAACGAATATTGAACAAATATATAAAGAATAAATAATAATATAGAAAACTTAAAAAACACAACTTTACCACGTGGCTGAAAATCTCTCTGCGGTATGTGAGCACAGTGGAGCGGCAACAATTTCCCCCGCACTCCTTGCATTTAATAATCCAGCTCCACTCCTCTCTCACTGATGTCAGAAACACCGCTCCGCGTCAAAAAACAAAAACAAACAAAAAAAAAAAAATTAAGTATGTTTGAAATGTAACAGTCCTGTTCATAAAATATAATAAAATAAAATAACAGGAGAGTTTCAAACATAGTGTGCAATATTTGTTCCGACCACAGCTAATAATTGTCAGCATTAAAAGAGTATTGCTGCTTTATCCAGTGCAAAGTTTGTAATGAAAATAATACGTTTTCGTCAGTTATTTTACCTACAGATCACATTATTTCTGATTTGAGTGATCCATCTCTATCAAGCTAAACAGCGGTGGTGGAGCGCTCTTGAAGAGAGTGAAAACCATGACGCTCCGACTTTTAAAAAAATCCGCTCCTTCCTCCATTCAAAATCACACCGCTCCACTCCGCGCTCCGCTCATACTCTGCTATGCGCGAGAAATCACTGGCGCTTCCGGGGACGCACGCATGAAATCATGAAATCACGCCCGATATATGTGCAAGTTATGACGTGAAAATTGGCCCGAAGCCCGGCCCTAGGGGCAAAAAAAAAAAAAAATTCGGGCCCCGACGGGCTCGGACTCAAATGCAGGGCTCTAGACTAAAGACCCAGGCAAACAATGATTTAATATTTTCTGTTTCTTATAGCATTATAGTTTTGTTTTGTTTTGTTTTGTTTTGTTTTGTTTGAAGTGTGATTAACGTTTGTGTCAGCAGTAGATGTGTTAGGGAGGTTAAAGGCTAACATTTGAATTATATTTATTGTTAAAATGAACGAAATTACTCGAAAAAAGATTCGTTCATTTTGCTGAACGAGACTCAAAGGTCCGAGTCGGTAAAATGATCCGAACTTCCCATCACTACTTCCTTCACTTTCACTTTCGTGTTTGCACAGGCGCAGTGCCAGAGTTTTGGGGTAATCAGGTCGTAGACGCTCGTAGCATTGCTTCAACGGTGCGATACACTCACGAGGGCCGACCAGAATTTCAAACCAGTTTGATTTTCATCCGACCATACGATTGTCGATCGTGAGAGGGTAATCGCTTCTCGTTACCCTGTGTATACTACACGATGTGAGACGCACGAGTCAGCTGAAAATCGGCCCGATCCAAGAAATTCTCGCACGAGTGAAAAATCGTGGCAAAAAGGGTCAAAAATCGTACAGTGTATGCCCGGCTTAACACACACACTCACACACTTATTTATTTGCTCTGCAGCAAAGATTAAAGACTGAACCAAGTCTGAACCACTAAACCACTCTCATTTGCTGTGTAATTTAATGACAACTTAAAGTTCATAGAAAACAATATATGCCTCCCAAACATTTTCTATTTCATTCTAATTAAAAATAGATTATCTTGGAGTCTGACATTTATTATAACCATCGTCACTGACTTAAATAAACTAATGTAAAAATCCATAATCCTTTATGACACATCAGTGATTTGTTTATGGGCAAGTGTATGAGCTGGAGGCTAGCTGATCAATGACAGAGAATCAGAGCAAGAAGGTTAGCACGTTTAATATGTGTTTGTGTGTGTGTGTGTGTGTGTGTGTGTGTGTGTTTTAATCCTGTATTAAACTAGCAAAACCAGATCCACAAAAATTAATACTAATCTAAAGCACATCAACAAATGCTTACTTTGATTACAACATTTGCAGTACAGTGTGTAAGAAATCTTTCCATTTGCAACTATAGGCTTTTTTATTTAACAACAAAAGCGTCTCTTTGTTTTTCTCTTGCTGTTGTTTTCTGGTGCATTATTAAAATGTTTTAAACATTCAGCTACAAAAACAGCAGCCTGAATGTAATGCGTAAATGTTGTTTAGAAGAGGTGTCTTACTGATAAGAGACACATGATGAGAGATTTATGCTGAACATAGTTTTGATTTCCATTGTGTGTGTGTTTGGACCCATATAGAGCGGCTCAGGCTTTGCCCGGAAAACCTCATTAAGCTTTAATTCATCTGCGTATCCTATTTCTAAAATAGAGGATTGATTTTTACTTAGTGCGGCAGACCATAAATAATTCTATTTCAAATCTTTTTTTTTTCTTTCTTTTTTTTTTGAGTGCATAAGAGAAAGACTCTTTGTCTCTGTGTACAACTTTTGCTGAGCATACAATGCATTTTGAAACATCTTTTCAAAGTCTTTGTCATTGTGTGCTACATCTCCTTGAACACAGCAAGGGCCCGCAGGCTTGTCTTCGACTGGTCTGGCTATGAACAGCTGTCAATCATCCGTGCTTGGACGAACAGGCAGATCTCAGAGATGGGACAGTGGGGTCAAGGTTAACAGTCTTACTGTAATGGTTTCGTTTGAAGCTAGGCTGAGGAGAATTTCCCCCATTTTACCGACATTCTGTAAATCTACCCTGGCTCCTTAGTTCTCCTCTCTTTACCCTCATTAATTTCTTATGAGTTGAAGTTGGAATAGCGTGTGTGTGTGTGTGTGTGTGTGTGTGTGTGTGTGTGCATGTCCATATGTATGTGTGAAGTGTAAATGAAAAATATGCTAAACGCATCATGTGAGGCCAGCTCTTTTCATATTTCTAGGTAGGCTAAATTCATAATTCAATTGGCGTAACTGCAGATAGGCCGTTTCAACAGGAAAACAGATTACGTTTATGAAATCAGAGCTCAACAGTATAAATGACCTAGTTGATGAAACTCACTTGCTTTGTCAGACCAGTACTGAATTGTCATGTCATCTTACTTTTGTTGAACATGTACTTGTGTTTTTATGTAGTCAAATATGTTGCCATTTAGTTTTTTGTAATGTACTGCAGAGTGTTCTGCTAATTTAAATGTTATCATAGTAAAGTTATGTAGCAATTCAGTCGGAATTGAGAATGAATTGAGCCTAGGAATTATCAGTTAGAATGAGTCAAATATTATAAACAAATTACCATATGCTATTGTTTTCCAGCAAAGCTGGCTATAAATCCTATAGCCAGTTTTGTGGGTAAACAATAGCATATGGTGAACTGTTTAATTTACTTAATTTATTTAGTAATATATATTATATATGTGTGTGTGTGTGTGTGTGTGTGTGTGTGTGTGTGTGTGTGTATTTATACAACAGTTCTTTCTGGTCCTCTAATCTGATTGACTAATAAGAGTGCGATATTTATGTGGTTTTTGTGTCACAGAATGGAGTTTTTTAGGCTAGAATGTACTTGTTTAGACATCATATGTGTGTGTGTTTTTTCAATAAAGATAAAGACTTTTTGAAATTTTGCTTTCGACATTATCAGAGATGTGAGCCCCAGGGCGTCGGCGGCCGTTCAGCACTCATGAACCTGCAGAGAGCAGCCTTACCTCGGCTAGATCTTCTGGAATTTGCCAAAGGCTCTGATGCCTCTGTAGGGCTGTCAAAATGGCTGAAAAACTAAATTCAAATTTTGTACTTACATATTATCAATATTCAAATTATATTCAAATTTAAAGGGCATAATTTTAGTTAGGAGCAAAAACGCTTTTGGCTTTTCTCCTGAGGCCAGAAGAGGATGCATCAAGCAAAATATGACTTATGCACGTGTATTCAAAACAATAAATTGACATTACTATTTTTGACAGCCATATGCCTCTATAGTGGTTAAACATGAGATCTAATTCACATTGGGTATGTCTAACAGGTCTCATTAATATATTATTTGTTCCAGAACAAATAGTTTTTAATAATTAGGGCAAAATCTCAATGCTTTGTGTAAATTTAATGCTGTATTTCAGAGTGCTGTCATTGTACTTTTGACTAAATTGCCTAGCAGCTTTTATGATGGCTATTGTTGTTATTTACTAAATACTATTATTAAATAAATAACATTTTATATAAACAATAGAAGGATTTAATAATAGTATTTAGTATTGGGAAATGGTGCATGAGTTTGTGATGGTTATTAGGTTCATTCCTCTGTCATTAGATGGCGAAAAGAGACTTTACATTGAAAGAGACTGGAACAGGGTTATAATCAAGGAAGTTATCTACTTTTTAGCAACACCCCGTAAGAGGCAGCCAATGGAAATCACCCTCAACAGATGAAAGGATAGTATGACAAAGATATCACTTTCCTTGGCAAACATTCAAACTAATGTTTTATGCTAAATATGAGATTGAGCTGAAGAGTGATGCAGGAAATCACACTCGCTCAGTCCTTCTCTATCTCATAATACTCTACCTAATACAGTGAGCCTTCAATACACTAATACAATAAGCTTTCAATGAAGCAACTCGACGTTCATTAGTTTCTAGCTCTAAAGTGACATTTTTAAATTAGTAACGAAGGCTTGGGTTTAGCTGCTAAACTGTCAACTTAAGATTTGAATCCATGGCGGAACGAAGTAGTTGGCACAAAATAATGTTTTTAAAGACATTTCGTTGTTGTCTCTCTTTTATTTACACACTTTTGCCATCAAACTGTTGTATACATGCAATATCACACTCGTAGCCATGTGATATGGCTGCATGCTGTGATCCATAGCCATGCCAATATACAGCCATATCGGGTGATATTGCTCGCATATAAAATCTGATTTGTTTTTTTATTTATTTAGTAAACTTTCATATACTTGCAAAACAGTTACATTATAGCCATATAAATACAAACAAATATATATCTACCTTTTTTGTTAGTTTAAGGAAACTTATAATTGTATAAAATATGGACATGGCCAGTACAAATCTGCACTACCCTGAACTAGCCCTGGTGTTTATTTTGATTATTGTCCATTTAGGCAGATAAGCGATCAAAAATGAGCGCCATCTGCACCAGCAGTGTCCATTATCTTGGCTAAAGACAATCAGTTAGGGGTGGTGTTTGATTGATTGATTTTTACTCGCGCTGTCTGTTATCTAAAGTTCACTTATTTTTTTTTTCCACTGCCACTGAGATTCTGCCTTTTCTCTTTTATTAACGGTGAACTGCTCACCCCTTGTCGTACCAACCTCCTCGACCGCGGACCTCTCTGCCTTTATCAGCGCCAAATCCAACACTTCATCCTCGGGTGAACGCCAAGCAATAACGGCAGGGGGAAATAACGGCAGGGGGAAATAACGGCGTAATCAAATCCTGTGCGCGGAGCGATCTGCCTCCTGTAACCCCGATGATTCCTTAATTTATTAGAACGGAGCTAAAGTGAAGGCAAGCAGAGAGCTGGAGAAGCCTCGAGAGACGTGCAGGGCGTTATAGTGTTTTATTGCTTCGAGTTACCTTTGAAAAGCCCCTCATCCTTTTGCACTTAAAGTGTAAAAGGCAACTATTTCAAAGGAAAACTATTTCTCTTTTTTTTGGGGGGTTTCATGGTGCTGCTGTTGTGCAGTGGCCTGATTCAGCAGGTTTTGTATTTTGTGAATCGAAGAATGAGACCTGTTTGCTGCATGGAATTATTAAAAAATAAAAAGACAGTGAGGTTCCAAATCTGTTTAGAGGTACACACAGGCACACAAGTTTGCACACTTCTGGGATTACACATGTAATATATTATAGGGCCCTGGGTATTGCGTTTAAGATATTGAGTTGTGCTTATGGGCAGCGGATTGCACAAAGAACATAAAAACAACCAATGATCTCAGCAATCTCTAATGGTACTCATGTACTTTTATGTCTTCCCAGAGTCTTTTAGACTCTGTATCAATTTTAAGATGAAAAAGTGACAGATCTTCTGAATATCACTTAATGCTTTCTTGAATTCCTGCACATATGTGCATTGTCTCCAAATACTCTGTGGCCTTTAGTGTGTTCTGCGTTGCCTGATGGTCTTTAGTCGGGTGTAGACTTTGAATACCCTGCTCCATACATCATGTAGGCCCTAGAGGGAGAGTTATTGAGTGGGTGTAATGACCAAACTCTGGATAATATCACCGCTAATTAGGTTTACTGTTAGTCTCGGGCCCAGAGCACCTTATGGGTCAGGGTCAGACTGGTCCTGAGAGAGGGAGAAAAAGGGAAAGAGACTAACGGGAGACTTGAATAATAAATTATTTAGCTGAGTCTGAGCATCTTCAGAAGCTCCTGTTGTACTGACTGTGCCGGTGTGCATTGCAAAACCACAACAATAAGTCTTACTTATGTGTGAAAGGAGTCTCCATTCGTCCTTTTGCATCTGGTCCAGTCTAGGCTCCGTCTCAGAGGGCATGCCCACAGGCCGCCCACATTTGCTTCTCAGATGCTTACAGGACTGCACACGAAAGCAGTTCTTCATTGACACTGGCAAAATCTAATCCAATTGGCTGGCGTACTTATGGGAGTTGCAGTTGTTGTTTTATTTATTTATTTATTTTTTTCTCCCTGGCAGCAGAACTATCTTTCTCCACTGATGGTCATTTAAAATTAGTTATGTTTTATTTATTTGCAAACATTTTATAATGCTAATATTTCATTATGCTTAGTAGATGTTATACCACATTTATTCTAGGGTTCGATTTCCAATTTTGAATTCGATTTAATTCGATTTCCGATTCGATTAGATTAATATTATTATTATCATTATTGGTTTTGTATATATATATATATATATATATATATATATGTATATATGTGTGTGTGTGTGTGTGTGTGTGTATATGTGTGACCCTGGACCACAAAACCAGTCTTAACTCGCTGGGGTATATTTGTATATTTGCCAAAAATACATTGTATGGGTCAAAATTATTGATTTTTCTTTTATGTCAAAAACCATTAGGAAATTAAGTAAAGATCATGTTACATTGAGATTTTTTTTGTAAAATTCCTACTGTAAACCTATCAAAATGTAATTTTTGATTAGTAATATGCATTGTTAAGAACTTAATTTGGACAACTTTAAAGGTGATTTTCTCAGTATTTTGATTTTTTTGCACCCTTATATTCCAGATTTTCAAATAGATGTATCTCGGCCAAATATTGTCCTATCCTAACAAACTACACATCAATAGAAAGCTTATTTATTGAGCTTTCATATGATGTATATATCTCAGTTTGTAAAATTTAACCTTATGACTGGTTTTGTGGTCCAGGGTCACATATATATATCAGGTACAGTACATGCCAAATTTTCTCAAGGAAAATCCTAATGCTATAAAATATGTGACCCTGGACCACGAAACCAGTCTTAAGTAGCGTTGGTATTGGTTGGTATTTGTAGCAATAGCCAACAATACATTGTATGGGTCAAAATAATACAGTTTTGTTTTATGCTAAAAATCATTAAGATATTAAGTAAATATCATGTTCCATGCATATATTTTGTACATTTCCTACCATAAATATATCAAAACTTAATTTTTAATTGGTAATATGCATTGCTAAGAATGTCATTTGGACAACTTTAAAGGTGAATTTCTTAGTATTTTCTTTTTTTTTGCACCCTCTGTTTCCATTTTTTTTTAAATAGTTGTATCTCAGCCAAATATTGTCCTATCCTAACAAATACATCAATGAAAAGCTTATTTATTCAGCTTTCAGACAATGTATGAATCTCAGTTTCAAAAAACTGACCCTTATGACTGGTAATGTGGTCCGGGGTCACATACTATATCAAAGTCAGTTGGTACTACATTCCTATAATATTAAAATGACCTGATTTATATACAAATGCTTACATTTTAGTCAGTGAAGTTTTTACAATAATTAAGTTACAATTACATAATTATATTTCTGCGCCAATTTGTTTTTTGAAATATTTATTCTGCAAACAACATTTCATAGTCCTAACATTTTTCACTATACTATGGTTTATGTTTTGCCAGATATTTTTATTAACTGCAAACAATGATAATATTTTGCTGTACTAATACAGATGTTTTATTATTATCAGGTTTGTGGCATCATCATGTATTTTGAAATTTTATTTGAAAGAAATAAACTAATCGACAGGCAGAATTGTAAAGCCTGTCTCAGTAAACAAAACACAACGTGTCTGTGTTATATAATATGTATTTACTACTTTTGGAGTACTTTTGCGGTGACTACTGCACCATTATGTGAATTCTTTTTTAACAAGCCCCTAAAAATAAACAAAATCAACTGTTATTTGTCACTTGACATGTCATTCAGACAGTCTCTTCCTGTCCAAGTGGGCATTTCTTGGCCATTATAAGCTGCATTGTGGACCTCATGCCATCAGTCGAAAATCTGGCTATGCAAGAGCAGTTTCAGTTTGACCTTTGTCAAGGTTATAGGCAAATGGTTACGCAAACTGTGTAAAAACCCATCCATTAAGTTGCGTATACGACCGGTTTGACTGCACATCCCATGTGAGATTTATCCCAATGACAGTCACAGGATTTTATATGACTCACAAAGCACAGATGGTATGATGATAGCTTTTGTTTATTGGCTATATAAAAGCAGGTACCCAAGTCTGCTAATGTGGATTTAATCCAGAGCGAACGCTAGTGCGTAAACCGTTTCATATATTTTTGCCGGCCGAGGTGTAATATAACCCGCTCTCACATTCCCGGCATTGCTAGAGAACTGCATTTTACTCAGATTGCTTCCAATTAATTGTTTCAGAAGTTGCAGTAATATAAGCAATTAAATGAGAGCATTTGAGGAGAGCACTCTCACGGAGACTGGAGGAGAGCTTAATTACTCTGACTCTTTTGATCAGATGCTCATAGAAAACATCTCTCTCGCCTTCTTTCTCTGAATTCCAGCCTTCTCATGTGGCATTGAAAAGCTGTTTTCTAAGTGTTGGAAGCTGCTAAATCAATGTGAAATGTTAATAATCTTCATTTATTTGGCAGATATAAAATATTAATTCTTATTACAAGCAAGTAGAAAATCAAATGAGTTGGTCAGTGAAATAGCTCATTCTCTGGCCTCCACTGTTTTTCTAGTCGCCTCTCTTTTCGACAAACAAACAAGCGTACAAAAGGTCTCAGACACTCGTTCTTTGTTGTTTACCTGCCCATTTTCATTCAGCTGAAGGGCTGTGTGTGTTTGTTTTTATGTCTGAATGTGGGTCACTGGCATTCTCAGGCTCTCAGCCCTCCCCCTGTTTACATCACATTAGGTCACTGCATTCTTTCTTTTTCTCTCAATTGGTTTGAGTGTGACAGACATTATAGAGCTGGAACAATTCAATAATGGATGAAACGGTTTTACTTCATGACAGGAAAATAGTGAGTGTCAAGTTTTTGCTTGACGTGACAATATCATTGTCTGTCATATATATTTGATGAACAGACAAATGAACCAATGTGATGAGTCATTTGACTATTTTTCCTAACCTTCAGTGGTTCTGATACTTTTTTCAAGCACAAGTATGTCAAGTTTGTCACCTTGATTTTTGTCTTCATGGTATATATGCTGAAACATACAATACGTATTGACGGTATTGGTTAACTAATATATAGCCAAGGCCAATATATTGGACAATATTTGGCATTTTTTTAATTATTGCGTCGGCTGGTAATTTTTTCCTGTTTGGCAACGGATGCAGGACTTTTATTTTGACCGTGTATGAGACCTAAATTTTGACAACGCTGAGAACATTGCAGTGTATGAGTATCAACATTTCTATTGTCTGTCTTCATTACTAATACAACAGTTCTTTCTGGTCCTCGAGTCTGATTGGCTGATAAGAGTGCGATATTAGCTCGACATCAGAACTCCAACAGCTGTTTCACAGTTTGTAATCTTATCAATCTGCTTGCGGTACTTCTTACAGGGAGTGTCATAGCGGATGCCCAAATCCAGTACAATTTTAAAAACTGTTTTTGTGTCACGGAATGTAGTTTTAAGAGGTTTTCAGGTGAGAATGTACTTGTTTATAGTTCAAATATGCAGTTTGTTAATAAAGATGACGTCTATTTGAAAATTTGCGTCAACGGTTTCGGACATCAGCGGCCGTTCTGCGCTCATGATCTTCTGGAGTTTACCGGTTACTCTGATGTCTCCGTAGTAGTTACACATGAAATATAATTCATTCTGGGTAAATCTAATGGTAGTCTTTGGTCTCATTAATCTATTATTTGTTCAAGAGAAGATTATCTTTATGTCGACTCTTTAAGTAAATTCAATGCTGTATATCAGAGCGTTGCCTGTGCAATTTTGACTGAATTGCCTGCAGTGGTGGACGAAGTACACAAATCAAGTACTTGAGTAAAAGTACAGATACGTATAATAGAATATTACTCCAGTAAAAGTAAAAGTACTCCTTTTTCAATTTTACTTGAGTGAAAGTACAAAAGTAATACATTTTTTGTGTACTTAAGTAAAAAAGTACTGAACTATTTTGATATTTTATAAAGGTTACTTAATTTAATTTTATATTAGCATATATATATATATATATACATATTTATTTATTTATTTATTTATTTATTTATTTATTTATTTATTTTATTATTATTTTTTTTAAACATCCTACTGTTCAAAAAGCCTTGGATTTTCCCAAAATAATCACTAGCCTACATGGAGTCAAGTGTTGTTGATATGGACAACGTTGACAAGAGTAATGTTCACTGTGAAGCTTACATTGCCATGTACCTGAGAGAAAACTGATTTGACCATCTCATTTCAACCAGTAAGAAAAGGTGTTATTTTTAAAGCTTGTTATTTTGCAGAACGGCACAGTTATAAATGATAGGAGAATAAGGCCTGAAGTTAAGAAGAAAAATGTAATTATTTTTCATAATATTTTTCTTTTTTCTCAAACATTGTCTGTGTAAAAACACTCCTGGCCAAATGCCCACAGAGGGCTTTACTTCCCACTTTGATAATTACTGTAGTTCTGTACCATGTTCTGAACATCACATCTTTTGTTTTTCCCTCAGATGTAAACTGTCTAGGTGGTTGATTATAAATATGTGGACTTCATATCTGAAAATTACCTCAACTTAGCACCAGCAAGCTTGTTTGTTAGGAAGTTAGCATCAGCTATATTTACTTATTTTCAGTATGGTTATGAATAAACATTTGTATAAACATCTGTCTACTAGGCTAGTTGATCCGAACAATATAAAAAAGTATACCGTTAATAAACAATTTAAAAACAGACGTCACATAAGGATACATACGTAGCATTTTAATAAAACTGTTAATGTTACAGCAGCGAATATGAACGGGCATGAGTTATTTTATTTAATCCGTTGTTTTAATGTTTTTTGACCTAAAAAGAGACAATGATGTTAAATTAATGCGTCTGCATTCAAGCATTTCAGAGGGCTTAAATACATCACCCTCTACAGCAGATTTAGTTCGCAAACAACTGACAGTTACAATAATTAATCCTAAAATGCGACATTGTAACTTACTTTTCGCAGCATCACTCGCGCACGCGCTCACATGATCTCCCGGTTCTTGTTTGTGAATCCAGTTGACGGGAGACTCGCTCTAAACGGCTCATTTGAATCAAAAAGTTGTCGACTCGAGAACAGCTGCAATTGGATCAGTCCAATTCGTGAATGAATCGTTTGTTGCGATTTGCGAACCGATTGAAAAGAATCAGTTTGTTCATTAATCAGACACTGCTTCTGCGTCTCGGAACACGTGATATATTATAAGGAGCAACGACATGTTTTTGAAATGTAGTGAAGTAAAAAGTACGATCTTATGCCTTGGAATGTAGTGAAGTAAAAGTAAAAGTTACTCAAAATAAAACTACTCCAGTAAAGTACAGATACTTGAAAAATGTACTTAAGTACAGTAACGAAGTACAACTACTTCGTTACTGTCCACCACTGATTGCCTGGCAACTTTTATGATGGCTGTTGTTGATGTTAATTAAATATTATTATTCAATAAATATGTTATATAAATAGTATTTTATATAAATGATAGTATTTAATAATACTGCTTAGTATTGAAAAAAATGGTGTGTTTTGTGATGGTGATTTTAGTTATGGTGACAAGTTTTTGTGAGTCAGACTTTTACTTTAAAAAGTTACCGCTATAAACGGAAGTTATTTTTAGTTTCAACAACAGCTTGACGCAGCGAACAAATGTAGTAAAATCACACTTAACAGATGAAAGGATATTAACGTTACGACAAAGATAACGCTTTCCTCAGTAGATATTCAAACTAATGTTTATTGCAAATATGAGACCGATCTGAAGAATGAATTCTGTATCAGATGCAGGTAATCACACTCGATCAGTCCATCTCTCTCTCTCTCTCATAATACTCTACTACACATAGTACACTGCTTTTACTACAGTAATACAATAAGCTTTCAATGAAGCAACTTAACGTTCCTATGTTACTAGTTCTAAAGTGACCTTTTCTAATTAGAAACAGAGGCTTGGGTCAGCTGTTGAACTGTCAACTTTAGATTTGAATTTGTGGCTAAAAGAAGTAGTTCTGCACGAAAGAGGGCTTTTAAAGACACTCTGTTGTTATTTTATGTATTAACTGTTGTATAAATGCACACTCCTAAATGTGGGATATGGCTTATTTATTCAACAGTTCCTTCTGGTTCTCAAATCTGATTGGCTGAGAGGAATGCAATATTATAGTGATATCAGAACTTAAACCGTGTCACTGTTTGTATCACTCTGCTTGCGGTATTTCTCACAGCAAGTGTAATGGTTGACCCCAAATGCACTAGAATTTAAAAATAATACTGTTTCTGTGTCATGGAATGTAATTTCACTCATGTGATTTTGCTCATTTAACTATATAGCAAACATATTAGGTGCTGTCAGTACATTAAATATTTAGCACAGGTTTTTGTCTTATATTTTATTTGTGCTCTTTATCTGCTCTCTCTGCAGTGTGTGGTGCACTTGAGAACCATTTGAAAACAAAGATGACCGGGTTGTTATCCACTTTGTATTTCACTCTGTTCATTCCATTTAATTCTTATAAAGAGCACTTGATTGTGAAAAGCACATACAGAGATAACAGCTATTACCATTTTATACTCGTGCATGTATTGAATTGCATTTAAATGGTGAGTATTTCATATTTGAATTGGTAAAAAAAAAATGTCATTCCATAGCCACTGTGAACCATGATGATTTGTGGTTGCATTACAGTCATATCTTTTACATTTATACATTAACTGTAATAGTGTGGGTGGTTGCTAGAGAACTTGTCACTATATGCTGGATTTCATTTATTTATTTATTTTTTTACTGCCATGGTTTTGGTTGGTACTTTTAATTATTTGTTTTATAGTGTTTAGGTTTAATTATGTATCTGAATATGTTTAATTATGTCTGTTGAGTTTTCTATATTAAGTGTTGATATCTGTTTGTACCTAGTTGACAGCTCAACTTTAAAGTTCACCAGAGAAAACAGCCTCTCAGCTCACCACAATAAAAATGAAAACACCCACACCACCCATAATTGTTTACTAAAGATGATATTATTTATGTACTTTAAATACACTGTTGCCAAATATGGTGTTAGAATCATGTCAGTGTTTTACAGTGTACTGCACAGCAGGTGTATCCAAAAAAAGTAGAGCAAACAAAACTGTACTTCGATGTGATCTAAAAGAGGTGTCGAGAAGACAACGTTTGAAGTTTGATGGAGAACAGGTAGAGATCACAACATTTAAGGCTTTTACAGACACATAAAGAGAGGGTGAATACAGCATGTGCTTTCTGAGTCTTAGAATTCCTGAATTTCAATTAAGGCATTAAATGGATTGATCTATTAATCTATTGATATTTTTTTTCCATGTTGGAAGGATACTTTTTTTCCCAGAATGCATTAACTTTGTTGGTCCTGTAAGATGTTAGAGTAAAGACGAGGACAGTATGATGGGGGTATTTCCTATTTAATAACAGCTATATGTGAAGTATTCCAATCATCTTCATAAAAAAGACTTCATAAAAAGGTCATAATAGACTTGTAGCTCAGGTATTTATAAATGTCTCTTACATGATTTTAGTAGCAGATGTTTAAGGTCATTTGGCACTAATGACTCACTTATTAGAGTATGATGATGTTTCATAATTGACCTTTATACAGCTTTTATCATTATCTTCATAATCAATCCGAAAGCTTCCTCTAGGGTACTTTTATCAAGATATTGATGCCTGAATAAGTACTTTTATCACAATATCAATTTAGTTACAATTGAAGTGCTTATCGACTGTTTTTAAGTGAGACAATCTGTATCAAACTAATTTTCCTGGGACGTTATGTTCTCACAACCCAATATATAAGTGCTGTGAGACCCAGCCCAGAATCTTGGGTGCACTTAAACCCACTGTCTTGTGGATCATGAACCGTGAAGCACTTCCTCCAAGGTAAAGAAACTGCATGGTCTGCAAATTGCCAACCTCGGCAGCTTCCACAGGTATGTCATGGACAGTCAGGAATAATGCCTGTCATCTGTTCCATATATTCTGTTCTCTTCTTTCCAGGAAGGTTTAAGAACAGTTCAACCAGAACAGCTACTTTATTTTTTTTTTATTTTAGTCAGCGTTGTGTCAAAAAGTCTGTTTCACGTTTTTGATATTCATTTCATAAAATTTTGTTTAGATTTTAAGGGCTGTCATGATTCCTCGAGTCAATTCAAGTACTCGATTTTAAAAATCCTAGACTGCAATTTGCCCTGTGATGAGTAACCAGTAAAATACCTGAAGTGGTGCATTCCACAGACAAGAATCTTTTCCAAGGCTGCATGGTATATTAAACTCATTTAAAATCATAATAAAGCACAATGCTATTGTGAATTCACAAACACTATGATTTAATCAAATAAATATACGTGATACAGGTTTAATCTGTGCTTTAATTATTTACATGCATATGTAGGTTACATACGTGTGTCTCATGAACTGCTACTGCTCCACAGGAACTGTTATTGTGTGAAGCGTCTCAAACTCCATCTCTGCATATTGCTGTGTGTTTGGGTTTATTATAGCATTCATTAGGGAACCCAGCGTGTGCCATTTCATCAGATTTGTAAAGCTACGCAAACACAGGAGAATACATTAATATCTTTCTCAATATGCTAACTGTTCATCACAATTTCAAAATAAAAGCTCAAATTTTCACTCTGTGTTTACATGTTTTGATGTCCACACATACAAGAAATTGCAGTGGCTGCAGCATTTTTGTAATAAAGAAATGGGACAATATTAAACATTAAGTGGATATTTGAATTAAATATTGTTTAACCAATATTAAACAAAGATTAGATCACGGAGTAAAGTGTAAAAACAATCATCAGGCCCTCTGCAATTATTTGTTATAATGCAAAATTTACATTAGTTATATTGTATATAATGCATTATGTATTATAACAATTTTGTTTAATAAAACTACATGACTAGTTACTTTTGATACTTCATTTATACTAATTATTACCTCATTGCTATTATATATGTGACCTTGGACCACAAACCCAGTCATAAGTAGCACGGGTATATTTGTAGCAATAGCCAAAAATACATTTTATGGGTCAAAATTACCTATTTTTCTTTTATGCCAAAATCAGTAGGATATTAAGTAAAGGTCATATTCCATGCAGATATTTAGTAAATTTGTTACCATAAATATATTAAAACTTAATTTTTGATTAGTAATATGCATTGCTAAGAACTTAATTTGGACAACTTTAAAGGCGATTTTCTCAATATTTGGATTTTTTTTTTTGCGCCCTCAGATTCCAGATTTTCAAATATCTCTGCCAAATATTGTCCTATCCTAACAAAAAACTTATTTATTCAGCTTTCAAATGATGTATACATCTCAATTTCAAAGAAGTGACCCTTATGACTGGTTTTGTGGTCCAGGGTCACATATGTATTTTAATAGTTTAAAAGTCTGTTGTTCACTAAGGTCTTTTTTTATTACCACAAAGATAGACTTTTCTGACTTGTGAACAGCCACAATGCGCAGCCGCAGGTCCTCAGTAAGCTCCTTTGTCTTAGCCATGACTGTCCACAAACCAACAGCAGAGAGCTTCTGTTTTTCACCTGCTGAGTTGATTAAAACAGCTGTTCCCAATGAATCAGGGTAATTAGGATGTTTTAAAACAGCTTGGACTATTTGGAATTGTATAGAACTTTGGATTTTCCCATAGACTGTGACAGTTTGCAAAGGGTATAGGTGAATAATTCTGGACATGCCACTTTTTATTCAAATGTAAATAAAAGCTGAGAAATATATATATATATCTTTTTTTTTTTTTTTTTTTTTTTTTCCTGAATAGTCAATTGACAAGAGTGAAAATGATGCCTCTTGTACTTCGTCTTATTATCTGTTGGGAGAAGCCTGTGTCATTTCCGCTGGTTGAATAAAAGTTACTATATATATATATATATATATATATATATATAATTTTTTTTTTTTTTTTTTTTAAATCCAAGATGGTGGTCAACCCACTGCATGTTTCAAGTGTGCATGTGAGAAGTCATATTTTCCCATTTCAGATTTCACTGTTTCAACTCGTTTCCCTCTTTCACAGATAGATAAATGACGGGCAGATATTGATTACACACTTGATCCGTTTCCATGCCTTTTGCTTTATTAACGATTTTTTAAAATAAAACAATCTCTCTCACGCCCAGAAATAAAATGCACAGATAACTCACTTTAATTAGTACTGTCATGCCGCACCATCCGTCACAGACGTCTCTTAACGGGGGTCTAATTTTAAACTTTATCGCCACAGAAACCAACGGGAGTGATGAATATGCGGGTAAAATAATTTTATGTTTCGTCTCTATTACTTTTGTCCCTGTTGAAAGTGAAACATGTATTAATCTGGCAATTATGATTTCATTAAAATCTATAAATGGCCAAGCATTAACAGTAGATAAATTAGCTCATTCGTTTCAGCCCCAGAGCTTAGGGAACATTAGGGCACGCCCTTTCTGTTCCACAGACTGTTCATGTGGGCATATATTTGCGCAATCATGCACTTTGCCAACCCTGAGACCGTACAATACAGATATAAATACTGTTTAGTGTTTGAGAAAGTTTCTCTCCAAAGTCACTGATCACATTATTTCAGTCTAAAGTTATATTTATAATACATGTGCATGTATAATATCTATATGAATGATATTAGTTGTGTGTTTATGTCCCCCACACACACCTGCCCCTAGACGTTATCAGTTTACTCCATCATATTGAACCAAATCCATCTTGGCGCCACTTACTTCTCGGAATCACCAATACATCAGCAAAAAGGAGCGTGCGTACACCGCAAACAGACACACACGATATACACACAAATAGAAAAAGAGCGCACACACACTCTCTCACCCACACACACACTGGAGACATCCAGCTGCCACCACAGACCTCAAAACAAACCTCAGGATTAATATTTAACAATCCTCTCCCTCTTCCCTGACCACTGCGTACCAGAAATACACACACACGAACTTCACACACTTCAGCTTCAGAGTTGCGTCTATATTCAGACATACAGATACTTATTTTAATACATGAAAGATCAAAGTTGAAGAAAAGACAGCAAATCAAAAAATGCTACATATGCGATACGACATCAAAACTAATTTTGAGGCTTAGTGTGCATTACCATGATAAGCTATGTTTTAAATAAGGGTTAAAAAAAAAAAAACTTTAAATACGTACATGCACTCATACGGGAACATACAGATATGATAGCAGATTGTCTGTCCAATAAGCTGTCAGTTCAAGAATGTAACTATCACCATGTCTCATATAATTGGCTTCTGTGCGACATTTAAACGTGTTAGTGTGTGTTTGCGTGCGTGTGTGTGTGTGTGTGTAAATAGGCTGACAAGGCTGAGGGAGAGTGTTTCACACCTTCAGTAGCTCTGTCAGATCCATCTGCTCAAAGAACAGCTTATCATGCTCTTGACATTTACCACACACACACATACACACACTGATTTGTAATATTATCTTTCTTAGACCAATTCAGTCCCTAGACCATAAGCCTGTATCTTGTCTCACATCCTGTCAGCATGAGTTCCGTTGTGTCGCCTGGACATCGTCTAATTGCATCGTGTTCTGGTAATGTTATGTTTTCTTACTACGCTCAATAACAACCTACTGTAAATACCATCCAATATTCAGCTGCACAAAGCGTCCGTTTCTCAAATGTCCTTTTCATAATTAGCAAAAGCCTGGGGTTTTCACAGTCAAGTTAGTTGTTCGTATTCAGTCATACTGTATGTGTCTGGTTTTGAATGTCAAATAATTAGATTTGAAAGGAACTTTCAATGAATAATGTCCTTATTTTTACATAGTGCATCAGTAATATTTGACCACTTTTGTTTAATGTAGTTTTTGTTTGTATAGGAGCTTAATGGCAGCTTTTATTCAAAATATAAATCTTTTCTAACAATATAAGTCTTTACTGTCAGTTTTTATCAATTTAACACACCCCTTGCTGAATAAAGGTATTCATTTCTTGTTTTTACAAGTATCACAGTATCATAAATAAATAGATAAATAAATAAAATAAGCAGCACAACAGTTTCCAACATTGATAATAAAACAGCATTTTAGAATGATTTCTAAAAGATCATGTGACACTGAAGACTGGATTAATGATGCTGAAAATTCAGCTTTACGTTGCAGAAAATAAATTCTGTTTTAAAGTATATTAAAATAGAAAAGCACTATTTTAAATTGCAATAATATTTCACAATATTACTGTCTTTTTTCTGTTATTTTCATTAAATAAACGCAGCCTTGATGAGCATAAATAACTTAAAAAAAACTTACTGATCTCAAACTTCTGAACGGCAGTGTACATACACACATATATGTGTGTATGTGTATTAATGCCATGATTAAATAATGACTGTAATAAATTATATAATTTTAGATTTATGTGAGTATAATGATGATGTCTGCTGAAAATTCAGTGAAAAAAATATTTTAAAATACATTAAAACTGAAAACAGTATTGCTGTTTTTGCTGTATTTATCAAATAAATGCAGCTTTGGTGAGCATAAGTGTCTTTCGTAAACATATATGTAAATTTAAGTGGACTATTTCATAATTTTACTTTATTTTTGATAATATACCATCTACATTAAATTAACAACCCTACTATAACAATGCTTGTAAAGAATTTGA
This sequence comes from Garra rufa, assembly GCF_049309525.1. NCBI lineage: Eukaryota > Metazoa > Chordata > Actinopteri > Cypriniformes > Cyprinidae > Garra > Garra rufa. The sequence continues at coordinate 25,304,173 of NC_133376.1, forward strand.
TTGCTGTTACTATCACATTTGCATTAACATATCATAAAAAAAGACGTGCTTAACCCATGTTGGGATTCAGGTGATCCCATGCTCGCCTGAAAATGAAAGTTGTCCTGTGTTAAGTGGAATTGGGATTAAGTTGCATGTAATGACACCAAAATGTCCTTCAAGCAGAAGTGTGAAGAACACCAGAGATTTTCAATTCTTCATATCTGCGGGATTACTCCCTCGCTCTTTCTCCAAGCCTGTTTTTTCACGTTCGATAGCAACGCTACTCAAATCTCTCCGACAAGTTTCAATCACAACTTCCTCCTTCTCATCAAGCCCCTTCAGGGTCTGCAGTGGACTGTATCTGTCTGATTTTGTCAGAGAGTTGTTACTGTGGCACATCAGCGAGGTGCTTGGGATCAAAATGAATCACAAGTCAGAACCAGTCTGGAATCCAAAGCTGTTTTAGATCACGGGTGAAGACAAAAGAACAAAAAGGCCTGAATTAATCCGAACCTCTTTTTATAATACATCAGGAGTTAATCAAATGCTTAAATGTCAAACAAATATGACCCATTGCTTTCTGCAGTGTCAGAATGACTGATATAACAGGGTATGAAAAGTTGTTGCTAAAGATGATATGTGAAGTTCTCTGGAACAGCACCTGACTGAGGTGAAAAATATATACTTTCTAAACTACATTTATTCTGGTGACTCATACACCAAAATCCAACTGTTAAAGGTAAACTGAGAAGTACTTCCAAACACTACATTAGAAAGAAATGACCAATTTGATATATACCATGGTGCTGAGTGATTGCAGTATTTATATGTGTGATGCAGTACCCCAAGGTACTGCAAAAGAAGAAAAAACATGGTATTACCATGGTAATGAGAATACAGTAGTATCTTTTCCTTTAGTGATAACAGTTTTGTAATTAAAGCATCATAAAACCAGTTTGTCAGAGTTTAGAAGAGATAAAATAGATGAGCGGGTGGTGGGTGCTTGGTGAGGAGTGTTGAGGGAGGATTCTACAAATCAGTTCTCTGTACATGGATTACCGGGGTTATCTGGATATAACTGAAGATATGACATGATCCTAGATTGGTCTTTTCTTTGAAGCTTATCTCCTAGTTGTCTTGATGGCAGCATGTCCATAAACATAAACCTCTAAGTGTGGGAGCAGGTTGTAACTGTATACAAGATTAGATCTTGGCTTTATGTAAGAGTTGCCTGCCGTGTTTTTAGAACAGTGTACCTGTCCCTAGGAAAATGTATCTCGATTTTCACTAGAGACAATGTAACCAGTAAACACAGATTTAATTAACCTGCAACTTCCTGCCAGCTCCTCCTTCTCGTTTTGGCTGCTTTGGCAGTGTTTCATGGTCCAGAAATTCTTAAAAGGCCCTTCTTCTTGACTTGATATTTCATAATCTTTTAAATTAAATTAAACTTTTGTTATTATTTCTCTTTGCAGATTTTTGTTGCTCTTATTATTCAGCAAAAAAAGTTTATTTTAGTGCCCTGTTGCACCTTACACTAGCATTCAATAGTTTGGGGTCAGTGAGATTGTTTAAACATTTTTTTTTTTTTTTTTTTTTTTGGAAAAAAGGCTTTCTGCAATTATTTGTTCTGTTTGCTATTCTAATATGTTTTAAAATACAATTTATTCATGTGATTGCAAAGCTGGAGTCATTATTCCAGTCTTCAGTTTCACGTGATTCTTCAAAAATCATTCTAATATGCCGCTTGGGTGCTTAAGAAACATTTTTTATTATTATCAATTTTGACAAACAACAATGTAAAAGTCTGTAACTTTTGATCAATTTAACGCATTCTTGTGAACTATAAAATATAAATTTCTTAAAAAAATAAAATAAATAAAAATAGTTATAGTAAATACATTCTTAAAAATAATTTAAATAAATAAAACACTTGACTCTTAACATTTGAACAGTATTGTACTATATTCTGTAGGGCTGCACAGTAAATTGAAATGAAATTGTGATTAATCAAAAGCTGCGACTGTTATGCATATCTTTCAGTGACGCACGGTTCTGTAATCAGCAGTAAATATTCATCCGAAGTAGGGATTGGCAAAAATGGCAAAAAAAAGCTTTCGGTGTTCGGCTGAATAAGTTATACCGAACAATGACGTGGCACGATCAAATAGAGCCGTGCACTAATGCAGCAAACATGTCAGCAGTGTGAAAGCATTTAAAACTGTCACAGAAAGACGCAAAAATCATTACAAGCACAGACAACACGAGACTGTTTAGTATAAAATTGCATGTCTTCCATGAGAAGAGAAGGGGGTGGTTGTTGCTGGTTACTGTATGATGACTGAAATCGCGAAATGACCTTAAACCATTAGTAAATAAACTACAGTCGTGGCCAAAAGTTTTGAGAATGACACAAATATTAGTTTTCACAAAGTTTGCTGCTAAACTGCTTTTAGATCTTTGTTTCAGTTGTTTCTGTGATGTACTGAAATATAATTACAAGCACTTCATACTTTTCAAAGGCTTTTATCGACAATTACATGACATTTATGCAAAGAGTCAGTATTTGCAGTGTTGGCCCTTCTTGTTCAGGACCTCTGCAATTTGACTGGGCATGCTCTCAATCAACTTCTGGCCCAAATCCTGACTGATAGCAACCCATTCTTTCATAATCACTTCTTGGAGTTTGTCAGAATTAGTGGGTTTTTGTTTGTCCACCCGCCTCTTGAGGATTGACCACAAGTTCTCAATGGGATTAAGATCTGGGGAGTTTCCAGGCCATGGACCCAAAATTTCAACGTTTTGGTCCCCGAGCCACTTAGTTATCACTTTTGCCTTATGACACGGTGCTCCATCGTGCTGGAAAATGCATTGTTCTTCACCAAACTGTTGTTGGATTGTTGGAAGAAGTTGCTGTTGGAGGGCATTTTGGTACCCTTCTTTATTCATGGCTGTGTTTTTGGGCAAAATTGTGAGTGAGCCCACTCCCTTGGATGAGAAGCAACCCCACACATGAATGGTCTCAGGATGCTTTACTGTTGGCATGACACAGGACTGATGGTAGCGCTCACCTTTTCTTCTCCGGACAAGCCTTTTTCCAGATGCCCCAAACAATCGGAAAGAGGCTTCATAGGAGAATATGACTTTGCACCAGTCCTCAGCAGTCCATTCGCCATACTTTTTGCAGAAGATCAATCTGTCCCTGATGTTTTTTTTGTTGTTGTTTTTTTGGAGAGAAGTGGCTTCTTTGCTACCTTTCTTGACACCAGGCCATCTTCCAAAAGTCTTGGCCTCACTGTGCGTGCAGATGCGCTCACACCTGCCTGCTGCCATTCCTGAGCAAGCTCTGCACTGGTGGCACTCCAATCCCGCAGCTGAATCCTCTTTAGGAGACGATCCTGGCGCTTGCTGGACTTTTTTTGGACGCCCTGAAGCCTTCTTAACAAGAATTGAACCTCTTTCCTTGAAGTTCTTGATGATCCTATAAATTGTTGATTTAGGTGCAATCTTAGTAGCCACAATATCCTTGCCTGTGAAGCCATTTTTATGCAACGCAATGATGGCTGCACGCGTTTATTTGCAGGTCACCATGGTTAACAATGGAAGAACAATGATTTCAAGCATCACCCTCCTTTTAACATGTCAAGTTTGCCATTCTAACCCAATCAGCCTGACATAATGATATCCAGCCTTGTGCTGGTCAACATTCTCACCTGAGTTAACAAGACGATTACTGAAATGATCTCAGCAGGTCCTTTAATGACAGCAATGAAATGCAGTGGAAAGTTTTTTTGGGGGGATTAAGTTAATTCACATGGCAAAGAAGGACTATGCAATTCATTTGATCACTCTTCATAACATTCTGGAGTATATGCAAATTGCTATTATAAAAACTTAAGCAGCAACTTTTCCAATTTCCAATATTTATGTAATTCTCAAAACTTTTGGCCACGACTGTACAGAACGTTATGCTGTCTAATACAGGCATGAATAGCATTTATTCTGACAGCGCTGCACGAGCTTGTTAGCCATGTTTCAAAGTCCAAAGCACGAGGAAAATCTGCGCTCAAACAGTGCAATGATAAACATTCATAAATCTGCTGCTTTCAGCAAAAAGTAGTACTGAGGTCTTCTTGCGTCAACATTCATAAATGTTAGTGTTGTAATTTTACAGTTGTTTTGTAAAATAAAATGAAAAAGTAAGACAAAAATAATGATAACAATCATTACAACAGCTCTATTAATACATTTATTATAACATTCTCCTTTTCTCAGCAAGGCTGCATTTATTTGTACATTAAAAAACACATGCCTTATTCAACAAGGGGGTCTTAAAAATGGCCAAAGAAAATTATTTTACTAACTTATTAATTTTAAGTTACATTGTGCTTTGTTGATAGTATAATGTCTACTAGAATGTTAAAAATGTTCAGTGTTAAGTAAATATATTTAAATTTTATTTATTTATTTATTTATTTTTTGAAAAGCAATGGTGAAAATAAATGGCAAAATACATGGGGGGGAAAAACATGAAAAGCCGCGTTCGGCCTTCGGCCCAGTGTTTAATTTTGTTCAGCTTCGGCCAAGAATTTTAATTTCAGTGCATCCCTAATTCGAAGGCCAGAGGGCACTCTCATTCTCGCACAGAAACTCCAAATACGCCCGAAGAAGAAATCCAGGAAATGCTGTATGGTTCATCTGAGTTCATCCTATTATAATTTTCCTTATAATACAGTATATAATAATGCATTGCCTTTATCACTGCTTAGAATGCTATGAATAATATGCATGCCTTATTCTGTGTAAAAAGCCACACTGTCTCACAGGATTTATTTCAAACACTCAACTGACATTATGAAGTGAGTTTGGAGTAACGTTATTAAATGTGGTATTTTCATGTGTATTCAGATGTAGCGGCATTTCTACACAGAGCCGAACAATTTCTTTCAATTTCATAATTGCGTGATTAAATCGTCTGCGATAATGAACGTGATATATTATAGCTTGTTAGTGTAATAAATGCTGCTCCATCTGAAAGCATCTGCTAGAGATTTACTACTGAGTACACTGCCGTAATATTCTGCACTTTATTTGAAATTTAAGTAGTTATGCATAGAAATGTAAAACTACGGGTCTAAAAATAATTTTGTGCATATTCACATTTTCAAAAGATTACTGGTTTTCATCTCAACTAAAGCCACTTAATATTCAATTCTTCAAATCTTTAATTGCAGACTATTAATCAATTTATCTCTCAAGGTATGGTCACATTTACCACTGCTTGGCAAAATTTAGTAAGCGAAATCCAGTCACTTCAAAGGGAACTGGTGAAGAATTGAAAAACTGAAGAATGAAGAATTTTGCCTCATATGAACTTCCAATACGTAAATACATTTTCCAATGTAAAATTTGCATTGGGTTTATGTCGGTGAACTTTCATACACAAATCTGCAGCGCTGACCAATAGCAAGGCAAAGCAAAATTGCAGATCCACCATAATTTCTCCAGACATTTCAAATGTATATTATGTCAACACATTTTGCTGCATTGCTTATCCTCATTTCCAATATCGATATGTTTGCCTTTTCCATTAAACACAATAATATGCAATTATCTACAGCAACTCAATTCAGCTATTCTAATCAAATCTGCATGTGTGATTGAAGAACCAAATTAGCCCGAGAGGAATTAGTACGATTAGCAGAATCTGGCGTATTATCTTGGATGTATTAAACAACGTACAAAGAACAGGGCCCGGGATTCATCGAGGCGGGGTAATAACAGAGAGACGCGACAGTTTTTACATAATCTGTTGTGTTTAGAGCAGTCTGTCAGATCTGGCACATTCAAAATGTCCAAGCCGGCTTTCTTTGAACTGCTTTCTGTTCGTACAACTTTATCAACACAGAATTAAATGCAAATAGCTCCCTCCCTCCCTTTTTGCTCGCTTGTGCGCTTTCTCCCTCTGACTCACAAAAACAAACAAACAAAGCACTATAGAAGAGAACAAAGCTGAGGTATTGTCTCAAAGGACGACAAGGAATACAACATTTATAAGCATTCTGTGGATGTACGCCCCATCTTCTCAGCAGTCAAGGCTTTTAGCGTCGACTGTATGACCGTGCTGATGGGCCACGCGCACTCCCGTATGCCTCCAGATGCAAAATGTTTAAAAAAGGAGAGCGGTTCTCTGTTTAACCTTCAGTTTTTCCTCAAGATGCATGTAAAAATGGCACAAATTCGCTCTGTGCGCGTGTGTATGAGCGCACAGCTTTTTGAAGCAGACTGAGATCTGACAGAATGTTTCCAGTTCCGCTGTATCTGATCTCCCTCTGTGTGTGTATTGATTTGGTTCTGTGGTATATTCCGTCAGCCCTGCGAGCTAACTGACCCTTTGATCCTGTCAGACAACGCGGCACAAACATTTTGTTACATCACATTTAAAGTTTTTGGCTGCATTTGAAGTTGGGTTCGTAAACACGGACGACTCCTTGAAGGTCTGCTTCCATTTCAAATGACTTTCAGATTATGTGAAGATACTCAACTGGCACAAACTGATGTGCCTGTTAGCTGACTGACTTCTCTTATCCATCTTTAGGTGGTAGATCTAATAGACAGACTTGCTACGCAGTGTGAACTCGGAGGCAGCCTCAGACCTCGTGCTTCTTTTCCTCCGCCTGTCACTGGAATATTTTAGTTGAAATGCAATTCTGCAAGACAATTCCATTATTTTGAATGAATTATGAATTTGGGACTGTTTACAATGAATCCCTATAGTGAGATTTGGAATGACAGAGAAAGATAGAAAGAGTTAGAGATAGTTTACCCTGGAGATGTTCTCTTGGTTGAAAGGGCCTCCCACATACTGTAGACAGCCAGTCTGTCTGTTTGATTCATTTCCTATGTGTGCGTGTGTGTGTGTGTGTGTGTGTGTGTGAGAGAGAGAGAGAGAGAGAGAGAGTGAGAGAGAGAGGGATAGAGAGAAGCAAAGGAAATGGAAAAGCGAATGAGAAGAATGGAGAATATTTCATCACATACAGCAAATGGTGCAGTGCCCTCTTGTGGAGTGACAAATCTCTCAATTCAGTTTTTAAACCACCTTAGCTATTCCCAGACCTGCTGAAATACCATGGTTCAGATGAAATTAAAAATTTGGTTGTTATTTACTCTCCTCCATGTTGTTCAAAACCAGTAACACACATCACTGTAGGTAAACACAGGTGAACTGAATTAACATATTTGTTACAAAAGAACAATTTGAGCAAGAACCGGATGATAATTCACTCTTGAACTACTAAAAAGAGTAAAATGTTGGTCTAATTCACTCTTGAACTAGTAAAAGGAGTAAAATGTTGGTCTGTGTCTTAAGCAAAACTTGTATTTCTTCAGAAGACTTGAAATATAATGGACGTTATATTATGTTTTTGTCATTTTATAGCATGACAGCCCTGTACTCAGTTAATTTGGTCATTATGTACTTGCCTTCCTGTTGTTCAAAACCAGTAGGATGTTATAACTTATGAATATCCCTGCTCTTTTCAATATGATAGGGAATGAAGATTAGGGCTGTCAAGCTTTGGAAAGCACAAAAAACACCATAAAGCTGGTCTGTACACCTTACTCTATATACTTCAAGATTACTGAAGCTGTACGATGGATTTATGTGATGAGCAGACCGATAATAACTGAGGATTTTCCTTCCAGTGAGCTGTTAACAGATGTGACCGGATCATTTACTCAGTCAGTTGAAATGGAGAACCAAATCAGCCTGATTTGGGAATGAATCATCACATTGGTTTTGGTGAACTGGATCGAAAATATTGAAAATATTTGTTTCAATAAACAGTTTGTTCAGAAATCTGATGATAATTCACTCTTGAACTACTAAAAAAAAAAAAAGAGTAAAATGTTGGTCTGTTTCTTACCCCAAACTTGTATTGCTTTAGAAGACTTGAAATATAATGCACGTTATATTATGTGTTTTTGTCATATTTTATAGCATGACAGCCCTGTACTCAGTTAATTTCATTATTTACTCACCTTCATGTTGTTGAAAACTAGTAGGATGTTAAAAAATGAGGAATATCCCTACTCTTTTCAATATGGTAGGGAACAAAGCTTGAGGCTGTTAGGCTTTAGAAAGCACAAAGACAGCAAAAAGCTGGTCTGTACTAGAGATGTTCCGATACCCTTTTTTCCTTCCCGATTCCGATTCCGATACCTGGGCTCGGGGTATCGGCCGATACCGAGTACTAATCCGATACCTGGGTGTGTAATTGTATATACAGCTGTAGATAATACTAATAAATTATTTTATTGTGTGCTTCAGACTTATTCCTTAATAAAACAAATATACAGTGATATATACAGTGAACTAGAGTATTTTTATTATATGACATACATTTGACAGTAATATTTTTTCATATAGTTAGTATTACTAATCTGGTTTTCTGACGTACATCAGCCCTGTTTATAACAGAGAATTTTGGCCAGAATTTGAAAGATTCTCACTAGATCACGCAGCAACCTTATTCATTGTGCGGCATTTTCAAATGCTCCTCACTGCATCTCGCAGCAGTAACAGTGTTGCAAAATCAACGTTGGCTCCCGAATAAAGCTGTTCGGGGTTTGTGCAAGTTTGTTTGCGTTGCGGTCCAAGCTGATAAACGGTCAGCGCTGAGCAGCTCAAACGTGTCGTGTTAGTTTCACTTTCGTTTCGCGTGCCATTTTATGTTTCTCATCTGAGACAGAAATGGCAGAGCTTATGAGTTGAACAACGCGGATATCGCGCCAGTGTGACCGCTCACGAAAATAAGTAACACTGGCAGAAAAATTGGTCACAGTCTGGAGCCTTTAATATTACCGCAAGTGTCCCGCGCGCTTCAGTACAAGGAGTAAACAAACCACGCGCCTGTACAATTCATTAACACAGAACCACGCATTAATTCATATTTAAACAGTCGGTTTTTGGCTTAATATTAGTCCATATCACGATTTGATTTAAGTGTAATGAACTACCTTTGATTAATGCATCAAACTTTGACAAATTCCGTGACGTTCCGCTATTCCGTCCGTGTTTTCCGCATCGCAGAAATCATAAAGCCTTACATATGAGACATGCCGCCGTTTTAGCGGACAAACTGCTAGCACATTTGTATTTCTTCTTCGCTGCTCTAAACAGTGGTTGCTTGTGGCAACACTGTTTGCATTCTGAGCCACGAAGAAGAACTGGCTTCTGATTTGCTAGCGGGAATAACTTATATCTTAAGAAAATGGTATCGGATCGGTACGTGGGTTCAAGTACTCGCCGATTCCGATGCTAGATTTTTTTGTGGTATCGGCGGCATTTCCGATACTAGTATCGGAATCGGAACAACCCTAGTCTGTACACCTTACACTGTATAATTCAAGATTTGTGTGAAGAGCAGACCGATCATATGATGATTTTCCCTCCAGTGAACTATTAACAGATGTGACCAGATCATTTACTCAGTCAGTTAAAATGGAGAACCAAATCAGCCTGATTTGGGAATGAATCATCACATTGTATTTGTTTCAGTAAACAGTTTGTTCAGGAATCTGATAATACTTGGCTCATGTAGACCTTGACATCCTTGTCCTCAATTAATTCTGTCATTATTTACTTACCTTCATGTTGTTTAAACCAGCAGGATGTTATAAAAAAAAAATAATTAGAGAAAAATCCTGTTTATTATTTTCATTATGAAAGTTAATGAAAAATGGTGCTGTTAATCTTTTCATAAAGCACTAAAAAAAGTTGTCTATACACTCCTTGCATGTCTTGTTTGATGAACAGACTGACAGTCATCTTCCCCTCATCATCATTATTGAGTCAGTGAGCTGAAATCAAGATCTGATTTTTGAACAAATAATTTAGATTGGTTTGGTGAACTGAATCAGCTGGTTCAATGAAAGTATTTAATGAATAATCACTTTGATTTGATCTGTTTATCACATAAAGAGGAGTGGAAATATATAGAACTTGTAATATGAGACTCTTTAATGACCTTAAAGATCTGCTGAAATGTGGAATACAGGGCGGGACATATCAAGCAGTCCCACCCCCTTTTTTAAAATGGCCAATAGCATTTTGTTTATATCACAGCTTGGGCCAGAGCCGTTGAGCTCGGTAAAGCCGCATTTGACAGTCTCATCCATATTGCTATAAAATATACTATTCTGTGTACAATTCAATTGGGCCGATACGTTTTATGTTCTGCGATGATTCACGCATATGATGTGTGGCACAGCACAAAAACAAGCTTCTTTTGCCCTAATGCAAAACCTATTTACTAGAAGTCAACCGATATTGGATTTTACCTATACCAACATCTGGGTTGGACCACACTGGCCAATACCGATTAATAAACCAATAGTTTTTAAAATAGATACTGAATGGAAACTAAAATAGTGGTCTACTATTTAAAAAACTGACTGAACCATACTTTGTAAAATAATAAATGTATTAATATTAATGCTGTATTGAGCATTAAAGGAACACTCCACTTTTTTGGAAATAGGCTCATTCTCCAACTCCCCCCGAGTTAATAAGTTGAGTTTTACTGTTTTGAAATCCATTCAGCCGTTCCACTGTTCTGGCGATATCACTTTTAGCATAGCTTAGCATAGATCATTGAATCCTATTAGACCAATAGCATCACGTTCAAAAATGACCAATGCGTTTCGGTATTTGTCCTATTTAAAACTTGAGTTTTCTGCAGTTATATCGTGTACTAAGACCGGCGGGAAATGTAAAGATGCAATTTTCTAGGCCGATAAGATTTGGAACTACACTCCCATTCCGGTGTGATAGTCAAGGAAGTTTGCTGCTGTAATATGGACGTAGCAGGCGCAGTAATATCACACAGTGCCTGAAATTAGTTCCCAGCTAGGTAACTTCCAACGAGGAACGCTCCCTGTGCATGCAGTTGGTCACGTTGTGCTGCGATGTGCTACATGATATTACTGCGCCTGCTTCGGCCATGTTACGGCAGCAAACTTCCTTGACTATTATGCCGGAATGGGAGTGTAGTTCCTAATCTTATCGGCCTAGAAAATCGCAGCTTTACATTTTTTGTAAAATTCTTGTAATTGATGAGCATTTGATGAGACGCTGAGATGCAGGGTAATGTCATCAAAATCATGGATCCATATTCGCGTAACTTAGAAACTGGAACTTTTTTAACGCTTATGCCTTGTAAATGTAAATTTTTTGTCATTGTTTTGGAGCACACTAACCTATAGATAAGCTTAAGGCTAACATATTCATACTAAAAGCCAAAAAACTTCAATTTAGATTTCATAGGGACTTTAATTGTGTGTATTTTGTCATTGTGAACCTTGATAACCACGGTCTTCAATTACTTTTATTATATTAAATGATAAAAGGACCCAGGATATTCTTCCAAAATCAAGTCATACAGTCATGAAGGTGAGTAAATGACTAAATTTTCATTTTGGCTGAACTATCCCTTTGCCAATTTCCGTTTCATGAACCAGTGATCACAGATCAGCCTTTCATCTACAATAATAAACACAGGTGTGCTCGTACTTGGCAGCATTCTCCCGATGGTGTCATCAGTTCAAATGATGTGAAAGCAGTTTCAGCAAACATGTCCATATGTCACTGATATCACATTAGGACAAGCACACATTTCACAGTAGCTTCAGATGGGGCTGGGAATGAGTATGCCTTTGCCAATGTCAGAAAGAAAGTGAAAGGGAAAACATAATGGCACCCTCTTTCCTTCATTTATCTGTTATTACTTTTTTTCTCATTTTCCTCTCTTACCTTTCTGTTCACACAATGTCAAGTTTGTGGTAAAACAGCATACCAGCAAACTTCTCTTTTCCTCTCCTTTACACACACATGCACACTTTCTCCTCTCGAAGTGTGTAAGAGAGAGCAGCCGTGCCCCCAGCTCGATGTCAGATTTTTTTTGCTGAGAAACTCTGCAATGTTAGATGGGCTTATTAAACGACTAAACTGTCCTGCAGTCGGATGAAATCTACCCGTGGTGTTTGGGTCACTGATCGTGTGTAAATGCTTGTTGCTTTTCTTTGTTGCTGTCAGAATCCTGACGTTTTCTACAGCAAAACAATGAGGTGAGTACTGTACAGTTCTTCACTTTACTGGTCTCACAACATTCAAGGTTCACAGTGTCCGTGATTTATTTTAGCAGCGGAGAGCCATTCAGTTTCTTTTTCTTGTAAACTGTCTTTTTTTCTCTCTGTTAGCGGTAAGGGTCTCACGCTAAGAAAGGATCTTGGGTAATAGCTCTCTTGGAGAGCATCTAAGGGTGTCATTTACTTTTTTGTATTAAAATTTTTGTATTTTAGCATGTTTTTGTTTATTTATGTATTTTACTTAATTTTAGGATGGCAATGCCATATTACCATTACATATCACTGGACTATTGATTTTATTTATATTATATTATATTATATTATATTATATTATATTATATTATATTATATTATATATTTTTTAATTTTAGGATGTTGATATATTTGCATGATATATATTACTGAGCTATTGCTTGTATTTATAGCATTTTTATATTATATTATGTTATGTTATATTGTGTTAGGCCTATATTATT
>NC_133376.1:25317277-25350529 GCF_049309525.1 Garra rufa
GTTTAAGTAAACATGATAGACCCAATATATAGACCAAAATACAGAGATTAGGTTATGTAATTGCTTCTACAGCTTTGTTTTACCTTAAATAAAGATGTACATTTATTTTCAATACGATTCATTTTGTTTTGTAAGTCACATGTAAAATTTAGTTGGCTCAAAAATTGAATGGACATTAGATTTCAGGTTGTGTCAGCAACATGCTGATTGGAAAAACAATAAAAAAATCGCCAATAACAACATGTCTGTTGTCTGCTTTTGTTAAATTTTAAATGTAATTTATGATTTTCTTTGGAGATTTAAAGTGGGTCAAACAAATAGGATGCTGAAACACTCACATGCCTTATCTTGATTGAATGAGCCTGCTTCGCCCTCTGCCTCTGACCCTTGGCTGGTTGGATTACCATAATCCATAATTCTAGTGCTTGAATTGAGTTGGGCTGTGGGCCGCGTCCATTCAGGGGGACCGAATGAGGTGTGTGTCTCTGAGCGCAGGGGCACTCTGATGATTAAAGGCCCAGATCTGACATGAATCTGTGTGTCTGAATCAGTGTGTTGGCCCGCGGGCATGCAGCTTTGTACTCAACTGTCCCCTGCTTCTCCATAACTCTTTAACAACAAAGCAGATCAGATTGAGGCAAGGGATAGACAACGCATTAACAATATTACTGCAACATTAAGGGGGCTAAAGGCAGGAGGCACTTTGCGGCATTGCATACACGAGCAGTGTGGGGCTTTTCTTATTTCATTTTTTAGTTTAGCTTCTCTTTATCACCGTAAGTGTCTGTGTAGAGAGATGGGAACAACTGCTCCTTAAACAGTCTGGGGCAAGATAGGGGTTACGACACACTGGCATATAGTTCATTAGCCTAACGGTAGGCCATTTATGGTTTCCAAGCAACGTACCAATTTGATACATTAATATAGAATTCCAGTGGCGTACTGTAGGTTTGTGTTTTAGCATTGATTGATTCTAAAATGTCCCTACCAAACTATACAGATGCACCGTGTTTTCGCCTACACTGTGAAATTGCATGTTACAGCTCATCAGTTGTTCTTGTTTAGAGTGTTTATCTAAGTATTCATCCATTACTTTTTCTACACAGAATAAAAATATCCAAAGAGTTACATCAAAGATGATTTTATTCAAAAACCTAGGTTCTTTTACAGCTTTTGCTTATGTTGAAAAAGACACTTCCAAAACTGTGGAACAAAGATGGAAGCATAATTAAAGGATAACTGTTGCCAAAATGCAACCTGGGCTGTTTTTTTTTACTGTAAACGAGACAAACATATATCTAAAAGCATAATAACGACAAACTAGCCGTTTTTGAGATTGACTGTGATTTCGTTTCGTGGTCAGTGGCCGGTGAATGGGAATACTAGGGGCATACATTTGAGCGCATCAAAATCGATATTTTTACAACACTAAGAAGGCTCGACACACATGACACTTTGCTCGAAGTGTCGCCTGGGTCTCTACACATGAACTCGAGCATTGAGAACATTGTTTGTGTACACAGAGTTTACTAAAAAGAAAGTTTTTGAACAACTCACTTATACTGTTTGGGTTTCCGCTCGCAGCCATCTTGCCAGTCAAGAGGTGTCGATCTCTGAACGCGAATGAATGGACTCCATAGGACGAAATATTAGGCTTATATGAGGCTCTTTTTACAACTAGAAGTTTAATATTGTTTTTCACTTGCGACAAAACAACGAATTAGCCGTGCATTTGTATGGAAATATGCTTTAGGAGCAATCCATCCTCGCACTCGGAGATCGACACCTCTTGATTGGCAAGACGGCCGCGAGCGGAAACTCAAACAGTGAAAGTGAGTTGTTCAAAACCTTTCTTTTTAGTAAACTGTGTGTACACGAACAATGTTCTCAATGCTCGAGAATCATGTGTAGAGACCCAGGCGATACTTCGAGCAAAGTTTCATGGTGTGTCGAGCCTTCTTAGTGTTGTAAAAATATCGATTTTGATGCGCTCAAATGTATGCCCCTAGTACTCCCATTCACCGGCCACTGACCACAAAACTAAATCACGGTCAATCTCAAAAACGGCTAGTTTGTCGTAATTATGCTTTTAGATATAAGTTTGTTTCGTTTACAGTAAAAAACAAAACAAAAACAGCCCAGGTAGCATTTTGGCAACAGTTATCCTTTAATGTATTTAAAAATTGTATTTCCATCTCTATTGCACTAGTTTTGGAAGTTTCTAAAATGACTGTACCCTTATGTACAATTCACTGGTGTTTGTCGATGAGTTTTTGGCATGAGGTCTGCATTTCTTTATGCATACCAGACAAATTCTTCCACATTGACGGAATCAATAATTTCTATTTGAACCTTGCTTTATACAGAGGCATTATCATGTTACAATAGAAAAAGGGTTGTGTCCAAACTGTTGCTATACAATTAGAAGCACACAATTCCCTAGAATATCCTTATATGCTTAAACATTAAGATTTGTAAATTTGTAAATTTCTCATGGAAATTACTAAAGTAGTTAAACCTGTTCATTAGAAGGGGGTGTCCCAATACTTTTGGCAACATAGTGTATATTTTAACATTTAAATGTTGGCTGTCATACAATCTTGAAGGATTTATTAAAACATAAAATTAAACATTGAAGAACAGTAAAAACTATATTGAAGATGTTATATGATACATATATATTTAGCATTCCAGAGTTTATTTTTCTAGTTGAATAGCAAGTTTGTGGTCATCCAATATGTTTTTTTTTCTTTCTTTTCTGAGGTAAGTGTGGCATTTCGTGACTTTTATTTTAACATATCTTTGGATGTTTATTTATGTTTTTTTTTAATGCTGAAATTGGTATTAAAGCGAAGGAAATTCAGTTCACATGCACTTTGTGTTTCCACTTCTCTTAAACTGAGGCGATCTGTCACTTCGCATTAAACCGCACCAAAATGGCTTTTATTGTTTGAATACTGTGATGAAATAGACAGAATTTGAAATCTGAGAGTTTTTCATATCAAAAGTAACAAAGCACAAAGCTTATTACGATTTATTAGATAGGGGTGCACTACAATAATGTTCATTAACTAAAAACAGGCTAGAAAAATCGATTCTTGAGTTTTAAGAATCAATATCCATTTGTAAAAATGAGAAACAATTAAAATCAAGAAATTATTTTTCTTTTTTTCTTTTTTTTACCCACCCATACTATCCGTAAATATCTATGGCCTCTTTACATTTAAGAAATTGTTCATACAGACATGAAAATTGTTTAATCAGTGTCATGTTGATCCAAACCTGACCTTTATTCCTCTACAAAACACAAAACAGGTTATTTTGTAAAATGTTAAAATTCTAGGTACATACAAAGAAAAAGTAATCGAGGTCTAAAACAACACTGGACCCCACTGACCTTGTAAATATTATTTAACTGAGATATTTTTCAAAATATCTTTTGTGTTTTCAGAACAAAGTCATACAGGATTTGAAACGAGCCCTGGAAACAAACAGGGTTTGTAATCTCCATGGCTGACGTATAATCTTATTGTTATATCGATAGTCCTCCAAGCCACAGAGACAAAAAATAACATTGCTCACAAACATTAAATCCACCCAGATTATAATCTTCCATTACTGAAATGAAATCTAGACTCTAATAATCTCTGTCGATATGCTGTTTTAATGCGGCAATATAAGGACATTGCAAAAATATGAGTCCTTTGAGTGATTACATTTAGTCAAATGGCAAAACTCATTTGGGTGATTTGTGATTTTTTTTTTTTCGTTTTTGGAAATCAGATTTACAGTAAAAATTAAGCATTAATTTTTTAGCAATCCCACATTTTTGGCTGCCTCATACAAAATAGAATATTTATTTAAGAGACAATGGCTTATTATCCCCAGTAATGGCACCGTAAAACTTACTAGGATATTATCAAGGCAATCCCCAATTACTGGCCTACATGCTGTTTAACATGCAGGCTGCGGTAACACGCAGACATGTGCAGTTGTGGAGAGGTGATCTAATTAGCTAAAGTCCAGATGCTAGAGGGATAATCCCACTACTGGAGTTTTGCCGGACCAAACCACGTGTACGCACACAATCTAATTGCCCTGAATGCACAGAGTCGTGTGTTGGAAACATCTGACCGTTATTGGTCACGTTGACCTTGCGAAATGCTACTCCGCAGTGACTTTTTCCCTGTTTGTTACATTGCTCCGAGCCACTGGCTGATTAGTGAAGGTAAACAGGTCTTTTTTTTTTTTTTTTTCTCAAAGTGATGACTTAATTCTGCAGGGGACAGGATAGATAGCGGAGCACTGATGTGTCCACGTGCCATTTCTCAGGTGTTGATGCAGTTCTCTCCTGGAGATCTATAGCACCTGCTAGCAGAGGCTATGGTTCAATAACTCCCGTCCGATAACAGCAAAAGACCAGCGTTTGACATTTGAAGAATAAGCTCAATAGTCCAGCCAGTCAAACATGGATAGAGCTTCTATTGATCTCTGTACGCTGGAGTGAAGATAGTCCTTCCTGGGTTTCCCCATTAGAATTTAGTCCTGTAATAACCAACTCTCATTCTACGTTGCTTACTTTTTTTTTACATTTTTTTTTTTTCCCTGGCACGGTCCAGACTCTCCATGGTACATAAAATATGCAACAAAGGCCTAATCGCTTTGAGTAAATGAGGTTAACGCTGAGTATCGTGGGATTTGAAGTTCATTATGTTGTCACTAGGTGCATTAGCTTAAGAACAAGAATTTGTTTCTTGCTTGGTTAAACCGCAGCCTGTCATATACATTTCCACTCAGATATTCATTCATAGTAGGGATATCTAACCATACTTCTCTCAAGCCTCAGTCCAAGCCGGTTTATGCTGTATATACTGTACACACAGTGTATATATATTAGTGGTGGGCCGTTATCGGCGTTAACGTGCTGCGTTAACGTGAAACTCTTATCGTGCGATAAAAAAAATATCGCCGTTAATCTATTCTCAAATTTGGGTTGGGAGCTGGGTCTAAACTACGCAAGCTATGATGACTTTCACCTTGATAGTTTAACGCGGATGTATACCGAAGACTCTAGAATATGGTCGCGCGTTTACGTCTCCTCCGCGAAAACACAGACGGGGTCGCGTCGTCCTCCATTCATAAAAACCGAATCTACTATAGCGCGAAATGCCACGTAAATTCGTCGTTTTTTGGATTCATAAATCAAATGTTGGTCTGTCACTTAATTCAAATCGCGATATGGACTAGTGTATGTGAAAACTGAAATGCAAAAAGACCGTTTTAATATGAATCCGATATGTTCCGTTTGCCTAGCTGTACGTATGCATTGCGGAAACGGGCTTTTACTACACGCATACTGAAACACACGTGACGCTCCCGCTAATTTTTGGCATTTTCATCTCACATGAACAGATAAACTCAATCTCCCAAACTGCTGTGAGTGTCACTTTTACCGTTTCATTTGAGAAAACTAGCATCATATCATACTGTATACACAGAAACTTCACGGCAACCTGTCAAAATAAAAGCACGGTGTAACATGTAATGGGCTGGGTGGGTGTTGACGTTAAAAAAACGCAATCTAATAGGTAGAAAAAATAATTTCATTGTTAGTTAGTAAACACAAGTACATCTAATTGAACATAATTTATTTTCATCAACAAATTATCACAGAACAGCTTTATGAGCTTTATGATCCATTCTCAAAGACTTACTTTTAGTCATTATTTGGGTAGCACATATTCTGAATGCCTTCATCAGAATTCAAATTAGCCATTTTAATCTAGATTAATCTATATATATATATATTGTCACACCCTCTGCACGTTCCCTCAGCCCCAATCACCACGATCCTCCACCAACCAGCCAATCACCACCACAGCACACCCGTGAACCATCACCAGAATACTAATCACCGTCACCTGCACCAGCAATCACCACACCCTTTATATACCTACCTCTGCCACTCACTCACCGGCTGGTATCGAAGTTGCATGGATGCTTCTCTGTGGATCTTCTCCCCCTCCTGTTATCTCTCCTGTGCTCCTCGTGGATTCTTCCGATGTTCTCCTGTGCTCCTCGTGGATTGCTCTGATGTTCTCCTGTGAAACACGTGAATCGTGTTAGAGGGAAGTGACTATTGCTAACGCTATGATCCTTATGAACTTGAACTCACCTGTTGTGTTTGTTTGAAGATTAGACCACAGAGACCTTTACTCACCTGATTGCACGTGTGTTGAACTGTGCACGTTTGTTAATAAATACCTTGAAAGATACTCACCTTCTCCCTTTGTGTGTGGTCGTGACAGGATACCAGCCCATAAAATATTAACTCACCGCGTCACTCATGGAGGCGAGCGCCGCTATCACCGAAGACACCCCCGATCCATTTGCGGATATGGTAAACGTCCTTCGTCAATCTCTACCTGCTGCTCCAACGACGATTTCCAACACGCCCCTCTCTCGCCCCATGAGTTATTCCGGAGACCCGGGTGGTTGCAATGGTTTCCTCCTGCAAAGTTCCCTCTATATTGAAGCCAACGCACACCAGTTTCCTAACGAAATTTCTAAAATATCTTTTATGATTTCCCTCCTCACTGGGCAGGCACTCCAATGGGCAGACGCACTCTGGAATTCACGGAGCGACGCTTTAATCTCCTATAATGCTTTCGTTGCCCACTTCAAGGACGTGTTTGGAGCTGCGCTCACTCCCCTTTCCGTGCACGACGAACTGATCACTCTGAATCAAGGTGCGTCCAATATCCATGAATACACCCTGCGCTTCCGCTCCCTAGCGGCCACCAGTGGTTGGAACCAAGTAGCTCTCCTAGCAGCCTACCGTAAGGGGCTTAAACCCCAGATCCGCAAGCATATGGTTATTTACGATGACAACGTGCCGCTGGAAACCTTTATTAAGAAGGCAGTAGGCATTTCTCAACATCTCTCAGCGTGTCCTTCTACAAAGTCTGTACCCAGCTTCCCTCCACTCCGAACACCGTCACCCCAACGAGATGCGGAAGAGCCTATGATTACTGACTCCTATCGCCTGGATCCTGCGGAGAGGAAACGACGAATTAATAATCGTCTGTGCCTATATTGTGGAGAAGCCTCTCACTTCATCAGTGCCTGTCCAGTCCGCCCGCCTCGTCCAATGGTGAGTACCGTATCTATTACTCCGACCATGTCTCTCTTACCCCATATTACCGCTGAACTAATAGTAAACTCTCGTACTCTCCCCATCTATGTGCTCGTGGATTCCGGAGCGGCTGGCAATTTTGTTTCATCACACTTCATTGCTAAACATCGAATTCCCACCGTTCAAAATGAGGTCACATACCAAATTACCACAATCCAAAACTCACCATTGGGCGATGGTAAGATATCTCGCCGGACCAGAAAAGTGACCCTCGTCTCCCAACACAACCACCGTGAACATCTGACCCTCCTGGTACTCCCGCGAGCCAACGTGGATGTCATCCTGGGCAGACCATGGCTCATTAAGCACCAACCCCGCATAGATTGGAGCACAGGAGAAGTCCTGGAGTGGGGCAAGACGTGTGAGGACCACGGCTACCGTCCTTCCTCGTCAGATGCAGAGTCTCCATACCGTCCTATCCCTCTGCACGCCACCACCATAGAGAGCCCTGCCACTCAATCCGCCACCGCCATTCCCCCCGTCTATCAGTCTTTCACCGATGTCTTCAGCAAGGAACGGGCCACACAACTACCACCGCACCGGCCCTGGGACTGTAGTATCGACCTGCTGCCAGGCGCCAAACTACCCCACGGGAAGATCTACCCCCTCTCACGTCCTGAGCAGGAAGCCATGGAGAATTACATCCAGGAGGCTCTCCAACAGGGGTTCATCAGACCTTCCACGTCCCCAGCAGCATCCAGTTTCTTCTTCGTCCCCAAGAAGGATGGTGGGCTCAGACCTTGCATAGACTACCGGGTGCTCAACGACGCCACGGTGAAATTCGCCTATCCACTTCCTCTAGTGCCAGCTGCCTTGGAGGAACTACGGGAAGCCCGCGTCTTCACCAAACTCGACCTCCGCAGTGCATACAACCTGATCCGTATCCGAGAAGGAGATGAGTGGAAGACCGCCTTCATCACCCCCACCGGTCACTATGAATATCAGGTGATGCCCTATGGCCTGGCTAACAGTCCTTCCGTATTTCAGAATTTCATGAACGAAATCTTCCGCGACTACCTCCATCGATTCGTAATCATCTACATTGACGATATCCTCATTTACTCACGTAACCTCAAAGAACATCAAGACCACGTCCGTCAGGTTCTCCAACGCCTCCGTGAGTACCAACTCTATCTAAAATTAGAAAAATGTGAATTCCATCAGCCCTCCATCTCCTTTCTCGGATACGTGATCACTGCGGAGGGAGTTCGCATGGAAGCCGGCAAGGTGGACGCAGTGGCCAAGTGGGCGGAGCCCAAGACGGTGAAGGAGCTTCAGCGTTTCTTAGGCTTCGCTAACTTCTACCGACGCTTTATAAAGAACTATAGCCTCCTATCGGCTCCACTCACTTCCCTCTTAAAGGGAGGACGCCGGGTACTACAGTGGACTCCAGAGGCTCAGCAAACCTTCGACCGTCTAAAGCTAATGTTCACCACCGCTCCCATCCTCAAGCACCCCGACCCTTCAAGGCCCTTCGTGGTGGAGGTAGATGCGGCGGACGTGGGCGTAGGAGCTGTGCTGTCCCAGTGGTCTGATGAACCCCGATCCCTCCATCCGTGTGCGTACTATTCCAAAAAACTCACCCCAGCTGAGCAGAATTATGGAATTGGAGACCGCGAACTGCTGGCCATAAAGCTCGCCCTCGAAGAGTGGCGGCACTGGTTGGAAGGAGCCCAGTTCCCCTTCACCGTAATAACCGACCACAAGAACCTCCAGTACATTCAGCACGCCAAGAGACTAAATGCCCGCCAAGCTCGCTGGTCATTATTCTTTGCCCGATTCAATTTCAACATTACTTACCAACCCGGCCATAAAAACACCAAAGCAGACGCCCTATCACGTATGCACTCACCTGAACCTACCTCTGACGATCCTGATCCAATTCTACCCCCATCTGTCTTTCTCGCACCCATACTATGGCAGCTGGATGAAGATATACGGGCCGCCACCTTCGAGGAACCTGCACCACCGGAGCTTCCCCCGGGTCGTGTCTATGTCCCAAGCCGTCTCAGACCCCTTCTGTTGGATAGTACGCACACGTCCCCCGGCTCAGGACATCCTGGCAGCAGGCGAACCCTCTCGCTCCTCCAGCAGAAATATTGGTGGCCCAACATGAGCAGGGAAGTGGAACGGTACGTCCAAGGATGTTCGGTCTGCGCCGTCAACACAACCCCACGCCGCTTACCCGAAGGTAAATTACAACCGTTACCTATTCCCCGCCGACCCTGGACACACTTGGGCATTGACTTCGCCACAGACCTGCCCCCCTCTCAGGGTTACACCACAATTTTAGTGGTAGTCGATCGATTCTCGAAAGCTTGCAAATTAATACCTCTCAAAGGTCTCCCCACAGCACTAGAAACCGCAGAGGCACTGTTCCACAATGTATTCCGGAACTTCGGACTCCCAGAAGACATCGTGTCCGATCGGGGACCCCAATTCATTTCCAGGGTCTGGCGGGCCTTCTTCCAACTTCTGGGTACCACAGTCAGCCTGTCATCCGGATATCACCCTCAGACGAACGGGCAGACCGAACGGAAAATTCAGGAAATCTCCCGCTACCTTCGGACGTACTGTTCCCAACATCAAAACACCTGGAGCCAGTATCTACCGTGGGCTGAGTATGCGCAAAATTCCCTCCGTCAAACCTCTACTGGTCTAACCCCATTCCAATGTATTCTAGGTTATCAACCAGCTCTGTTTCCATGGACTGGAGAGTCCTCCGAGGTGCCCGCGGTAGATCACTGGTTCCGAGAGAGCGAGAGGGTGTGGGACTCAGCGCACGTCCATCTCCAGCGGGCAGTACGGAGGCATACGGAACATGCCAACCGCCGTAGGTTACCCAACCCAGTTTACCTCCCCGGGGACCAGGTATGGTTGTCCACTCGAGACATACGCCTCCGGCTGCCCAGTAGGAAGCTGAGTCCCCGCTACATAGGGCCCTTCACCGTGCACTCACAGATCAACCCTGTCACCTACCGTCTAAACCTACCTCCACATTACAGAATCGCCCCCTCGTTTCACGTTTCCCTACTCAAACGCCACACTGAACCCCTGTTCCCTTCCTCCACAGAATCGGAGTCACCTCCTCCTCCCGACCCGCCAGAGATCCTTGGAGATAACATCTACCAAGTCCAAGAAATCCTAGACTCCCGGCGGCGGAACGGCCAGCTCCAGTACCTAGTGGACTGGGAGGGGTTCGGACCCGAGGAGAGATCGTGGATACCCCGTGACGACATCCTGGACCCGACTCTCCTCGAGGAATTCCACCGCCAACATCCCGAACGCCCAGCTCCCAGAGGTCGTGGTCGTCCCCGTCGCCGTTCTTGGGTGCCAGGAGTCACCCGTGGAGGAGGGGGTGATGTCACACCCTCTGCACGTTCCCTCAGCCCCAATCACCACGATCCTCCACCAACCAGCCAATCACCACCACAGCACACCCGTGAACCATCACCAGAATACTAATCACCGTCACCTGCACCAGCAATCACCACACCCTTTATATACCTACCTCTGCCACTCACTCACCGGCTGGTATCGAAGTTGCATGGATGCTTCTCTGTGGATCTTCTCCCCCTCCTGTTATCTCTCCTGTGCTCCTCGTGGATTCTTCCGATGTTCTCCTGTGCTCCTCGTGGATTGCTCTGATGTTCTCCTGTGAAACACGTGAATCGTGTTAGAGGGAAGTGACTATTGCTAACGCTATGATCCTTATGAACTTGAACTCACCTGTTGTGTTTGTTTGAAGATTAGACCACAGAGACCTTTACTCACCTGATTGCACGTGTGTTGAACTGTGCACGTTTGTTAATAAATACCTTGAAAGATACTCACCTTCTCCCTTTGTGTGTGGTCGTGACATATATATAATCATATATATATATATATAAAGGGTTTTGCGACTTATTTCACAACTTCTTTTTTCCTCAGAATTGTGAGATATAAACTCGCAATTGTGAGTTATAAAGTCAGAATTGTGAGATACAGACTCGCAGTTCTGAGAAATAAATTCAGAATTGCATGATATAAACTTGAAATTGCAAGAAAAATTGTGAGATAAAAAAATCACAATTGTGAGTTAAGTCAGAATTGTGAGATATAAACTTGTAATTCTGTGAACATATCAGTCTTTTTTTCTACCCGGTAATGGACTTATATCTCACAATTCTGAGAAAAAAACAGTCAGAATTGCAAGTTACAAACTCACAATTGCAAGAAAAAAAGTCTTAATTTTGAGATACAAACTCGCAATTGCAAGAAAAAAAGTCAGAATTGCAGGATATAAACTCACAATTGCGAGAAATAATGTCAGAATTGCAAGATAGAAACTCACAATTCTGACTTTATTTCTCGCAATTCTGACTTTATATCTAGCAATTCTGACTTTATAACTCGCAATTTTGAGAAAAAAGGTCAGAATTGCGAGATGTAAACTCGTAATTCTGTGAACATATCAGTCTCCTCAGAAATGGACTTATATCTCACAATTCTGAGAAAAAAAAAAGTCAGAATTGCACGATACAAACTCGCAAAAAGCCCGAATTGTGAGATACTGTACAAACCCGCAATTGCGAGAACAAGTCAGAAATGCCAGTTTATATCATGCAATTCTGACTTTATTTCTCGCAATTGTGAGTTTATATCCCGCAATTTACTTTTTTCTTAGAATTGTGAGATATAAGCCCATCTAATTTTCCATCTAATTTTCTCCTCCAGCTTCAAAATCATCCAACATTGTTGTTTTCCCTTTTTTTGTAAAGAGCATTTTACTTTCTTTGCATGTTTGATTTGTAAACACTGGATCAGTACTTCTGCCTACGTGTGAATGCATGAAATCAAGCTAGTGCTAGTGCTAGACCCTTATTTCTCGACTGGGATTGTTTAGAGCCCTTTGAAGATGCATTGAAACTGCAATTTGGACCATCAGCCCATTTGCCACCATTGAAGTCAACTATATGGAAAACAATCCTGGAATGTTTTCTTAAAAACCTTAATTTCTTTTTGACTAAAGAAATAAAGACATGAATATCTTGGATGACATAGTAAGTTATAAATAAATTGTCAGAATTTTTATTCTGGAATTGAACGAATCCTTTAAAGTATAAGACTAGAAAGTCTAGTGGCACAATTCTTTTAGCATAAAAGCTTAACCTTCCCTTCATTAACCAGCATGGTCTGTTTGATGAAACTTGTTGACCAAGCAAGGCTTTCTGGTTAAGAAACCTGGTAGAGAAGCCATTACCAAAAACACACCAAATGCCGGTCTTTTCAAAAGGGTAAATGTTTCTACTAAAACAGGCGAGAAAGAGAGAGGGAAATAGTAACATAGCGAAAGAAGGAGAGAGCAAAAGAGAGCTTAACCTTTGAAGAACACAGCTGACCTGAGGGAGAGATGGTGCTAAAGTGGGGTTTCCGCTGCCTCAAGGGAGCTGAGAAAGAAGAAATCAATCACACACACTTGTATGCTCACACGCCTTGGGAGCAAACACAAGCTTACATGCAGACACACACTCACAGGTTGTGCTCTTCACTCCATCTGAGAAAATATAAGCTCTATAATCCTTTATCTCACCCCCAAAAGAGAAGGAAGATACAATAAATGGGGGAAAAGAAGAAAATGAGAGGCAAAGAGATGCGAAAAAGAAGGAAAAAGAAAGAGACAGAGAGCAATGTTAGGCTGAGAGAAAAGACTGTGGAAAGTAGAGAGTAATATCAAAGTTGTATTATTAGAAGTGTCCAGGTTTTCCTCAGGCATGAGAAAAAGACTTTCCTACCATTTTCTTACAAAGTACAGATATCTGAATAAAGCTGAATCACTGAGTTGCATGACACCAAAAAGACAGAATTCTTTTAATACCAGTTTATTAATAATAACAAAAATTGAATCAAAATGTTTGAATCTAGCAAAATATTCCATCAGTTTGAGTCAAAACAAAACGAAAAATCAGGTTCACTCAAAAAAGGCCAATTCCTAATTGTTCCCATTGCTGCAATATAACATTATACCCTTGCCAGGCTGTTGTAAATACGAATCTTGCTCTTAAGTGATTTGTCTGGCTAAATAAAACTAGATAAACCACCACTTTGTTAAATTTTAGAGGTCATGCATTTTGTTGGCGAATTCCTCTGTGTCTGGCTGCTCGATCCTAATTGCTTGTTGCAATCAACTATGTCTGATTATGGAGTTAAGTAAATGGTAGTTAATGTCAGATGACCCGTGGTTAAGTCGTTAAGGCAATGGGGTAATGTGGTTGAACTGTGGTGAAATCAATATGCCATTAGTGGCTAGGTTTTAATTGTGGTTTGATGTTTTGTGAGGGGTAACCAATCAATAAATAACCAGGGGGCAGTTATGGTTAACAGCTCAAAAAGGCATTGTTAGTCAAATAGGAACGTATGCAAACATACAATAATAAAGACGTTGAGTTAATTACCTGTCCACTGCATTTCATTTGTTGCATGTGTCCTAGAAGAGAGGGCTCTTCCATGGCCTGACAATGACGAGAGAGAAAGCGAGATAGAGCGAGAGAACAGGCTCTACCCTTGGGGTGGAAGACAGTTCAGTTAAAGTGATTGATTGATTGCACAAAGCTGCCATGAGCAGGAGGGTACCGGACACCAGGAAAGTGAGGAAAAATGGCTGGAGTTGTGAGTGAGGAGAAAAGAGGGACAACTTCTCTTCATTTCAATAGAGAGAACTACTTATGTTGTCTGAGAAAATCGATTTAGAGAGGAATCAGCCCTTGTGAGGAAAACGGCGAGCCTTTTTCCCTTCTCCTGTTTGTTCTCGAGTTGTCAAACTTGATGAAAGGTCTGCGCCATCTTTGCTGAAACTCTGAGACAAGTGAGTTATTATACAACAATGGAATTAAAAAAAAAAAAAAAAACGATAGAAACGTACTTTATCCAAACCCCAATTGTGTTTCAATCCACCAATGTTCTGCCGTTCTTTACGTCTATGTGTATGTGGGTTATTTTGCCAATTCAAAGGTGCATGGATATGTCATTATTCTGAATGACAGCTGTCAGAACTCGGGCTGTTTGTCGATCTGGTGCCTGAGAGGGACAGTGAACAGGAGGAGAGAGAGAGGCTCTCCAAAGGCTTCTGGTCAGCTGCCAACGCCATCCCTTGATGTCATGTTCTTTCGGCTCTGCTCTTCACGTCCCCCCTCTAGAAAATAACAAAGAGCTGTTTAGATACTCTGGAGATGTCTATAAGAGACACCTAGCATGAATGTGAGAATTACTGTGCACTTTGTAGGAACCATGTTGACGTCGATTTATTTATTTTTTCACTGAGGCAGCCTTGTAAACTGCAATGTTAAAGGAACAGTTTAACCAAAAATGAAATATTGGGCCATAATGTGCACTACTGAACCTCATGTTGTTCCAAACCCATATGTTCTACAGACAGAACACAAATAAAAGGTATTTTTGAAGAATGTTTCAATTGTTTTTGTCCATAAAGTGTAAGATAGTGGGGTGCTAACTTACACTGGACAACACTGGCTTTCATGATATGGAACAAAAGCAACAACAACAACAACAAAAATATTATTCCAGGAACTATTATATTATATTATATTATATTATATTATATTACTTCTTTAACACTGAAGTGTATTTTTACTAATATCACCACTAATATCACTAAAAGGAACTGTGAAAATCAAGTTTTCATTTTCCCAATCAAATTGCCATTAGGCTGACAAAGACATAATCATGTGTGAGTAAATGATTGGAAAAGTCTTGTTTATGTCAGCAAAAGAAACAAGATAATAATAATAAAAAAAAAAGATATAAAAATAAATTAATGAAATAAAGATAAACATAAAAAAAGTTAAAAATGGTCACCTAATACATTTTTAGATTTGCTCTTATACTCGCTTTTTAGCACAGGATCTTTTTATTATTTTTTTTTTCCACCTTTAAATGTGTTTACACCCAAAACCTGCAATAATGAAAACAAAAGGTTTATTAAATTATACACTGTACAGCTGTTCTCTGCGTTCGCTCTGCACTTTTGGCATGTCGTTTTTTTTTTCTCTCTTTCCGTTTCTGTCAGTGTTTCTCTATTTCTCGCTCCCTCATTCACTCCCCTGTTAGAGGTAATTCTTATGTAATGGCCTAGGGTCGCAGTCTGAACGGTTATGTCTTTACACCTCATTCACTTTCATTGCTGGCGTTTCCCACTTGCACAGTACCTCTTCATTTCTAGCATGCCTGCTAACTCTCCTCCACCAAATGAAGCAGTGGAAAGAAATAAAAAAATAAAAAATAAAAAAACAACTCAGAAATGAAAATGAAAATGCTTTCATTCTATTCAGTCGGTCTCAGGAGCCAGTCAATTGGAAAAGTGAACATACACACATGGTTTATAGAAAGGTGTGGTGATATAGTGGTCTGCCACTGAAAAGAAAGGCTCAGTGCACAGAATTATAAAGTGCAGCCTGCTGGAAAGGCTAACCATACAGCTACTTGAAAACCCCTTACAGCAATCTGTTTAAGAGCCATCTCCTTAATTGCCACTGAGCTTCAAGTGGACCAACGACTCAAAAACCCAGCAAAATATGTCTGCCATTTTTTAAAAATATATTCTCTGTGGTCTGCTGCAGAGGTGATGAGGGCACTGCTCCTTTCACTCGTGAAAATCTCATACGTACGCTTTGAGCGTTCATCTACTAGAAAGCATTGCGTTATTTAAAGAGGCACATTTATGTGCAAATATATGATGCATATTTTTAAATGATAAATTCACAAGCCCCATTCACACATAGCGTTGATCCTGGAAAATTGGCATAAACACAAACACTTTTGTCACTGTTTGGTCAGTCACCCAGATGCACGGCCATATTGGAGATACTCGGATGTACTGTAAACAACAGCAATGCTTGTTGGGTTAATGCACTACTAAATACGTCCTACTAATTTATGCTGTCTAAACCATGGAAAATACATGTGGAAGTTGGTAAATCATAGAGAATGACTTAGTAAGCAAAAAAGGTTGCAATATTTTGACAATCTAAAGTTAATTGGTGGTAAAGAAATGTGTGCGCAGTATAAATTAAGATATTA
Source organism: Garra rufa (assembly GCF_049309525.1). Lineage (NCBI taxonomy): Eukaryota > Metazoa > Chordata > Actinopteri > Cypriniformes > Cyprinidae > Garra > Garra rufa. The sequence continues at coordinate 25,333,548 of NC_133376.1, forward strand.
GCCTAATATTTCACCTAACCGACCAGAAATGATGACCAAACATGAACATTGTCAAGATTCTTGCCCTGGAAATCCTGGTTCAGTTTGGCCAACCACAAACACCTTTTGTTTCTCAGACTTTTCTGCACTCTTCTCCTTGATTTTTTTTTTATAGCTTTTGCCATGTTTTTTTCCTGGTCTGACCGATTAGTCTAGCCCACAACATAATAATTGACCATTTTCAAAAAGCAAAACTTGCAAATTCTGCTCAGTTCAGTGGCGTTGTTTAGGTTCAGTGCCACCAATTTGGCCAGTTGATGACGTGTTTAGGTACATTTTTGCATCATTTTATTCAGAGCATTTTTTATTTAGAGATGTTTTTTTAAGGCAAAGAGAAACATTCAGTTCAGCACCCAAATTAATTATTTATAAAAGATTGTTTTCTAGGGCTGCCCCCTAATAGTCTAACCCTTAGTCTACAATAAGAGGTTTGGTCGACCAAACTTTAAGTTGCAGGAAAAGAAAATCCACAGCAAGTGGCGAAATCATGCAGTACATGACGGACATATTGTTAATAGCTAGTCTGTGTGGTACATCGGGCAGGACATCTAAATGCTCACCTATTATTCATCAACCTCAAATATGGCTTATTATCTAAAATATGTAAGTAGTAGAAACTTTACATGGCAGCTCAATCTAATGTTAACCTGAAAAAAATGTGCACTATTCTAGTGTCTATGTTGAGTGTGGAATCAGAATAGTAGCATAGTCACTTGCTCTTATAATACTCCTGCATTTTTGGTCATACAGATAAAAGTAATACATCTTTTGAATCTGTAAAACTCTACATTTATTTGTGTGTACTCACAATAACAACAAAATGTTGGGCGTTTGTAAAATAATGAAAGCAAACAGGATGCGCTTTCTGCCATCTTGGTCTCTGTGAACTTGAGCCAGAAACTGTAAAACTATGTGTATACTTGCCTTACAGACATGAAAAAGCAGAGCTCCTTAATTCTCAGATTATGTAATCCGTATAAAACATGCATACAGGTGCATCACTATTGCGGAGATGATGAGTAGTGTCGCCGACTTCATCTCTTATGCCAAAAAAAAAGAGAAAACAATAGTGTATCAATAAATTATTAAAATGTTAAAGCCCTTGCTGTTTTTCCATTATATATTCCTAATTAATATATCTGCCGGTGTGCTGTGGCAATCTTTTTTGTTTGCGCTTGAACACTTATTAGGCTATGTAGGCAATTAAAGACTCATTATTCTGATTTATATGATTTATTAATAAAAGTGTGACTACTGGTCAACCAGAAAAATCTTTGGTTGAGATCAGCCCTAGTGTTTTCACAACACGTCATCAATCTGCCATATTGGTGGCACTGAACGTTAACAGTGCCACTGAACCAAATTTTGTTGATTATTGCTGCTGAAAATTGGTTGTCTGAGGAACAAAAGGGATTTGTGGTTGACGAAACTGAACCAGGATATCTAGGGCAATAATGTTTACAACATTTGTGTTTGTTCTTATAATTTCCGGTCAGATAGGTGAAATATTAGACTAAAATCTTATTTTATACTGCTCGTGTGTATCTTTACCACCTATTATCCCTGGTTTGTCATACTATTGCGCCCTTTCCAGCTAACTTTTCCTTCTCTAAATAATTTAGCATCTTCCATATTTTTTTTCGGTGGTTTAGACAGCATAAATTAGCAGAACAATGTATTCAGTAGTACTTTAACCGTGCAATCAAATCTGTTGACATCTGAGTATTTCCAGTATGGCAGCATATTCAGGTAACTCTTTTTTAGTTTGGCCAGGCTACAAAGCCACCTTGGAAAGATTGAAGCTGTTTCCCCCATTTTTTTTTTTTCCCTAAGAAGGATGTCTTTCTGTACTTTAAATTAAAACTTGTAGACTCTACTACGAAGTTCTGAGCATTGGTTCAAGAGCAGAGCATAACAACGCTAGTCTTTAAAAATCAAAAGTTAATGAAATCTAAATCTGTAACTTAAAACAGGAACATCTCAAAGGAGACAAGCTGGCTCTTGGAACAAAATGGTTCCTCAGCAGGAGTGTTTTTTTCCTGCTTGTGCAGTCATTTTAAAAGATCAGAAGTGAGATTTCGCTCAGATCACAGATGGAGAAGGGCCATTGAGTCGTCTACATCAGCGGAGAGCATTAAGTTCAATCTTTTACAAATGTACACTTGTGATATTGCAAGCACAGCGCAGCGTTTGTTTTAAGTGGCGTTTCCGTGTGGTCATGCCGAGCACAGGTCATGCGTGGGTGATGGCGTGATGCACAAGAGATTCATACCGCTGCTTTTATTTCATACCAGGAAAGCTCACTTATGCAACCTACTTATACACACACCTGCAACAGAATGAACTTGAATTTATTTATTTTTTCCTTATTGGGAAACATGTACAAACACAATCTGGCATTTGAAAGTTGCTGAAAGCCCTTTGCATCATATGTAAGTTTGGCTTCACTTCAAGTTTAAATTAAACCATAGAAATTTAATCTTGAAGGCAGACTAGCTTGTTTCCAATCATTCCCCACGTCTAAATGCTTTTCTTGTTAATCCATCTTTGGGCCATTCTATGAAATGTGTGCCTTTTCCACTTTCCAGTTCTTTTTGAGAGATTTTTAATATTTCATCAGACCAATAATGTGCTGTAAAGTCACTCAATTGCATTGTGTCGTCTCAAGCTAAATTAACACATTCATTATATGCTACGATATAATTATACCTCCAGAAAGGTAAGAGGGTTGACTGTTTTAGTTTAATTTCACAGTACAGGCATTGTGCTCAAGCTAGTGAAATTACTTTGCTACCATGCTTTTTAGAAAGGAAGTGTAATCCTGACATTTCAACAAATATTCACTTTTAATTTGTCAATTGTTTGTCATAGCAACAAGGTTGACATTTTAAGTGATTTCACTATGGTATAACGCATATTGTTTTTATTTGCTAGTTTAACAGCTAGAATATTGATATTTGCTAAACCCGCAAAGCCATAAAATATGTCTTTACGAATTTAATAGTGTATGTGTTGTAATGGTGTCCAGTCAAAAACATTTCTGTAAAATGAAGTTGTTGTTTTAGGGGGTCTAAATTACTATGGCTTTTGGAACATGGTTAAGATGTGGTTTGTGAATAACTTACCTGGCAGAAATGCCTTCATCAAATCCCCTTTTTTTGACAAATGTTTGTTTTGTTGTATTTTACTCTTAACTGCAACTTAGTGTTTATAAGGCGAATTGCTGTTATGTGCTGCTGCTGTTGCTGTTGTTGTTCTCTAAATTAGTTTTGATCATCCATGCCTAATTGTTAAGTTGATGTATGAGAATCTGGTGACATTTTGTTATGTTGGTATGTGTAGTGACAGTTTGGCAGGTAATGCTTTATTGTGTTTGAAAATAATGTACAACCTATATTAAATCTTACTCTAAAGGGGTCATTGGATGCAAAACTCACTTTTACATGTTGTTTGAACATTAATGTGTGTTGGTAGTTTGTGTACACAACTACCCTACAATGATAAAAATTCACCCAGTGGTATTTTTTGTAATCTTTTAAAGTAATATCCCCTTTTTAAAATCAGGTCATTCTCACACACCGACAGAGGCAGCTCCCACGATAGTTGATTGACGTGAGTGCCTTACCTTAGACCCGCCCTCACAGAGCTGAAAGTAACAGTCCGACTCCGAATGCCACTGTGTCGACTCAGGTGCAGGGGAAGACAAAAATGTCTCCAATTGAGCAGTTGAGGTGTTCTGTTGTTGGATGTAACAATGAACATAGCAGTAGTCATTTACTCCTGACATCTGAGCCGCTGAAGATGCAGATGATTAGCGTTGCTTTCTTTTTTGAAAAGGAAAGCGCCGATCCCGATCTACATATGCGTCTGTGTTTGTGCGAATCATTCGTGATGCAGCTTCACCCACAGCAGAAGTGAGTATAAGGGTTTTTTTATGCATCTTTGCAAATGGCCTTTCTTAATAATGTGTTGGCTAGCAAGTTTCGCAGCTAAATGCGGCTAAAGTAAACATTACGGCTCGTCATCCTACGACAGAGAGGGGCGGGGCGAGCAGAGCTCCTTAGCATTTAAAGGAATATGCAAAAGAATAGTTCACTCTAAAAAGGGCTGATTTTGACAGGTAAAAATATTGTTTTTTTTACCATTGACAAATTTTAACCAAAGTATGTTATAGACTTCTCATTAAGACCCTAAAGAATCATATCAACTTGTGGAAAAAGGGCATCTGATGACCCCTTTAAAACTAGTGATAGTGTTAACAGAAGCAAATGTGAGGAAACAAACAATCCCTACAAACAATAACCCCTTTTTTAAATCAAGCCATTCTTAGATTGTTTGCTGTTTGTCATCACACAGACCAAGGCCACTCCCACGATTGTTGACTGACACAGCCATCTTACCTAAGAGCCGCCCTGAGAGAGCTCTAAACTGTCCGCAATTGTTTCGACGCCAGAGCAGGAGTAGACAAGAATGGCTTCTGAGTGATTGTCTGAGTGAGTTCTATTGTTGGATGTAATAATGAACATAACAGTCGTCATTTACTTCCGACATCTGAGCCACTGAAGACACAGAGGATTACTTTTGTTTTTGAAGGAAATGTGCTTTACGATGTACCCAAATGCATCTATATATTTTTTTTAAACCGCTATTCCTAATAATGTGCTAGTTAGCAAATTCAGCGGCTAAATGCGGTTTACAGTCTACAAGTTTACAGTCTCAGAGAAAAAATCCACAGCTGAGAGGGGCGGGGTGAGCAGAGCTCATTAGCATTAAAGGGACATGCACTGAAACGTCTTGCTGTGAACAAGGTGAAAAGAGTGTTGTTTTACAGTATTATTGAGCAATTTTAACCAAAGTATGTTGCAGTTGTGCACAATGAGCATCCGATGACCTCTTTAAGCTGTAAACTACAGTGAATTGTAACTCTTTGGAGTTTTGCAAAAATGTTGGTAGTGGCACATTTTTAACCAATGGTATGATGAAAGAAATAAGTTACTGTGAGAAAGTTCAAAATGAGAAATAAAATCACACTTGAAAACAACTGAACAAACAAATGGAAAAGTCTGCAATTGAAACAAACAAAATGATAGCTATAAAGCCATAATTACCTACTTGTTTCCTGAAGTTTTGCCTGTTTTATTGCATTTTACTCTTAACTGTAACATAGTGTTTATAAGACAAACTGCTGTTATGTGCTGCTGCTGTTGTTCTCTAAATTACAGTTTTGATAAACCATGGCTAATTGTTGAGTTGATGAAATAATCCTATTTATGATTAACAACATTCTCAAAGCACAGTGTGAAAACAGACATGCTGGTCCTCTATATAACTGTGAAATGCAAACAAAAGAGCTAATCCTTAAATCCGAATGCTTACTTTATACTAAGAATCAATTACATGCAGTGATTTTAATTTCTTGTAATTGTTTTTTGCTCTTACATACATACTGAAAATGTCAACCATGCCACTCTAGGTTTCTCTATTTTCTTGAATGTTATTATTTTTTAATCCTATTAAGTAAAAAAATTAGGCCAAAAGTATAGAGTGCAAGATGGGCAGCCAGTGTTTTTGGTTTACTTTCGTTGAAAATGGATTGTTATAAAAATAAATAAATATTCTGCTAAAAGATAATTTTGTTGACTGTTTGGAACACTGATAACGTTGAATAAAAGCTAATTTTGTTGTCCTGGGCTTTTCATGTTTTATTTTTAAATGAGTGTTGTTCAGTGTGTTTCAGTCCTTGTTTCCTATCATAATTGCTTAATTGCCTGTGTACATGCTTTGACACACAATAATCCATGCTTGTTTGGAGCTACGTTGGCACAGGATCCGTGGCATGGCACGGTGAACTTCCACCCTGTAGCATGTTATCTGTGCCAAGCAGGGCACTGTCATGCCAATCTAGGACAGTGTCAGGCATGGAGCGAAGCCAAAGGAAGCCGCGAAAGGCAGGCATGCTTGTCCGCTGCCCACTGCTTTGCCAAGGTCAAGTATGTTTGGCAGCAGTTCTGATCTCCAGTCTCCGGTGATAAAGTGCCCAGACTGAAAAAATGTGCCAGATGAGGTCAGATATGAAACATGATCAAATAAGATATGAGGATGGGTGAGTTAGTGCAGTGACCCAGTTGGATGTGGACAGGGAGTGCATTTTTTGCCCTTAAAAAGTATTATAACAAACTGCTGGCTAGTTTGCAGTGCCCTGATAAAGTGCCCTGGGTTCTGTTGGACCAGTAGTTCTGTAATTCAAATATACATGTGCATATTTCGTTAAAAAAGCAGTGCCTACTTCATGCCATGTGCAGTTCATTGGTTAGGTGTAAATCCGAGTAATCCAAGTCGGCCACCTGTGGATATTGCACTGCAACGGCGGCAGAAGCAAATCAAGTGACGCGTTTATCCCAACACGGTTGCTATGCTATTAAAACCTGCCTCAAAACAGGTCATTATTCAGCACTTTATCAGCACTGCTGACAAGGTGCATGTGTAGTTAGCAAGAGGACTTGACTATGATTGCCCATTGCTTTGTCTGATAATTTGTCTCACATGGTTATTTGATCATTTAAAAGTGACTTTCTTAATATTTTCAAGCTTTCGTCGCCAAACTCGCACGCACTCGACTAGACATGAAAAGAGTTACCAAATTAGCTCATCTCCTGGTACAAGTGAACGTCTCCCTGTTGTAGTTTTTGTTTCATGTCTAGGATCAAAGAGACTTGACGTTTCAGAGGAGGTTTGCATGTGAATGACACGGCCTGTTATCTCGAGCCAAAAACAAACTCATTTTCATCTCGTTTCATTAGGCAGCAACAGACACTGAGAGAATCATCAGCATGCTGCTCGCAGACTAAGGTACTGCCCCCGCATGTTACATGAAACGATTGGATTAATTCACGGTTGTCAGATGTCAAAGCAAATCTCGCTTACAGATGAACTTCTGGATTTCTATTGTTTTTTTTTGTAGTTTTTTTTTTTTTTTTTGTTAACTGATGTTAGTCTAGATCTAGACTATGAGTTTGAGTTTGATTCTGGTTCTTATGGAAGCCTCAGTTAAAATAATAATCAACCTAAGCTCTTGGAGAAACATGCTTGTGGTAACATTTCAGCAAAATTACATAGTTGCAATTTTTGCAACACGTTTGAAGTGAAATGTCCAGTGAGTGGAGCTAAAAGTGTTTTCTGTTTCATCCACAATAGATGATTCTGGACAAAGTATTTTAAGTTTGGATATTTTAATTGTGATGATTTGGCTCACATTTAACAAAAAACACATCAATTCACTTTCTCAACAAATTAGAATATGGTGACATGCCAATCAGTTAATTAACTCAAAACACCTGCAAAATGGTCTCAGTTTGGTTCACTATAAGCTACATGATCATGGGGAAGACTGCCACAAACATTCATTGCCATAGAAGCTTGCTGTTCACAGAGTGCTGTATCCAAGCATGTTAACTGAAAGTTAAGTGGAAGAAAAAGATGCACAACCAACTGAGAGAACCGCAGCCTTAAGGGACTTGTCGAGCAAAATAGATTCAAGAATTTGGGTGAACTTTACAAGGAATGGACTGAGGCGGAGGTCAAGGCATCAAGAGCCACCACACACAGACATGTCAAGGAATTTGGCTACTGTTGTCATATTCCTCTTGTTAACGACTGAACCACAGACAACGTCAGAGGCGTCTTACCTGGAATAAGGAGAAGAAGAAATGGACTGCCCAGTGGTCCAAAGTCCTCTTTTCAGATGAGAGCAAGTTTTGTATTTCATTTGAAAACCAAGGTCCTAGAGTCTGGAGGAAGGGTGGAGAAGCTAAATGTTAAGTCCAGTGTTAAGTTTCCATAGCCTGTGATTGATTTGGGGTGCAATATCATCTGCTGGTGTTGGTCCACCATGTGTTTTTGAAAACCAAAGTCACTGCACCCATTTACCAAACAAAATGGTAATTTGAGTTGATTTACTGAAATAAATGAACTTTTCCATTACATTCTAATTTGTTGAGATGCACCTGCACAACCTACATTAAACCCTACCTTAAAGCTAACTGATAGTGCTAACAAAAGCAAATGTGAGATAAAAACACATTTGCTGAAACAACCATGCTGTTTTAGCTTGCTTTTGAGCAAGTCTTTGAGCTCTTTTATTGTGATTTGTGTTTTATAGGACTCATACCCAAGCACCGCAGTGTTGTACCAGGTACGCTTCCAAGCAAGTTTTCTTCCTTGGAAAATAAATAAATATAGAGCTAGTGCAAAACTTGTGATGTAAACATTTGTTTACATATTACAAAACACACATAACTGTTTTGAGGTCATAACACAATATTGTGCAAGGAACTGTGCGAAAATAAGTCTATTAAAGAAATAGTTCACCGAAAAATGAAAATTATGTCATTAATTACTCTCCCTCATGTCGTTTCAAACCCATAAGAGAATAAATCATTGAATGAAGTCTTTATTTTTGTTTTCTTTGCTCTCAAAAATGTATTCTCGTAGCTTAATAAAATTAGGGTTTAACCACTGATGTCCTTGCTAGGGATGGGTATTGTATTTATTGTATTTATTTTTTTAATACTGATACCAATACTTATCGATACTGTTTGGTGCAAAAAATATATGTAAAAAGTTGTTGAAAATTTCAAGTTATTTTATTACTGCAGAACTTTAGCTACTCTATTGAAGTTCTTCCATCAAGAGTAGTAAGTTATTTTTCTCTTTATTTTATTCACATCAAAGGAATAGTTCACCCAAAAAATTTGTCATCATTTACTCACTCTCAAGTTGTTTAAAACCTGAACTAAACTGGTTTCTTTCTTTCTTCTGTTGAACATAAAAGTTATTTTGAAGAAAGTGGGTAACCAAACAGTTGACTTATTTATTTATTTATTTTTTTATTTTATTTTTTTTTTTCTACTGTCAAAGTCAGTGGGGACCAGCAACTGTTTGGTTACCCAAATTCTTCAAAATATCTTCTTTTGTGTTCAGCACAACAAAGAAATCAATACAGGTCTGGTACAACATGACAGTGAGTAAATAATACACAAATTTACATTTTTAGGTGAACTATCCCTTTAATCACAATCAGCAGCATGTTTAGTACTGTCTTTTTAAGACCGCTGCATGCATTTGTTTTTCTCTCAACAGTTTACTTTCAATTTAAACATAACTAACTGTGTTTATATGTAAACCTTGCATGTTTTGACAGTATTAGCGCAATCAAATGATAACTAAGTAATCAGGTGCTGTTTGACCAGCCTACTCAGTGTACACACGCTTCAGGTGTATGCGCTCTGAAAAAGTGGACGTCAAAACAGCATGCAAGTGAAATGTTGTGATATCATAGATCTTTGGATGCTTCTCCTTCAGTCATTTTGTAATGACTGGAGCCATGAGTGTAACTCTACCGCTGAATTAACATTTGATGTGAATGTATGTCATGAGCTGAAGTTGGAGCTGGAGGAAACATAGTAAATACAGTGCATTGCTTGAGGTAGATATTGTGTTTTGTTAGTAAATGTTTCATATTACTAGTGTTGCCTCTTTTGTTGACTATTACACTACTATTGCATCTGACACTGTTGTCACTTAGTTTTGTAACATGAGCCCCCACTTTCAAATGTTTCACCTTTGAAACATTGTCTGCACGCAGACACGCACTCATATGCGCATTGGTTTTAACATGCACATCGAGCAAACGTCAGCCAGTGAAGGAAAATGACAAGCAGCAGCTTCTAATTAGCCATTAACATTGAAGTATACAAAAACAACACAGGTATCGATAACGATAACAGTATTGTTTGTCCTGAAGCGTCCCTGCTGAAAAAAAAAAACAGGTTTAAGTGGGAAGTAGCTGGTTTTAGCTTGTCTCCCAACCTGTCCAGGCTGGTTTTAGCCGGTGGTTGAAGTTAGCCCTTGTAAACCAGCCTAGGCTGGTTTTAGCTGTTTTTTTTTTGTTTTTTGTTTTTTGTCTTTTTTTTTTTTAGCAGGGTTACCGGTAATCCTGTATTGACCCAATTATGTACCAGTCCAAGAAAATACCAGTTCTCTGTACCCATCCCTAGTCCTTGCTACCTTTTTTGGCATTGAATGTGTCAGTTGTGTTGCTGTCTATAAAGGGTCAGAAAGCTCTCGGATTTCATCAAAAATATCTTAATTTGTGTTCCGAAGATGAATGAAGGTCTTACGGGTTTACATAAGAGTAAGTAATTAATGACAAAAATATAATTTTTGGGTGAACTATCCCTTTAATCCAGGGGTGCCCAAACCTGTTCTTGGAGACCTTCCTGCAGAGTTCAGCTCCAACCCTGATTAAACACACCTGTCTATAATTATGAAGAGGTCCTTCAGATCCTAATTAGTTGGTTCAGTTGTGTTTGATCAGGGTTGGAGCTGAACTCTGCAGGAACGTAGATCTCCAGGAACAGGGTTGGGCACCCTTGCTTTAATCGATAATTTGTAATTAGAACTTGTGTGACAAGGATGATAAATTGTTGGTGTTCTTTTAAGCTGAAAACTGCAGTGAACTCTTTAGAGTTTTGCCAACATGTGGGTAGTTTAAAATAAGAAACAATTAATGAGTACGTTTACATGGACACTCTTAATGCGATTATAATGAGATTTTGGCAATATTGCGATTTAAACTTTACCTCATGTAAACGCAATACTTCGATTGTAATAGTGCGATTAAGCTCATAATCGCAGCAAGCATAATCGTATTAACATAGGTGGCGCACACCGATTTTAATCGAAATATACAGGCATGTAAACACCTTAATCGCAGTATTGCCGCTTTGACCAGAGTGCGCATGTGCGCTTGACTTAAATGAATGACGTGCCACTCACCTGCAGACAGGAACGGCGCTACACAGGGGCTAGGGAGCTATAGCCTCGTCAGAATTTTGAATAGCCCAGGTTTAGCCCCCCAAGCAGCTGAGATAGAAGAGTGCTGTCGCGTGCTGTTTGCACATATCTGACACACGCGTCATGTGACCGCAGTTTCCTGCATTAGGCTACATTTAATCCATTACATAATCACTAAGATTGAGATGTGGTGTTCGTTTAATGTTTAACTTAAGTGTAAAGTATGCACAGTTCTGATTATGCATTCATATCACATCACAACCCTGTCTCACGGAGCGCATGGTTCTGTCCAGTTTTGAAGTCTTTCCTTTGCATGTAAATGGTTTTTTCATTGTCTTGTGTAGAGCCCTGAATAGGCCTCAAATATAGGCCCTAGCCCAGCTCTTGTCGGACAGCTTATCAGAATTCTTGGTAAGAGTCTGGCCAGACTCCGACCTGAGCCCATCTTTTTGGCCACTTCTCCCAAAACAGCTTATACTACTTTTTCAGCTATTAAAATAATTCAGTTTTATATATAGGCCAAATGGCAATCTAATTATATTTCGTTTCAGTTTTTTATTAAGTTAATGTAGAATAACGTTTGGGGCTTTGTTTTTTTCCGTTAAATATCAGTTTTTGATTTTTAACGACCATCATCACGACTTGCCTAAAATAAAATCTATAGATATTAAACAGTTCAAGCATATCAAAATCTTAGTTTAAACATTTAACCTATATGTGCTCTGTTAGACTCATATCCTATCGTTTGTGCGGACAGTGGAGGCTAACGCGCGCTTTACAGGACATGGATGCGCCAGCACGATCACTTGCATTGCAAACATCTTAAAATACGGCGACTTTTTTGCTCGTAAAGGTAAGACTAATACATTATTCGTAACTGTTTATTTGTGTGCACTCGCAAACAATATCAACAAAATGTTGTGCTTTTACTATAAAGAAAAAAAGAGGATGAGCTCTCTTGGTCAGGAACAGGAGCTTCACATGAACCGACACTCAGCGAATAGCCTACTTGCTTTAGAGACAAGATAAATATAATGCCTTGAATTACTACTTTAAAACGAGATAATTTGAATCGAAAACAAAAACTATTTGATTATGCAGTAACGATACATTTCTCTCTAAAGGCGAGTCCAATGTGGAAATGGCGTGTACGGAATCAGGATCATCAACTTTATCTTTGCGACACTGACTCAGAGAACACTAGTTTATTAATAATTCAAATATCTCCTTATTTCATCTCTACACATTAATGGTAATTACTTTTACCGGTACTTTGTGGCAATCTTTAGTCTTTTATGTGCGCTTGATCGCGGATTTGCGGAACTCTTGAAAATGCGTTGAAGGCGCGCTCGCTGCTGCCCGTCGGCCTCGGGCTGAAATGCAGGGCTCTGGTCACTTGCATTAAGTTTGTGTCTATTTTGATGAATAAGCCTATTATTTTAAGCAGTTTTAAATATAATCATATATTTAATATAATTTAAAACTATACTTCTGTTCAATATGGTGTGTACCAGAGCTGCTTTTCTGTTGAGTGTGCCATATTGGTCTAGCCCCCGTTAGCCCCGGTAGAGAAAATATTCTGGCGCCATCCCTGCCTGCAGATTAGAAACGATGGCGGCGAAGAAGGCGACACACTTTTGGGGAGCTCAGGAAACGGAGTTTATGTTGTCGACATTGCGCGACATGAACATAATGCAATTCATTGACGGACAATAGGAATAATAGGAATAATGGAAATTCCATGTAAATCGGAGTGAAGAGCTTTGCTCTTGACATGTAAACATCATAATGCGATTAAGTCCTTACTCTGATTATTGGTAATAATCGCATTATTCGTGCACATGTAAACGTAGTCAGTGTCACACTTTAATAAAAAATCATAATGACATTTTAAGTTGCAATTATGAACAAATAAATTGAAATGTTTATGTTTGAAACTAATAAACTGAACAAATGAAAAAGAAGATTCTTATATATAAAGCTATAATTACCTTTTATACTTTCCTCAGTTGCAGAATCTTGCCTGTAGTGTTTTTCAACTTTGGTTGTGACTCAAACATGAGTTGCAGGACTATTTTGATCAGGCTAAGGATGGAGGCCAGCTGGTATGAGCTGTGCAAGTAAACCTCACTTCTCTGACCTCAAGAGGCGTGATAGCTACTGATGCTAAAGGCTGCAGTGTTTAGTGTCCTTGTTAGTGCGGCAGTCTCCCTTGCTGGTTGGCACTGGTTCAAATCCTGCTCAGAGCAGTATGAGTAGGACTAGTTACACAAGGCCAGAAAAAGCTAAATGGAAGTAAGAAAGTGCAAGCAACTATATTACTGTGCATACTTTGGATAAAGACATATGCTTTTTAACCTTTAAAAAGGAGGGTGAACCTCTTCCCATATATTTTGCCATAAATTAATCTGTCAGTTGACAGAATTGAGCCAAATCAGACAGATGCCAGCATGTACGGCTGTGTGACATGCTCTCATACTTGAAAATCATGGACAAGGGTAAACATGGTTTGTGCCAACTACAAGTGTTTTGTGCAGTGAATTATTGACTGCTGAGAGCGTGAAACCTGAAATTGGAGAGATATTGTTGAGCCGATGCAGTTCATGGTACTATTAATGCATTTCATTGTTTGATTTTTCAACATGTTGGTACTATGTTGAGTCGCCACTTGATGCCCAATATAAAATCTGGTTGCTAAAAAAATCACCAGTGTCTCCATGGTAAATTGACTGCAAATAAATGTGTTATGAAACCAAGCAGCCTCCAAAAAATAAATAAGTCAGTTTAGGAACAGACTGATCTCATTTTTTGGGCTTTACAGGCAATGTCATTATGTAGCTCCAGAAAAGATAGATTCAGTAATATAACCTATTTAAAATGCTTCCAGTAGTAACTTCAAATGAATATTAATCAAAATGGAATATAACATTATATAGCGAAAGCAGAAGAAGACTTTTCCAGATGTTCCTCTCAGGGCTGACGTGAGGAGACATTTAAAGATGGATGAGAGGCATTCATGTCTGTCAAAGAGGCTGTGAGTTATTAGAGCATGCCTGCCCGGTGGCCATCTCAGTTCATGCACACCTGAGTTTGAGTGCCAAGGGCCACCTGGGGAACAGGTGCAACTAAACTTGCATCTCGCACCTGAATAAGCTCACCCTGTGCATCTGTGTGTGTATACACAATCATTAACGTATAAAGACAATTGTCCTAATTGTGTAATAGTGCATGATAATGCATTGATATTTTGTAAAGGACATCTAAAATTGAACATTATGTCATTACTATGTCATTCCAGACCTGATGGTACACAAAAGAAGATATTTTGAAAAAAATTCATACAATGAAAGTCAATGGCATCCAATGTTTTTTTAGACTCCATTGACTTTCAAAGCCCCTTTAAAGGAATAGTTCACCCAAAAATGAACATTTGCTGTTAATTTACTCACCCTTAGGCCACTCAAGATGTAGGTGACTTTTTTCTTCAGTAGAAGAAAAGATGATTTTAGCTCAACTGAGGGTCCTCAAATCAAAAGAGTCAAAAACACAAAGTTATTCATTAATTATTATCACACAAATATGAAACTGTCGTCAGTGTTGTTTACAGCAGATAGGGAGGGTGCATGTGTAAAAGGTGGCTCACTTTTAGCAAAATATTTGTACTTGTTCATGTACTCATATATTGAGGCTGAAAACACTGCAAGCATAATGCACACTTTAGTATGTGTGTAGTAAACAAAACTGCACATCTGCACCATTCTTTCAGGTACAATGTGCAAGATTAATATTTAAATAGACAAATTCTGTGATGTTCCATGGTGCACAGTAAATTCCGTTTTTATGACTGGATCCCGCGATTCCGTTTGCCTTTTCTGCTTTACATTAATCATAGGACCCTGAATAAACAGTGTTAATATGGCTCTTATCAAAATGCATTCTTAAAGTACCAGTACTAGTAAAACGCAGAATCGTACCATTTTTAAAAGCAGGGTATAGCAAAACCTCTTAAGTACAGGTAGTACTTCAGTGTTTAATTAGCATTAAAAGGACATCTAAAATTGAAAATTATGTCATTACTTACCTTCATAGCATTCCAGACCTGATGGTACAGAAAAGGAGATATCGAATAATGAAAGTCAATGGCATCCAATGTTTTTTTTAGACTCCATTGACTTTCAAAATATCTACTTTTGTGTTCCATAAAAGAAGGTAACACTTTAGAGGAATAGTTACCCAAAAATGAACATTTGCTGTTAAGTTACTCACCCTCAGGCCATTCAAGATGTAGGTGAATGTTTTTCTTCAGTAGGAGAAAAGATGATTTGAACTGATGAACTGAGGGTCCTTGGTGATTCATAATGTGGAAGTGAACTGGCACCATCACTTTGAGACTCAAAAAACAAAGTTATTAATTAATTATTATCACACAGCCTTGAACTGTCATCATTGTTGTTTACAGCAGAAAGAGAGGATGAATGCGCAAAGGTGGCTTGGTTTTGTTCATCAAAACGGCGTCAGTTCACACTCATGTGTATGTCATTGGCGTGAGACTATGGAAAACAGGTGAATAATGTTCCTTTAACATTTCTGTTCAACTCTGTTGCTGTAGTTCAACTGGTAGTTGACATTAGGTTCATGATTTCTAGGTTGAATTCCCATGGAACACAAAAACATGCCAAATGAATCAATACAATTATAACAGTCTGTTTTCTATAAACACAGAGCTTATAAAAAGGCCAATTGTTGAGATATTTCTATCTGTGTGTGCGTGTCTGGATCATGCTGCGTGTTCAAGAGAGTGGGTGCTTCCTTGAAGGCTTTCTAATGACCCTCTTGTCCTCTGAATGTGGGTCCTCATTACTGGCGAGGCATCCATGAATATGCCTGTAATGGCCTGGCAGCTCTCATCAGGCTCGAATAATGACTGAAGTGTCTCTCGTTTCTTCTTTTGTGCTTTTCTTTCTCTAATGTCTTGAAGAGATCAGTGGTCCTCTCCAGGCCCAAATATACCAGGCTGATCAAGGACAAAAACATCTGTACTAATGGAGGAGGTAATTGGCCCTCAGGCGCACAACCGATGAGGAAACTCAACGATGTTCAGCGGCTCTTTGAATTAAGTTTTATCAACTCAACACGGAAATTCAGCTAAGCCATAATAGATTTATGAAGTACATAACGACCACCGACTAAGCCATTATTGGTATTTGTAGAGCTGTGCTTTTAAACGCATGTACAGTTTAACAAAAAGCACATAAACAATTTAGCAAGTACTTTGTGTTCACATACAGTAGGGTTTGATATTTTGATCTATTTTGATCTTTATTTCGAAGAATATGAAATATAAAGCACTGATGTTATAATTTGTGAGATTATGGGAGACTGATCTGCTTATAAAAGTTGTATTATCGCACTGCTGAAAATCATATTAAGTGATATGACAGGTATGACGGATTCTGTCAGCCTGGAAGATGATTGAACTGTCAGTGTCACTCACTGATTTACTTACGATCCTTAGGCTTTCTCAGTATTTTGTTGTCTCTCACTGCATTTCTCCTTTAATTTTTTTCTTCTATCTGTACAAAATGTAAGTTGGGTTCAAAAGACAAGCATTGACAGCCAAAGAATCTATTTGAGCTGAATAAAGATGTTCTATTCAGCGCTAAACATATACAACACAGAAGCACAAGCACTAACAGGAAGTGTGTGGTAGGAAGGACCCTTACAAGTGTATTTCTGAATATGGAGCCTTTAGTGACTTCATCGCTATTGATTATTGCACTCAGAGAAGTGCAATACTCTTAAAATGGATTGTAAGAAAAGTGAAGGACAATATGCAAGAGTTGGTTATGGGAAATGAGGACATATTTCTAATGTATTCTTTACATTCTTATTACCAGTTCACAAGACCGTGCTACTTCCACTGCTTTTTTGTGTCTGTGTGAATGTTGTCTTTCTCTTTCTTTCTTAAGCTTGCCATCATTAAGACAGTATCTTAACATTTACACTTAAATTCCATTTGACAGGTGTCCAGCGACAATTTATTGATTTAGTTCTGATGTGAAGGAGTCAATTTAAAGTTATATTTTTAG